>NC_092142.1:88367817-88740416 GCF_043159975.1 Macaca nemestrina | reverse complement strand
TGAGGGGAGAGACGTCACGGTGAGGGGGAGACGTCACGGTGAGGGGGAGACGTCACGGTGAGGGGAGAGACGCCGCGGTGAGGGGAGGGAGAGACGCCGCGGTGAGGGGAGGGAGAGACGCCGCGGTGAGGGGAGGGAGAGACGCCGCGGTGAGGGGAGGGAGAGACGCCGCGGTGAGGGGAGGGAGAGACGCCGCGGTGTGAGCTGTCACAGCTCCACGTGTTACCTTTGCAGTGGGAAGTGAGGGGGCTGCGGTGGCTACCGGCTGGGAGGGAGGTGAGGGGTCATCTGTCCCACACTGGTTGGCTTTGATATTGAAGGGAGCGGACGCTTTTATTTCAGCTCTTTGTGATGCTGAGTCCGGAGGAGTTGGTTGGCCATTTGCAAGAAGTTCTGGAAACGCAGGAGGTTCACTGGCAGCGAGTGCTCTCCTTTGTATCTGCACTGGTTGTCTGCTTTCCAGAAGCGCAGCAGCTCCTTGGAGGTGAGCCTTCACGAGAGCCCGGCGGTGCTGCTCAGAGTGTGTGGGGGTGTGATTTGAGCACTGGTGTCAGCAGAGTCCCAGCTGACTGGGTGAGCCTCTCAGTGAAGCCCTTCCCTACCTGCCCGGAACCTGTAGTGCCTCATGTCCATGGAATGGTCCTCGTTGGACACTTCCATAAGCACTGACTGCTGCTCTGACAGGCCAGAGTGTGCACTGCTGCTTCATTCAAGTCTCTAGTGGTTTGTGCTTGACATGCTGTGATTGCTGTCTAGTCTTTTAAAACTTGGTGTTTGGGTATGCACATTCTCCTACTGGAATACCTGATCACCCAGCACAACTCACATTGTCTTTCTGCTGGCTGCCCTTGCCTTGCTGTAACTATGTCATGGTTCTTAACTAGACTGGGTGGCGCGTTTGATGGCCCAGGCATTCGAGAGCTGCCAGCTGGACAGCATGGTCACTGCGTTCCTGGTTGTGCGCCAGGCAGCACTGGAGGGCCCCTCTGCGTTCCAGTCATATGCAGACTGGTTCAAGGTAAGTGACCTGCCACTCAGCTACCTAACACCTGATCTTCCCAGAAGGCCTGGGAGTGGAGACCATGCTGTCCCTACCTGACACTCTGTCATGAGAGTGAACAATCTTGCTGTCAACTTTGCCAAGTGGCCTCAGCAGATCTTCCTCTGTGTGTGCTGAGGGGCCTGGATTCTCCCTGTTGGGGCCTTGGCCCCTTTCCCTGGTTTCTGTCTCACTTACTTGATGGAGCCTCCTACTGTCTTTTATAAGAAAATTAGTGAAGTCAAGCCTGGACACCATAGGGAGACCTCATCTCCACCAAGAAACACCAAAAACACACACAAAAAAACAAAGAAAACTATGCAGGTGTGGTGGCAGATACCTGTGGTCCTAGTTAGGAGGCTGAGATGTGAGGATTACTTGAGCCTGGGAGATCAAGACTGCAGTGAGCTGTAATTGCACCACTGTACTCCAGCCTGGGTGACAGAAGGAGACTCCATCCCAAAAAGAAAAGAAAATTAGTGAAATTAGGAAAGGGGGACACAGACGTGGCTGTTGATTTTTGCACATTATACAGTGTCTCTTATTTTCCCTTTTTTTTTTTTTTTTTTTTTTTTTTGGGACACGGAGCCTTCCTGTGTCACCGAGGCTGGAGTGCAGTGGTGCAGAAAGCTCACCTTCTCGGCTCACTGCAACCTCCTCCCCCCAGTTTTAAGCAATTCTCCTGCCTTAAACTCCTGAGTAGCTGGGATTACAGGCGTGCGCTACCACGCCCGGCTCATATTTGTATTTTTAGTAGAGACAGGGTTTCACCATGTTGGTCAGGCTGGTCTCTAACTCCTGACCTCGTGATCCACCCGCCTTGTCCTCTCAAAGTGCTGAGATTACAGGCATGAGCCACCGCGCCCAGCCTTTCCTCCTTTTCTTTTTTTGAGATGGAGTCTCATTCTGTCACTCATGCTGGAGTGCGGTGGTGCCATCTCGGCTCACTGCAACCTCTGCCTCCTAGGTTCAAGCAATTCTCCCGCCTCAGCCCCCAGAGTAGCTGGGGTTACAGGTGTTCGCCACCACACCCGGCTAATTTTTAGTAGAGATGGGGTTTCATCATGTTGGCCAGGCTGGTCTCAAACTCCTGACCTCAAGTGAACCGCCTGCCTCAGCCTCCAAAAGTGCTGGGATTACAGGTGGGAGCCACCACACCCAGGCTTACGTCTCTAGTTTTCATGTAAGTCCTGAAACAAGTACTTCCCTTCTTCAGCGGTATCATGTATTCTTCCTTTTTCTTTTTCTTTTTTTTTTTTTTTTTTTTTTTTTTTTTTTTTTTTTTTTTTTTTTTTTTGAGACGGAGTCTCGCTCTGTCACCCAGGCTGGAGTGCTGTGGCCGGATCTCAGCTCACTGCAAGCTCCGCCTCCCGGGTTCACGCCATTCTCCTGCCTCAGCCTCCTGAGTAGCTGGGACTACAGGCGCCCGCCACCTCACCCGGCTAGTTTTTTTGTATTTTTTAGTAGAGACAGGGTTTCACCGTGTTAGCCAGGATGGTCTCGATCTCCTGACCTCGTGATCCGCCCGTCTCGGCCTCCCAAAGTGCTGGGATTACAGGCTTGAGCCACCGCGCCCGGCCTTTTTTTTTTTTTTTTTGAGACGAAGTCTCACTCTGTTGCCCAGGCTGGAGTGCAGTGGCGCAATCTCCACTCACTGCAAGCTCCGCCTCCCGGGTTCACGCCATTCTCCTGCCTGAGCCTCCTGTGTAGCTGGGACTACAGGCGCCCGCCACCAAGCCTGGCTAATTTTTTGTATTTTTAGTAGAGATGGGGTTTCACCATATTAGCCAGGATGGTCTCGATCTTCTGACCTCGTGATCCACCCACCTCGGCCTTCCAAAGTGCTGGGATTACAGGTGTGAGCCACCGTGCCTGGCCTCTTCCTTTTTCTTTGGAACACACACAGTGTTCTCTCTGACAGAAGTTTATGCAGCTGTTCCCAAACCTGAGTGGACATTAGACTCGCCTGGAGGGGGCTTTGGAAATACAGATCCCAGGGCCCATTTCAGACTGCTGAGTCTGAGCTGAGACCTCAGGGATCCCTGGGCAACCCCTGTGCAAACCCCCAGTTCATGTCGGGAGTTGGGTGTCTTTGAGACATCAACTGTGAAGGGCACTCATGGTTACTCTTTTAGTGCTTGTAAGTAAAGTTTCCATTTGAAGGGTTACTTTTTGGTAGAAGTTTTGGGTTCGGACCAGGTACAGTGGCTCATGCCTGTAATCTCAGCACTTTGGGAGGCCTAGGCAGGAAGATTGCTTGAGCCCAGGAGTTCAAGATCAGCCTGGGCAGCACAGTAACACCTCCGTCTCTACAGAATGTAACAATTAGCTGGGTGTGGTGGTAAGCACCTGTGGTCCCAGATGCTTATGGGCTGAGGCAGGATGATTGCTTGAGGCTAGGTGGTTGAGGCTGCGATGAGCTGGAATTGCATTACTACACTCCAGCCTGCGAGACAGAGCAAGACTCTGTCTCAAAAAAAAAAAAAGATTCTGTTTGCCTGCCATCACCACCTTGGTGAAGTAGTTGCCTCTTTGTAGGAGTCTCAGCTCCCTGAAATTTTAAAGAGCCACGTGCCTGCATAGCCATCATGACTGCTAGTGCCTGCTCCTCCCTGGGGCCTTCTGAGGAGGTGAGGCTGCACAGCAGGCTGAGCCGCATCTGTTCGTATTGGGAGAAGGTGGGGATTGGTGTGGTGTCAACTCACTTTTATTCCTTAAAGTTCCTTCTCACCTGCCCTCAGGCTCTCCCCAGCTCTGCCGAGTTGGCCTGGGGCTTCCACTAAACTAAGAGGAGAGGCATTTGCTCTGTCCTTAGTGAGGTGCTGAGAGATTTGTGCCAGAGTCCACCTGGTGCTCAGGTCACGAGTTCACGGGTCTCCCAGGTCTCTCGTTCCTCGGTTCCCACGGCGACAGTTGGGTCCACCTGGTGCTCAGGTCACGAGTTCATGGGTCTCCAGGGTCTCTCGTTCCTCGGTTCCCACGGCGACCGTTGGGAGAGGACACTCTGGAGTGCTGTGTTGATGGTGCTGTTATGGTTTTGTTTGCTTTTTCTTTTACCTTTTCAAATCAACTTTATCAAAATATAGTTGAAATGAAATAAAATGTATCCAGTTTAAGTGTACCATTGAATGAGGTTTTTTGTTTCTTTTTGTGTGTGTTTTTTTTTTTTTTTTTTTTTTGAGACGGAGTCTCGCTCTGTTGCCCAGGCTGGAGTGCAGTGGCCGGATCTCAGCTCACTGCAAGCTCTGCCTCCCGGGTTCACGCTATTCTCCTGCCTCAGCCTCCCGAGTAGCTGGGACTACAGGCGCCCGCCACCTCGCCTGGCTAATTTTTTGTATTTTTTAGTAGAGACGGAGTTTCACTGTGTTAGCCAGGATGGTCTCGATCTCCTGACCTCGTGATCTGCCCGTCTCGGCCTCCCAAAGTGCTGGGATTACAGGCTTGAGCCACCGCGCCCGGCCTCTTTTTGTGTTTTAAGAGACTGAGTGTTGCTCTGTTGCCCAGGCTGGAGTGCAGTGGCATGATCATAGCTCACTGCAGCCTTGACCTCCTGGGGTCAAGCAGTCCTCCTGCCTCAGCTTCCAGAGTCACTGGGACTACAGGTGTGTGCCGCCACACTCAGCAAATTAAAAAACTTTTTTTTTGTAAATACATCATACTGTGTTGCCCAGGCTGGTCTCGGATTCCTGGCCTTAAGCGATCCCCCCACCTCAACCTCCAAAGCACTGGGATTACAGCCTGAACCACCATGTCCAGACAGTTAGATGAGTTTTGATAAATATATATATGCATATTCAGTCTTTGAACATTTGTTTTTGTTTTGTTTTGTTTTTGAGATGGAGTCCCTCTCTGTCACCAGGCTGGAGTGCAGTGGCGTGTTCTCGACTCACTGCAACTCCCGCCTCCTGGGTTCCAGCGATTCTCCTGCCTCAACCTCCCGAGCAGCTGGGACTACAGGTGCACACCACTACACCCGGCTAATTTTTGTAATTTTAGTAGAGATGGGGTTTCACCATGTTGGCCAGGATGGTCTCGATCTCTTGATTTCGTGATCCGCTCCACTTAGCCTCGCAAAGTGCTGGGATTACAGGCATGAGCCACCGAACCTGGCCTGAACATCTGTTTTAATTTTTACTTTTGAAGGCAAATCCCAGCACTGTGGGAGGATGAGGCGGGCAGATCGCTTGAGCCCAGTAGTTGGAGACCACCCTTAGCAACATGGCAAAACCCCATCTGTACCAAAAATACGAAATTTAACTGGGTGTGGTGATGGGTGCCTATAATCCAGCTACTCAGGAGGCTGAGGCAGAAGAGTCGCTTGAACCCGGGAGGTGCAGGTTGCAGTGAGCCCTGACTGTGCCACTGCACTGCAGCCTGGGTGACAGAGCGAGACTATCTCTCAAAAAGAAAAAAAAAAAGCTGGGAGTGGTGGCAAATGCCTGTAATCTCAGCTACTAGGGAGGCAGGAGAATCCCTCAAATCTGGGGGGCAGACGTTGCAGTGAGTCAAGATTGCGCCATTGCACTCCAGCCTGAGCAACAGACCCAGACTCTGTCTCCAAAAAAAAAAAAAATGTACACAATGTTGCACGCTTTCAGAAAGACCAAGGTGAGCCTTCAGTTCCAGTTGCAGTTCAGGTTTCCTGATGGATATTAACTCGCTGAGCTTTCACCAGGATCTCTTGTGCGCTCACACAGGGCCACCAGGATCTCCTGTGCTCACACGGGGCCACCAGGATCTCCTGTGCTCACACGGGGCCACCAGGATCTCCTGTGCTCACACGGGGCCACCAGGATCTCCTGTGCTCTCACACGGGGCCACCAGGATCTCCTGTGCTCACACGGGGCCACCAGGATCTCCTGTGCTCTCACACGGGGCCACCAGGATCTCCTGTGCTCTCACACGGGGCCACCAGGATCTCCTGTGCGCTCACACGGGGCCACCAGGATCTCCTGTGCGCTCACACGGGGCCACCAGGATCTCCTGTGCGCTCACACGGGGCCACCAGGATCTCCTGTGCGCTCACACGGGGCCACCAGGATCTCCTGTGCGCTCACACGGGGCCACCAGGATCTCCTGTGCGCTCACACGGGGCCACCAGGATCTCCTGTGCGCTCACACGGGGCCACCAGGATCTCCTGTGCGCTCACACGGGGCCACCAGGATCTCCTGTGCTCTCACAGGGGGTCACCAGGATCTCCTGTGCTCACACCCGGGGCCAGGGCAGCAGGAGCTCGTGCGGTTTTGCAGTAAGTGGCTCCGTTTTCACAGAGGTACACATTCTCTCTGCAGGTTCACTTATGATGCGTTCAGGGCCATGCCCATTTAAAATCTTCCTTCCCTCCCTGACTGACTGCAGCCCCCAGGACCTTGCTGCAGCCCCCTTCGTTCCTGGAAGGGTTTGCTCATGTTCCGTGCTTGCTCTGCTGGGGTCTTGCAGTGTCACTGTCTGAGGGGTGGCCCTCCTTGGCCTGTTTTCCTTATGCACCTCTCTTGCAGTGATCTGTCCACTGATGGATGAGGTTAGAAGTTAAAGTGTGTTCAGAAGCAGCTTCATCCCACAAAATCAGTTTGTTTGCTGTGCATAAACACTTCTTAGGGCATTTAACAAATTGTACCCCAAGGATCCCAAAAGGATACCATCAGTGTTTGTTATAGATAATTATTTTTAACTGCTTTTCTTTGAATAACTTTTAGATCTTCTCTTTAATCAAAGCACAGCCACGCCATCTGTAAATGTGTGAACCACAGTGACTTTTGGTTGTTTCTCTTTTTTTCCTTTCTGTTCAGGAGGCAGACTAGAGAAGCAGCCCAGACACTGCCTAGGTGGTGCAGCCGCGCCTGGCTGGCCTGGGCTTCACGTTCTTCTCTCCACACAGGCCTCCTTTGGGAGCACGCGAGGCTACCATGGCTGCAGCAAGAAGGCACTGGTCTTCCTGTTTACGTTCTTGTCAGACCTCGTGCCTTTTGAGTCCCCCCGGTACCTGCAGGTGAGAAGCTGGCTGCCATATCCATGATTTCTGGTGCTTCTGCTCACCTACTCAATCTGAGGACTGCCTTGGCCTCCCCAAGAGCCTCCTGCAGATCTGCTCTGAGCCTCTCAGCCAGGCCCCTCCCCTTCCCCAAGCAGTTTATGGTGAAACAACACAAACATTGCAGCTGGGGGTGTCCGTGTGGACACAAAGTGAGGGCATGTGTGCCAGTAATGGCAAACTCTCAGAAACTCTTTTCTCCTCTAGGCCAAGGAGGTGGGTAGATAGACCCACTCAACACGGTTGGGTGTGGCCTTCACTGCTCATTTTCTTCTCTTTAAAGTCCTCTGTTCTTTTTCCCTTCCTCCCTCAAAACAGCAAGCAGGTCTGAGTAGTGATGTGGAGAGACATTCTCAGCGCCCAGTGATGCAGGAGGAGGAAGCTGTACTGCAGTGAGGTGTTAGGGACTCATTTTGGCTCTTTTTTTTTTTTTTTTTTTTTGAGACAGTCTCACTCTGTTGCCCAGGCTGGAGTGCAGTGTTGCCATCATAACTCACTGTAGCCTACACCTCCCAGGTCAAGCAATTCTCCCACCTCAGCCTCCTGAGTAGTTGGGACTCCAGGCGCACACCAGCAAACCTGGCTGGTGTTTTTTCTTTTTTTTAGTACAAATGGAGTACTTGCTATGTTGCCCAGGCTGGTCTTGAACTGAGCTCAAGTGATCCTTCTGCCTTGGCCTCCCAAAGTGCTGGGATTACAGGCATGAGCCACTGTGCCCAGCCTGACCCTCATCTTTTAAGAAAATTGGGCTGGGCGCGGTGGCTCACGCCTGTAATCCCAGCACTTTGGGAGGCCGAGGCGGGCGGATCACGAGGTCAGGAGATCGAGACCAGCCTGGCTAACACGGTGAAACCCCGTCTCTACTTTAAAAATACAAAAAACTAGCCGGGCGAGGTGGCGGCGCCTGTAGTCCCAGCTACTAGGGAGGCTGAGGCAGGAGAATGGCGTGAACCCGGGGGGCGGAGCTTGCAGTGAGCTGAGATCTGGCCACTGCGCTCCAGCCTGGGCGACAGAGCGAGACTCCGTCTCAAAAAAAAAAAAAAAAAAAGAAAATTGGCCGGGCGTGGTGGCTCACACCTGTAATCCCAGCACTTTTGGAGGCTGAGGAGGGCAGATCACTTGAGGTCAGGAGTTCGACACCAGCCTGACCAACATGGAGAAACCCCATCTCTACTAAAAATACAAAATTAGCCTGGTGTGGTGGCACATGCCTGTAATCCCACCTACTTGGAGGCTGAGGCAGGAGAATCGCTTGAACCGGGGAGGTGGAGGTTGCAGCCGAGACCGCGCCACTGCACTCCAGCCTGGGCAACAGCAAAACTCCCTCTCCAAAAAAAAAAAAAAAAAATGCAGTGTCTCCTCTGTCCCCTTTGACCAGGAAGCCAAAGGCGTGGAGCTGCAGGTGGGCCAGCCAGTTCCTGCTGCTGCTAGGATTGTACATCCCTGGTTTCCCCAGTGAGCCACCCAGGACTTGGAGGACCAACTACATTAGAATTCCTTCGTTTTTCACCTGGGGAAGCATACAGAGTCTCGCTCTGTCGCCTAGACTGGAGTGCAGTGGCATGATCTCGGCTCACTGCAAGCTCCGCCTCCCCGGTTCACGCCTTTCTCTTGCCTCAGCCTCCTGAGTAGCTGGGACTACAGACACCGGCCACCACGCCCGGCTAATTTTTTGTATTTTTAGTAGAGATGGGGTTTCACCATGTTAGCCAGGATGGTCTCAATCTCCTGACCTCGTAATCCGCCCATCTTGGCCTCCCAAAGTGCTGGGATTACAGGAATGAGCTACTGCACCTGGCTTGTGTTTTAATTTTACTAATGGTTTGCTTTGCATACTCGTAAGTCTGTAAATGGCCATGTTTCTCTACTCAGCACTGTGGATGTTGGAAGTGAATTGTGGCCTCCCTGGAGTCCAGGCAGTTCCTAGACTAATGGTGCTGCACTCTGCCATCTATCCTCAGGTGCACATTCTCCACCCTCCCCTCGTTCCCAGCAAGTACCGCTCCCTCCTCACAGACTACATCTCATTGGCCAAGACACGGCTGGCCGACCTCAAGGCAAGCTGCCCCTCCGTGCCCACTCCTCACCCCTGTCCCGGCAGAAACTGCTTTGTTTTCTTGTTCTCATTCTGTCTCTTCTCTGAAGGTTTCTATAGAAAGCATGGGACTCTATGAGGATTTGTCATCAGCTGGGGACATTACTGAGGTAACATTGCTTGAGCCCTGCGGGGTCTCAGCCAGTCACGCCCACCATGCAAAGTCCAGTTTCCTTTGACTCTTGAGTTGAGCTTGAGCTTTTATGTCTGGTCTTGCCTTGGGCGCAGCTAGGGACTAGGCTCTGGGGGCCTTTGTTTGCCTTGTCCCACCTTGTGTGTGTGGAAAGAGTTACTGTGTGTGGGAATGAAGCACCTCACGCTGCAGTAAATTTGTCCTTTCAGGAGACCTTGGTTCATGTGGGGTTGAATGGAGAGGTGGTTGCTCATGTTTTTCTCTGAATCACAGAAAAGTGTGAACTTTTTTTCTTTGGAGTCGGAGTCTTGCTCTGTCGCCCAGGCTGGAGTGCAGTGGCCCAATCTCGGCTCACTGTAAGCTCCGCCTCCCAGGTGCACGCCATTCTCCTGTCTCAGCCCCCCAAGTAGCTGGGACTACAGGTGCCTACCACCACGCCCGGCTGATTTTTTGAGTTTTTAGTAGAGATGGGGTTTCACTGTGTTAGCCAGGATTGTCTCGATCTCCTGACCTCATGATCCGCCCACCTCTGCCTCCCAAAGTGCTGGGATTACAGGCATGAGCCACTGCGCCCGGCCGAAATCTTTACTTTCAACTCTTTAGTCTCCTAGAGGCATGAAAGAGGCTCACGGCAGGCTCTCAGCAGAGCTGAGCTGTCTTGATGAGCGCTGCACATCGCCGGGTCTGAGCTTTGTGTGTGTGGAAGCGACAGTGTTGTCCCTTCCCCTGTCTTGCTGGTATTTTGGGACATTGTGGAGTGCTCCAGGGCCCCTGCTGTGGACACACCATGTGGGCCTTTACCTTTAATTTGTACAGAGTCTTTGCATCAAGGAAGCACAGGTTGAGTGTGGCCTTCACTGCTCACTTTCTTTTCTTTAAAGTCCTCTGTTCTTTTTCCCTTCCTCCCTGTGTGGGAACCAGCCCCACAGCCAAGCTCTTCAGGATGTTGAAAAGGCCATCATGGTGTTTGAGCATACGGGGAAAATCCCAGTTACCGTCATGGAGGCCAGGTAGGCTGGGCTGCCCAAAGGGCCGCTGGTGGCTGCAATGTGTGCAGACTCTGCTCTGATGCCTGTCAGTGTCTTGGGGCTCTTCTGAGTGTGTCCCAGGTCTGCTCAGAGCCACATGGGGCAGGTTGGCCACTGTCTATTCATGGAGAGACAGGAGTCAGGGCTGTAAATGTCACATCGAGGATCCTGCCGTGAGGGGATACGGGCTGAGGTCAAGAGCTATACATTTGCCATGAAACATGTTTTCCTCTGTAAAAGCAGGTGATGCCCTCCAATGCTGAAACAGCTGACAGGAAGTGCTGATTGGGGAGCTTGCACTGGGAGGGAAGACAGTGGGGCCCTGATGATTTTTTTATCAATGCCTTCTTCGTGACCAATATGGAGTCAGTAATAGACAGCTGAATAGCACAGCTTTATTCAATTTGTTGTGATCCCAAAACATTTTGAATTCCGGTGGTTACCCGTGTGGATGAGCTGATTGCAGCTCCCAGGGTTTTGAAATTAGCTCCAAGGAAATTGCCCCAAATGGACCTTACATGGTCCTCATGGCCTCAGATTGATCCAGGCTCCACGTTCATGCCCGGGGAGCAGGTGGAATGTGGTCCTGCCCCACACATGCTTTGTCCCAGAACTGTGCGCAAGAAGGCTTCATAATGCATCGTGGCTTTGGAATAAGCCCTCGCGGTCCAGTCTCTGAAACACCAGTCACTGTCTGTGGGAATTGCCTTTTTGCTGCACTCACCTACGCACTGTCTGCTTCTCTGTGTTGCAGCATATTCAGGAGGCCTTACTACGTGTCCCACTTCCTCCCTGCCCTGCTCACACCTCGAGTGGTCAGTATGCGTCTCCATGAGTTCATGACCAGTTGTGTAGAAAGCAAGGACTTTGCTTGTCAGCCTCTCACAGGGCTCTTCTCTTCCCACAGCTCCCCAAAGTCCCTGACTCCCGTGTGGCGTTTATAGAGTCTCTGAAGAGGTATGCAGCCACGGCTGGAAGGGGACAGCTGTGCTTCCAGGTTTCTTCTGACAATGCGAAGATTTGTGGCTCTTCTGTAGAGAAATTTGATATAAAATATTGGCTCCAAAATTAGTTGGTTACTATTTTTTTTAAGACGGAGACTCGCTCTGTCACCCAGGCTTGGAGTACAGAGGCGAGATCTCGGCTCACTGCAACCTCCACCTCTTAGGTTCAAGCGATTCTCCTGCCTCAGCCTCCTGAGTAGCTGGGATTACAAGCCTGTGCCTGGCTAATTTTTTTTGTTTGTTTTTAGATGGAGTCTCACTTTGTAGCCCAGGCTGGAGTGCAATTGCACGATCTTGGCTCACTGCAAGCTCTGCCTCCTGGGTTGGAGCAATTCTCCTGCCTCAGCCTCCTGAGTAGCTGGGATTACAGGTGTGCACTACCACGCCCTGGTAATTGCTGTATTTTTAGTGGAGACGGAGTTTTGCCATGTTGGCCAGGCTGGTCTTGAACTCCTGACCTCAGAAGATGATCCACCCAGCTCGGCCTCCCAGAGTGCTGGGATTATAGGTGTGAGCCACCGCTCCTGGCCTTTTTTTTTTTTTTTTTTTTGACGGAGTCTCTGTTGCCCAGGCTGGAGTGCAGTGGTGCGATCTCAGCTCACTGCAACCTCCACCTCCTGGGTTCAAGCAATTCTCCTGCCTCAGCCTCCTGGGTAGCTGGGATTACAGGCGTGCACCACCGCCCCCAGCTAATTTTTGTATTTTTAGTAGAGACAGGTTTCACCATGTTGGTCAGGCTGGTCTCAAACTCCTGGGCTCAAGCGATCTGCCCGCCTCGGCCTCCCAAAGTGCTGGGATTACAGGCATGAGCCACCGCGCCCGGCTGTATCATTCTTTAGTGAAAGAAAATGTTTCAGTACATAATGATTGTGCAAAGAGGAGAACTGAAGGAAAATCAGCTCTGGGAAAGCTTCATGCTGCACAACTTTAGGGTAGACCTGGAAGTTCTTGTTTAGAATAATAAGGTATCCCTGGGTCACTTACATTGCAGGCTGCTATCTAGAAAGTTGGTTGCTATCACAAAAGTATCTTCTTATTTCTTGGAAGAAATAGGAAAGTATAAGTCCTATATTCCAGCAAAATTTTTAAAGTTCTGGGACCTGTAAGAAGATCAAAAAGAGAGGCCGGGCGCGGTGGCTCACGCCTGTAATCCCAGCACTTTGGGAGGCGGAGGCAGGCGGATCACGAGGTCAGGAGATCCAGACCATCCTGGCTAACACGGTGAAACCCCGTCTCTACTAAAAGTACAAAAAAATTAGCCGGGCATGGTGGCGGGCGCCTGTGGTCCCAGCCACTCGGGAGGCTGAGGCAGGAGAATGGCGTGAACCCGGGAGGCGGAGCTTGCAGTGAGCCAAGATTGCACCACTGTACTCAGCCTGGGCGACAAAGCAAGACTCTGTCTCAAAAAAAAAAAAAAAAAAAAAAAGATCAAAAAGAGAAAGAGCCTTTTTTTCTTTTTCTTTTTTGTATTTTTGTATTTTTAGTAGAGACGGGGTTTCACTATGTCAGCCAGACTGGTCTCAAACTCCCGACCTTGTGATCTACCCGCCTCGGCCTCCCAAAGTGTTGGGATTACAAGCGTGAGCCACCATGCCCTGCAAAAATCATGTCTTTAATCTTAAAATAAGTTTATTCTCTGGGATCGTTTCTTTGAATTGTTTTGAGACAGGGTCCCACTCTGTCACCCAGGCTGGAACACAGCAGTACAGTCATGGCTCACTACAGCCTTGACCTCCTGGGCTTCAACAGTCCTTCCCCTCTGCCTCCCCAGTAGCTGGGTCTGGAAGCGTGCTCCACCACGCACAGCCATTTTTTAAATGTTTTGAGGACATGGATTTTTGCTGCGTTGCCCAGGCTTATCTCTCTCTCTTAGCCTCAAATAATCCTCCTGCTTCAACTTCCCAAAGTGCTGGGATTACAAATAGGAGCTGCTGTACCTGGCTTACCCTTATCTGTTAAGAAAGTTCTCTCTTAATTTGCTAAGGATTTTTAGCATGAACTCATGCCTGTTGTTGTTGTTGTTGTTGTTGTTGTTGTTGTTGTTGTGAGTCAGAGTCTCGCTCTGTCACCCAGTCTGGAGTGCTGGGGCGCAATCTTGGCTCACTGCAAGCTCCGCTTCCCGGGTTCTTGCCATTCTCCTGCATCAGCCTCCCGAGTAGCTAGGACTACAGGCGCCCGCCACCACACCCAGCTAATTTTGTTTTTGTATTTTTAGTAGAGACAGGGTTTCACTGTGTTAACCAGGATGGTCTCAATCTCCTGACCTCATGATCGATCCGCCTCAGCCTCCCAAAGTGCTGGGATTACAGGCATGAGCCACCGTGCCTGACCCTTTTTTCTTTTTTTTTTTTTTTTTGAGACAGAGTCTCGCTCTGTTGCCCAGGCTGGAGTGCAGTCGCACCAGCACCATCTTGGCTCATTGAAACCTCTGCGTCCCAGGTTCAAATGATTCTTGTGCTTCAGCCTCCCGAGTAGCTGGGATTACAGGGGCCCCGTCAACACACCTGGCCAGTTCTTGTGTTTTAGTGGAGTTTCGCTGTGTTGGACAGGCTGGTCTTTAACTCCTGACCTCAAGTGATCCGCCCGCCTTGGCCTCTCAAAGTGCTGGGATTACAGGAGTGAGCCACCACTCAGGGCTGAATTAATGCTTTCTCCCTCTTTTAAGATGATCATGCTTTTCTCCTTAATCTGTGAATGTGATTGATTACGTTTATTTGTTCCTACTGTTGGAATATCCTTGTATTCCTGAAATATCTCCTGCTTGGTAATAATTTTTTGTTTTACAAACTACTGACTGGCCGGGCACGGTGACTCACGCCTGTAAATCCCAGCACTTCAAGAGGCTGAGGCAGGCAGATCACCTGAGGTCAGGAGTTCAAGACCAGTCTGGCTAACATGGTGAAACCCCATCTCTACTAAAAATAAAAAAATTAGCCGGGCGTGGTGGTGGGCTCCTGTAGTCCCAGCTACTTAGGAGGCTGAGGCAGGAGAATGGTGTGAACCCAGGCTCGGGAGGCGGAGCTTACAGTGAGCTGAGATCGCACCACTGCACTCTAGGCTGGGCAGCAGAGCGAGACTCCATCTCAAAAAAAGTAAATAAATAAATAACAATAAATAAATAAACTCCTGGCTTTGGTATTTTGCGTGTTTTTGCATCAATGTGATTCCCCTGTAGCATCTTGGCTGCTTCAACATCAGGGTCTTATTGCCTCATGCAGTGAATCGAGCAGCTTTCCCTTTTGTGATCTCTGAAACATTCTGTTTGGTAGAGGAATTCTGTGTTTTAAGGTTTGATAAATCTTGGATGCAAAGCAGTCTGGTGCTGTGTCTTTTTTTTTTTTTTAGGACAGTCTCTTTTGTTGCCCAGGCTGGAGTACAGTGGCACAATTTTGGCTCACTGCAGCCTCCACCTCCTGGTTTCAAGTGATTGTCCTGCCTCAGCCTCCTGAGTAGCTGGGATCACAGGCGCACGCCACCACACTCAGCTAATTTTTTTATTTTTAGTAGAGATGGGGTTTCGCCATGTTGGCCAGGATGGTCTCAATCTCCTGACCTTGTGATCCACCTGCCTCAGCCTCCCAAAGTGCTGGGATTACAGGTGTGAGCAGCCGCGCCTGGCCAATTTATATATATATATATATATATTTATTTGAGACGGAGTTTCGCTCTTGTTGCCTAGGCTGGAGTACAATGGTGTTATCTCGGCTCACCGCAACCTCCGCCTCCCGGGTTCAAGCGATCCTCCTGCGTCAGCCTCCCCAGTAGCTGGGATTACAGGCGTGCACCACCACGCCCAGCTAATTTTCATATTTTTAGTTGAGACGGGGTTTTGCCATGCTGGCCAGAATGGTCTCAAACTCCCAACCTCAGGTGATCTGCCTGCCTCAGCCTCCCAAAGTGCCAGGATTACAGGCGGGAGCCACCACGCCTGGCCCAATTTTGCCTATTTTTAATGACATGAACTAAACATTTTTCTTAGTATTATTCATTAAAATTAACAAAGATTCATGTTTCGAATTTGGAAATCACCAAAAATTGAATGGGAGAAATAGAAATAATTTATAATTTCACTGGCAGGGATAATCACCGGTGGTATTTTGTGGTCTAGCGCTTTAGATATTAATATGTGATTAATACGACATATTTTGAAACAGTGCTATTTAAATCTATATATTTTTAAATCTTTTCTGAACATAGACTCATAGTGTACACAGTATTTATAATTTATTTAAATTTAATATGTTTTTATTTTATAATAGGTTTGGGGATTGTAATCTTGAATTAGTTCAAGCCATAGCTGACTTGGTTTTATTGTTTTCCTGTGATCCAGAGCAGATAAAATCCCCCCATCTCTGTACTCCACCTACTGCCAGGCCTGCTCCGCTGCTGAAGAGAAGCCGGGAGGTGAGTTCCTGGGCCGCTGCCCCGCTGGGACTCGCGCTTTTCCGCTTTCCTGACCTTGAGCGTCTCTCGTGCAGCAAAGCCCGTGCAGCAAAGCCCGAGTGAGCTGGGGGTGGCCGTGCCGGCTCGGGCTGGTGCTGTGGGTGCAGGGTCCGCCCACCACGCTGACGCCAGGGCCAGCCGTGGCACAGGCTCTTACCTGGGGGTCCTGAAGAATCCCTCAGCCCCTTCTGGAAAGGAGTGTGTGTCCTGCGCAGCCCCACTTTGTCGTTCGTCATCTTCCCGTGGGCCGCGCTGAGGTGTGTTTGTGCTTCAGACTCGGGTGCGCTCTCAGCGGCCACCGCGGGGCCCGCAGCGCCGGCTCCAGCCTGTTGCAGGGAGAGTCACGCAGCACTTTTCTGTTGCGCAGTTCGGGTAGGAGCAGACGGCAGGCTCTGGCCTCTGGGGAGCAGCGGTGCAGCTGTCGGTCAGATCCAGGCCCCCACTGGGAATCCGTGAAGGCTGCACGGGCAGCAGTGGGAGGTGCCACCATGAGGCTGGCTTTTCTTGCAGTGTAGCTTTGTCTCCAGCAGAAGCCAGCACCTGCCTGTGGGAGCCGCTCAGCGCTGGAGGCGTAGATCTGAGGCTGCTGTGTCCGTGTGGGCTTTTTTTTTTGTTTTGAGACAGAGTCTCGCCCTGTGGCCTGTGGACTGCAGCAGAGTAATCTCGGCTCGCTGAAACCTCCGCCCCCTGGGTTCAAGCAGTTCTCCTGCCTCAGCCTCCCTAATAGCTGGGATTATAGGCGCGCATTACTGCGCCTTGCTAGTTTTTGTATTTTTAGTAGAGGCGGGATTTTGCCAAGTTGGACAAGCTGGTCGCGAACTGACCCCAAGTGATCCGCCTGCCTCGGCCTCTCAAAGTGCTGGGATTACAGGCGTCAGCCACCGTGCCCGGCCCCCTGTGTGTTCTTCTAGCTCCCATTCCACCTGCAGGGCCGGGGAGGCTGGATGAGACTCTTCTAATGAGCTACAGGCCTGTTTTAAGTTCTGTTTGCCAAAGCTCCTTTTTTCAATAAGCTTAGAAAATTTCCAGCGGCCATAGAGACCCAGGAAACTTCAATGGGCAAAGAACAAAGGTCCCTGACCCACCCCCTTTTTTTTTTTTTTTTTTTTTTTGGTTGGTGGTTTATTTCAGACGGAGTCTCACTCAGTCGCCCAGGCTGGAGTGCAGTTGCACGATCCCTGCTCACTGCAAGCTCCGCCTCCCGGGTTCACACCGTTCTCCTGCCTCAACCTCCCAAGTAGCTGGGACTACGGGCGCCGCCACTACGCCTGGCTAGTGTTTTGTGTTTTCAGTAGAAACGGGGTTTCACCGTGTTAGCCAGGATGGTCTTGATCTCCTGACGTTGTGATTCCCCTGTCTCGGCCTCCCAGAGTGCTGGGATTACAGGCGTGAGCCACTGTGCTCGTCCGACTCCCCCTCCCCCGCCCCCGTTTTTACCAGCATTGAAACCGCTCTGTCGTGCCGGGGAATGCTATAGGGGCCGCAGGGCAGTGTACCCTGTGCTGTGAGGCGTTTGCTTCTCTTAAGAGGTGTTCTCCTTCCCCCTGGGTCCTCCTTCCCCTGGGGTCCACTTGTTCTTAGCTTTTGGTGGCTTCCAGAATGGTTTCTAATGATTTGTCTGATAGGGCTTATGCACAGGCTCTAGAGCCTATGATTTCTGGTTTCATTTTGGGTGTGACTGCATAGCAGTGCATTGTCATGCTTGTGTCTTCTCCAGCAAGCCCAGAACGTGAAGGTTTTTTACTGTAAAAACACATGCAGTGTATCTTCCTTTTTATATTGAAAGTGGTGGCCAGGCACAGTGGCTCATACCTGTAATCTCAGCACTTTGAGGCAGATCATGAGGTCAGGAGATGGAGACCGTCTTGGCCAACATGGTGAAATCCCGCCTCTACTAAAAATACAAAAAATTAGCTGGACATAGTGGCACGTGCCTGTAATATTACCCAGCTACTCGGGAGGCTGAGGCAAGAGGATGGCTTGAACCCGGGAGGCAGAGGTTGCAGTGAGCCGAGATCGAGCACTGCACTCCAGCCTGGCGACAGAGGAAGTCTGTCTCAAAAACAAAAAAAAAAGGGATTGAGGAACCAGGGGACTAAATGGTCACCTATCCGTGATCCTGTCCCTACCCTCGCCAGCCCCCGACGCTCCTTGTTTTCCTTGATGTGTATGCTTTTCACAGTGGTGGAGTGGTATTAATGGTGCACACAGAACCACATTTTTTCTTAAACTTGTTTATAAATGTAATTTTTTCTTAAACTTGTTTATAAATGTAATTTCCAATGTGGTGGCATCCAGCATCAGGGAGAACACAGCATTTACCTCCTCAGAGACTCCCAGTCACTCTGTCTGCGACACACAGCAGCTTGGAAGTGCACAGCTCTGTATTTGACTGTGTGAAGTTTCTGTTTTTGCAGTGAAGAGTCCTGTTGAGTGTCTTTGCATCTGGTCTCCTCCTTCTTCTCACAGATGCAGCTCTGGGAGTGAGGGCAGAACCCAGCTCTGCTGAGGAGCCCCTGGAACAGCTCACAGCTGCACTGGGAGAGCTCAGATCCTCCATGACAGACCCCAGCCAGAGTGACGGTGAGGACGGATGGGGGCTTACTCTGTGCCTCGTGTGCACAGCCCGTGGTTGGGGCTTTGTGGCTGGGCCATTTTCCCCGTAGTGATGTCAGGCTAGTAGTCCAGTATTTGGTGGTGAAGACTGACCCCGGGCTGGTGGGTGTGGAACCTTTTTTGAGACAAGGTGGAAGGCTAGTCCTACTCAGGCCGTCACAGACCCTTGGCAGAAGATGAACATTCTGCTAGTTGCATCTGAGTAGGACGGATGATGATGGAGAAGAAACTGCAGTGGCTAGGATATGTGTTTTCCCTTGTCCTGACTGCCAGGGTAGATGCCACATAGACACACGGGCTCTCTGCCCTGTGATCCTGATTGCCAGGGTAGATGCCACATAGACACACGGGGTCTCTGCCCTGTGATCCTGACTGCCAGGGTAGATGTCACATGGACACGCGGGCTCTCTGCCCTGTGATCCTGCTTCCATGTGACAGTTTTCTGTGAAATGTTCATCATGGATTGAGAACATGCAGTTTATTTTTTCTTTTTTTTTGAGACAGAGTCTCACTCTGTCGCCCAGGCTGGAGTGCAGTGGAGCCATCTCGGCTCACTGCCAACTCTGCCTCCCTGGTTCTTGCCATTCTCCTGCATCAGCCTCCCGAGTAGCTGGGACTACAGGCGCTGCCACAACGACTGGCTAATTTTCTTGTATTTTTAGTAGACGGGGTTTCACCGTGTTAGCCAGGATGGTCTCGATCTCCTGACCTCGTAATCCGCCCGCCTCAGCCTCCCAAAGTGCTGGGATTACAGGCATGAGCCACCGCACCCGGCCCGCAAGCCATATTTTTAATTGAGTAACTTGCATAGAGTTTTATTATGAATTGATTTCATTTGAACTGAGAGAAGCTCATGGAGGCAATTTTTTTGTTTTTGAGATAGAGTCTCAGGCTTATTGCCCAGGCTAGAGTGCAGTGGCGCAATCTTGGCTCACTGCAACCTCCGTCTTCTGGGTTCAAGCAATTCTCCTGCCTCAGCCTCCCAAGTAGCTGGGATTACAGGCGCCTGCCCCCATGTCTGGCTAATTTTTTGTATTTTTTAGTAGAGACAGGTTTTACTATGTTGGCCAGGCTGGTCTCAAACTCCTGACCTCAGGTGATCCACTCATCTTGGCCTTCCAAAGTGCTGGGATTTCAGTGTGAGCCACTATATATATATATATATATATTTTTTTTTTTTGAGACGGAGTCTCGCTCTGTCGCCCAGGCTGTAGTGCAGTGGCGCAATCTCCACTCATCCCAGGTTCACGCCATTCTCCTGCCTCAGCCTCCCAAGTAGCTGGGACTACAGGCGCCCGCCACCACACCCGGCTAATTTTTGTATTTTTAGT
The DNA here is from genome assembly GCF_043159975.1 of Macaca nemestrina. Taxonomy (NCBI): domain Eukaryota; kingdom Metazoa; phylum Chordata; class Mammalia; order Primates; family Cercopithecidae; genus Macaca; species Macaca nemestrina. Next base: position 88,720,695 of record NC_092142.1, on the reverse strand, counting down.
AGAGATGGGGTTTCACCGTGTTAGCCAGGATGGTCTCGATCTCCTGACCTCGTGATCCACCAGTCTCGGCCTCCCGAAGTGCTGGGATTGCAGGCGTGAGCCACCGTGCCCGGCATTGTTTTTTTTTGAGACGGAGTCTCGCTCTGTCGCCCAGGCTGGAGTGCAGTGGCACGATCTCGGCTCACTGCAAGCTCTGCGTGGAGGCAATGTTCACAAAACTGTTAGCACTGGCTGGGGCTGCAGTGCCTCGATAGTCTTTACTCAGACCAAGCGCACCAATTCCTAAGTGTAGCCTTTCAGTGATGTGCTTGTGCAGAGTGTGGGGGACATTGAGGAAAAGTTCTAGGGCTTAAGCAAGAGGTTGATAAATGTCAGGTGAGTCCTGTTTCTAAAAGCAAAGCGGTGTTCACCTTCAAGTGATGGAGTTGGGCTGTGTGTGGCCCATTACCCTGGGCCGACATGGAGCCTCCGGCACGTGCTTAGACAGACGTGGTGTCTGGAGGGCTGGCATGGGATTTCACATGGGGAGCATAGAAAGTGGAGGTTCACGTTGGTGAATGAACATGTCCGCCTCTCAGCTGATCAGAAGAAGGTAGTGGATGGCTTCTGCCCCATTTGCCATGACACATGCTCCACCACAAGGACTGCAAGCCACCTGCAGGGCAACTGGGGGATGTGTACAGCCAGCAGGGTCCGTGGAATCGCACTTGATGGGAGGCGGAGCTCTCTAGGCCACAGCTGCCTCCCTCCTTTCAGGGTTCCCATCATCCCTAACTAGTTTCTCCATTTGCAGTTATATCGGCACAGGTGGCAGTGATTTCTGAAAGACTGAGGGCTGCCCTGGGCCACAATGAGGATGACAGCAGCGCTGAGATATCAAAGATTCAGCTCAGCATCAACGCGCCGAGACTGGAGCCACGGGAATACACGGTAGGTGTGGGGGCTCAGAACGAAGTAGGGGGTCTTCACCGTTTTCCATTAGGCAGAAGCATTAGACTCAAGGAGCCTTCTCTCATTTTCTGTTTGACTTGCTCAGTTAGTGTGGTATCAGGTGTTCAGGGCCAGGCAGCAGTCTACCAGGGTCAGCCACCCTAATCTGTTTGTGTATGAAGAGCTCCTTTTACATTTTGTTTATTTATTTAATTTTGGAGACAGGGTCTTGCTTTGTTGCCCAGGCTGGAGTGCAGTGGTACAATCATGGCTCACTGCAGCCTCGACCCCCTGGGCTCAAGTGATCCTCTTGTCTCAGCCTCCCAAGTAGCTGGGACTACAGGCGTGCATCACCACACCTGGCTAATTTTTGCATTTTTTGTACAGATGGGGTTTCTCTGTGTTGCCTCGACTGGTGTAGAAGTCCTGAGGTCAAGTGATCTGTCTGCCTCGGCCTCTCAAAGTGTTGGGATTATAGGCATGAGCCACTGTGCTTGGCCTCTTTTTTTTTCTTTTTTTGGAGACTGAGTCTTGCTCTGTTGCCCAGGCTGGAGTGCAGTGGCGTGATCTCGGCTCACTGCAACCTCCACCTCCTGGGCTCAAGCAGTTCTCCTGCCTCAGCTTCCTGGGTAGCTGGGATTACAGGTGCATACCACTATGCCCAGCTGATTTTTGTATTTTTAGTAAAGACTGGGTTTCATCCTGTTGACCAGCTTGGGCTCAGCTGCCTCTTTAGAACATGCAACAGAGGCTGTTTGTGGCCCCAGAACCTAAGATATTTTTCTGGTGCCTTACACACAAGGTTTGCCAATCCTGCCCGCTGCTATAGAATTTTGTGCTTGGCAATTACATGAGGGCTGCTGTTCCCAGGATTGGGGAATGGGGACCTGGATACCAGTTTGCATCGTAATGTGCCCTCCAAACATAAGCCTGTTTTGGAGTTCTGTTTGCAAAGCGGAATTGCGATGTCTGTGGCGGGAGAACTGGCCGGCTTCCTTCCTGCTGCTCCCGTCCCCGAGACGCTGCGCTCACAAGAACCGTGTCTCCACAGGCTGTGGACCTCCTGCTGACGTCTTTCTGTCAGAACCTGATGGCAGCCTCCAGTGTCGCTCCCCCGGAGAGGTGAAGGCGCAGGCGGCTTTCTGGGTGGTGGGGCTCCTCTGGGTGCCGCCTCCTGCTGGCCAGGGCTGCAGGCCAGCGACGCATGAGCTCATCTCCGCGGGAGCACGCGGCGAGGCTGAGTTTCATCAAATAGGTCGCAGCAGAAGTTGGGAAGCACTGCAGAAGATGGGTTGTCTTCCAGAAAGACCGTTATTTTGGGGAACAACTTGGCTGTTTCTTGGGCCGCTGGTGCCTGGGTTAGCTGTTGTAGGGATGTGCAGGACTGAATGGCCAGTACTGATGGTTTTGCGGCTGTCCCTGCAGGCAGGGCCCCTGGGCTACCCTCTTCATGAGGACCATGTGTGGATGCGTGCTCCCTGCAGTGCTCACGCGGCTCTGCCAGCTGCTCCATCACCAGGTGAGGCTCTGCTTCACGGGGCCACCCTTGGGGGCCCACTCTGAGGGCCAGGCTGCTGCTTCCCGGCTTGTCTTCAGTGCCTTGGAAAATTCCAGCTGGGAAGAGGGCATCTGCTCTGCCACCCTTGTTCTCGTTGCAGGGCCCAAGCCTGAGTGCCCCACATGTGCTGGGATTGGCTGCCCTGGCCGTGCACCTGGGTGAGTCCAGGTCTGCACTCCCGGAGGTGGATGTGGGTCCTTCTGCCCCTGATGCTGGCCTTCCTGTCCCTGCACTCTTTGACAGCCTCCTGACCTGTAGGACGAGGGATTCCTTGCTCTTCTGCCTGAAGTGAGCTGTTCTTCCACAGTTGTGTCTTCTCTCCTCTCTCTAGAAAAGTGATGCATGCTCGTTTGATAAAATTGAAGAGACAGACATGCAGACATACCACCCAAAGATAACCACTTTTTAGCATTTTGGTGTATATCCTTCCAGAATTTTATCTGTCATATGTTTATAATATGTATGCATTTGTTTCTTTGTTCATAAAAATGAGATCATACTATACTAAGCTGCTGAAATTAATAGTAGATAGTAACTGTCTACATCGTTAAGCATTCTTTGATGTCCTGGTGAGAGCTGCTTTGTTTTGTCTTGGGGTTGTCTGGCCCTTGGTTGGACCAGCTTCCTCTCGTGAGGTTCTTCGGCACCCCGTGGTGAGCAGCTTCCCAGTGTGTACATGTACACTTCAGGCTATTTCTCTAGGGCTCAGCAGATGGGGCCATGTGCTGAGGTGAGGAAGGACCCTGTGGTGGAGAATGGTCTGCTCAGGGCCTCAAGGGCTCCCTGCAGCTGCCACGCAGAGGCAGAGGCCAGGACAGAAGGCTGGGAGACTCCAGTGGTCATTGCTCTCTGGGGCTTGGCTTGCAGCTCCTGGGTCTCTTGGGCAGAGGAATCCGAGGTTGGGACAGAAGCCCTGTTGTGATGCCGGAGACCCTGTGAGGAAAGGGGAGAGCTGGCATTATGACAGGGTCTGAACAACAGAGAACTTAGAAAAGGCTCAAGAAATGTACGTGGAGCAAGGAGAGGAAGTCAGATGGCAGCTGTGTGGATCCCACACCCTCAGACGTGGGCCATGGGGAGCAGGCAGTGGGTACTCCGGGGGTTCAGAGCCCCTCCCAGGCGCTTGGCCCCACCAAATAGTCCCCACTCACCCCAGGCCCCAAACACTGAGTGCTGGGTATTGGCATGAGAGGCACACGGCCGATGGAGAAGTTGGGAGCTGGTGAGGAGGGAGGCGTCTAGGTGACTTGGGGGAGACAGGGCCATCCCCTTTCAGGAACACAGAGATGCCTCAGGATATATATCCAAGTGAAGAAAGCAAAATACTGAACTCTGTCTCAGATGCTACTTTTTGCATAAGAAAGGGAGAATGAAATATATATTTGGTGTTTTCAGTTTTTTTTTTTTTTTTTTTTTTGAGACAGAGTCTCGCTCTGTCGCCCAGGCTGGAGTGCAGTGGCGCAATCTCGGCTCACTGCAAGCTCCGCCTCCCGGGTTCACGCCATTCTCCTGCCTCAGCCTCCTGAGTAGCTGGGACTACAGGCGCCCGCCACCGCGCCCGGCTAATTTTTTTTGTATTTTTAGTAGAAACGGGGTTTCACCATGGTCTCGATCTCCTGACCTTGTGATCTGCCCGCCTCGGCCTCCCAAAGTGCTGGGATTACAGGCGTGAGCCACCGCGCCCGGCCTTTTTTTTTTTTTTTTGAGACAGAGTCTCACTCTATCGTCTAGGCTAGAATGCAATAGCATGATCTTGGCTCACTGCAACCTCCGCCTCCCGGGTTCAAGCAGTTCTTGTGCCTCAGCTTCTTGAGTAGCTGAGACTACAGGTGTACACCACCACGCCCAGCTAGTTTATATATTTTTAGTAGAGATGGGATTTTGCCTTGTTGGCCAGGCTGGTCTTAAACTCCTGACCTCGGGTGATCTGCCCACCTTGGACTTCCAAAGTGTTAGGATTACAGGCGTGAGCATCACGCCCAGCTCAGATATGCATCTGAAAAACAGAAACATTAGACCCCTAAGAACACCATGACAGTGCTTTGGCATCTCCATTGCCTCATGGAGTCTCACTCTAACGTTCTTGGTTACAAGTGAGAATTTTTCACATGGGTATTACTGTAGGTACGTATGTTGAGTAAATGAGACATTTCTTGCTGAGTCCCCCAGGCTGAAGTGATCCTCCCGCCTCAGCTTCCCAGTAGCTGAAACCACAGGCACATACCCGCACACCCAGCTAGTGAGAGATAGGGTCTCACTATGTTGCCCAAGCTGGTCCTGAACTTCTGGGTTTAAGTGATCCCCTGAGCTGTGATTGTGCCACTGCACTCCAGCCTGGGCATCAGAGTAAGGCCCTGTATCAAAGAAAAAATAAACCAAGGATTGGGCCAGGCACAGTGGCTAACGCTATAATCCCAGCACTTTGAGAGGCTGAGGTGGGCAGATCACTTGAGGTCAGGAGTTTGAGACCAGCCTGGCCAACATGGTGAAACCCCGTCTCTACTAAAAAAATTTAAAAATTGACTGGGTGCGGTGACTCATGTCTGTAATCCCAGCACTTTGGGAAGCCAAGGTGGGTGGATCGCGAAGTCAGATCGAGACCATCTTGGCTAACACAGTGAAACCCCATCTCTACTAAAAATACAAAAAATTAGCTGGGCATGGTGGCGGGTGCCTGTAGTCCCAGCTACTCAGGAGGCTGAGGCAGGAGAATTGCTTGAAGCTGGAAGGCAGAGCTTGCAGTGAGCCGAAATCACACCGCTCCACTCTGGCCTGGCAACAAAGCGAGACTCCGTCTCAAAAAAACAAAAAACAATAACAGCAACAACGAAAAAATTAGTTGGGCACAGTGGGAGAGCCTGTAATCCCATCTACCTGAGAGGCTGAGGCAGGAAAATCACTTGAACCCAGAGGCAGAGATTGCAGTGAGCCCAGGTGGTGCCACTGCACTCCAGCCTGAGCAACAGAGCGAGACTCAGTCTCAAAACAAAGAGACCAAAAAACCAAGGACCAATGCTCAGGTCATCCAGTTTAGAATGCACTAAACTCAGTTTTGTGAAGTTGAAAGTAACTTTTTCCTTCATCCCTTATTTTGTATGGATAACATTTATATGTTATAATTTCTGTTTTCAGATTTTGTACAGCGGCAATTTCGTACTCTCTGTGCAAGTTTTCTTCCCAGTCACGAGATATTTTGCACAGCTGCTTATCTCCAGGCCTTATTAAAAAGGTGGGTTCAGTCATTTCCTATTTTTCCATTCTGCTGTACGTTTCAGGTTTACGCAGCTTTCAGACCGGAAGGCCGAGGTCTGCTGCCGCCTCATGCCCATCTCAGGGGCAGCTCCTGAGTCAGGCTGGCTGTCATGGCCACCTCTACTGTCTGCTTGGGCAGCCTGACTGCTGAGCGCTGCCTTTTCTTCTGTTCTCTGAGTGTAAAGTGAAGTTGTATGAAGACAGCTACGCGTCTGTAGTTGTAAGGAAATAGATGTTGGTATTTATAGGAGAGATGAATTAAAAGATTAGTATTCATAAAAAGTATCTTTCGGCCGGGCGCGGTGGCTCACGCCTGTAATCCCAGCACTTTGGGAGGCCGAGGCGGGCGGATCACAAGGTCAGGAGATCGAGACCACGGTGAAACCCCGTCTCTACTAAAAATACAAAAAATTAGCCGGGCGCGGTGGCGGGCGCCTGTAGTCCCAGCTACTCAGGAGGCTGAGGCAGGAGAATGGCGTAAACCCAGGAGGCGGAGCTTGCAGTGAGCCGAGATCGCGCCACTGCACTCCAGCCTGGGCGACAGAGCGAGACTCCGTCTCAAAAAACAAAACAAAACAAAACAAAAAAGTATCTTTCTCTGGAAAGAAGAATACTCATTCGTCTCGTCTAGTAAATGTTCCTTACATTGTTCAGAAAAAGGAATTTTTTTTTTTTTTTTTTTTTTTTTAAAAGATGGAGTGTTGCTCTGTAGCCCAGGCTGGAGTGCAGTGGTGCGATCTCGGCTCACTGCAGCCTCCACTTCCCAAGTTCAAGCAGTTCTCCTGCCTCAGCTTCCCAAGTGGGTGGAATTACAGGCACCTGCCACCACTCCCGGCTAATTGTTTTATATATTTTTTAGTGTGACAGTTTCACCATGTTGGCCAGATTGGTTTCAAACTCCTGACCTCAAGTGATCCGCCCACCTTGGCCTCCCAAAGTGCTAGGATTACAGGCATGAGCCACCGCGCCCGGCCCAGACAAAGGAATTTAAAGATGAGCATTGGAAACCCTGAATGTCAAAAGCAAAGGTGAAATGGCACTGAAACCAGTGTTGTCCTTTTATAGGATTTTAATGAACGCCTCACGTATAAAATAGTGGTTTTTAGGCTGGGCTCGGTGGCTCACACATGTAATCCCAACACTTTGGGAGGCCAACGTGGGTGGATCATCAGGTCGAGAGATTGAGATCAACCTGACTGACATGGTGAAACCCCGTCTCTACTAAAAATACAAAAATTAACTGGGCGAGGTGGCGCACGCCTGTAATCCCAGCTACTTGGAAGGCTCAGGCAGGAGAATGGCTTGAACCAGGGAGGCGGAGCTTGCCAGTGAGCCAAGATTGCACCACTGCCCTCCAGCCTGGGCGACAGAGCGAGACTCCGCCTTGAATAAATAAATAAATAAATAAATAGTGGTTTTCAACTGCAGGCTTCACATCGGAATCACCTGAGAAGCTTTTGAAACTACAGATTCCTGGCCCCTTTCCAGATAAATTAAGTCAGAATCTGGGAGCAGCCCCTGAGGATCCAGGGTGCACATATTTCCAGTTATTTCCTCTGAGGAACTTTGCCTCTGGTGCCAAGTTTTTAAAGAAAACATGGTGTTGGAGCTTAGGAGAGGGCAACATGGTCCCCACCCAGCGCACTGGGCAGGGACGGCAGTCCGGTTATAAACATGGGAGGCTCTCGTCTCCTCAGGGGCAGAGATGGACACGGTCACGTCCTTGGAGCAGTCCAGTTGTAAACATGGGAGGCTCTCGTCTCCTTAGAGGCAGAGATGGACACGGTCACGCAGCACCGATAGCGTGTCTCGCTTGTCCAGTGGTGTGCGCTTTTGGTGGCAACGCCATTCCTGGCAAAGGCCTAGAGATGGGCGGTTTCACGACCCAGGACCAAACCAGCCCTACCCCTGGGAGGCAGTTTTGTTCCTGCAATTCTGCTTCCAGACATTTAGCTCAAGGAAACAGTCAGCCAGGACCACTGAGGGGCTCTACACGCTCCCAAGGGCTGGACTGAGGTCCCCTGAACGTGAGGTTGTGTGTTGCACCCTCCCAGGGCCTGGACTGAGGTCTCCTGAGCGTGGGGTTGTGTGTTGCCCCCTCCCAGGGGCTGGACTGAGGTCCCCTGAACGTGGGGTTGTGTGTTGCCCCCTCCCAGGGGCTGGACTGAGGTCTCCTGAACGTGGGGCTGTGTGTGTGGCTTGGCTGTTGATGGTCTATTTCCACCTAAGCATTGGCTTAACCGCTCCCAGTGAAACTTGCATGATACTGTCTGTTTCAGTTTCAGTTCCTTGTGTTCAGATTGTTCTCAGAGGCCCGACAGCCTCTTTCTCAAGAGGACGCAGCCAGCCTTTCCTGGAGACCCTTGTACCTTCCTTCCGCAGACTGGCAGAGAGCTGCCCTCTCTCTCTGGACACACAGAACCTTCCGAGAGCTGTTGAAAGAGGAAGATGTTCATGTAGGTCACCGTTCCTTCCCCTGCATCGTGCCACATCCTGTGTGTGCAGACTGTCTCCTCAGAGGCAAGAACAGCAGCACCTAGGTGGTTTGATTGGAATCTTGACTGACATCATTGTGGCCTCATGTGCAGCTGTTAAGAAATTATACAGAGACTGGGCACGGTGCTCACACCTGTGATCCCAGCACTGTGGGAGGCCAAGGCAGGTGGATCACCTGAACTCAGGAGTTTGAGACCAGCCCAGGCAGCATGGTGAAACCCCATCTCTACAAAAAAGGCAAAAATTAGTTGGGCGCAGTGGTGTGCACCTGTAGTTCTAGCTGCTTGGGAGGCTGAGGCAGGAGAATCGCTTGAGCCTGGGAGGTGGAGGTTGCAGTGAGCCAAGATCACGCTACTCTACTCCCGCCTGGATGACGCAGCGAGACCCTGACTCAAAAAAAAAAATAAATAAATACAGAGAAGCCCTGCTATACTTTCTGAGTTTCTCCCAACACAAACTTCTTTTTTTATTTTTAGTGATATGTTCTTTGAGACAATGTCTGGCTGTGTTCAGTGGTGCAGTCTTGGCTCACTGCAGCCTCTGCAGGTTCAAGCGATTCTCGTACCTCAGCCTCTCCAGTAGTTGGGACTACAGGCGCCCGCCAGGCGCACAGGAGTGAGCCTAGAGACGCTGAGTGGCGTCTCTAGGTTAGTAGTACAAAAACCTCAAGGTTATTGCACTACCTTTTCTGCTGTTTTTATTGTTAACTATGTTAGCTACACAAAAGTAAGTATGATGCTGTGTTTTGATGTGAGGAGTGATGACCAGGCGCAGTGGAAAAAGAAAAGGAGGCAGTGAATAGCTCTGTGCCCACCAGCAGCTCGGAGGGAATCTTCCTGCATTGCTCCCTTGGCTGTGCCGCATCTGTGGGTGTCCCTGTGCGGAGCTCGGCAGCTTCGGCCTTTACCCAGATAGGAGTGCGCGGCAGGAGTGTTGCTGCTTTTCCTGCAATGTGAGGTTTGGAGATTCGTCCACAAATCAACATATTGAAATTAGTCCCTGTTGATTCATGGAACTGTTTTAAGATTTACAGACAGGAAACATGTTAACACAAGTCGGATGCCATGGCTCATGCCTACAATCCCAGCACTTTGGTAAACCGAGGCGGAAGGATCACCTGAGCTCAGTTCAAAACCAACCTGGTCAACATAGTGAGACCTTGTCTCTACTAAAATTTTATTTTATTTTATTTTTTGGGACGGAGTCTCACTCTGTCGCCCAGGCTGGAGTGCAGTCGTGCGATCTCAGCTCACTGCAAGCTCCGCCTTCTGGGTTCACGCCATTCTCCTGCCTCAGCCTCTCAAGTAGCTGGGTCTACAGGCGCCCGCCACCACGCCCAGCTAATTTTTAGTATTTTTAGTGGAGACGGGGTTTCACCGTGTTAGCCAGCATGGTCTCAATCTCCTGACCTCGTGATCCGCCCATCTCGGCCTCCCAAAGTGCTGGGATTATAGGCGTGAACCATCGTGCCCAGCCTTGTGTGTGTGTGTGTGTGTGTGTGTGTGTGTGTGTATTTTTAGTAGAGACGGGATTTCACCGTGTTAGCCAGGATGGTCTCGATCTCCTGACCTCATGATCCGCCTGCCTCAGCCTCCCAAAGTGCTGGGATTACAGGTATGAACCACCGTGCTTGGCCTACTAAAAATGTTTTTAAAAAACTTACTTGGTCATGGTGATGTGCACCTGCAGTCCCAGCCATCTGAGAGGCTGAGGGGGAGGATGCTGGAGTCCAGGAGGCAGAGCCAGCCACGAGCTACGATTGTATCACTGCACACACTCCAGCCTGGGCAGCAGACCCTGTTTCCAAAAATAAATGAAGGTATGCTACTGTGAATAGCTGTAGAATGTTGTTGTTTTCTTTTTTCTTTTTTCTTTTTTTTTCCTTTTTATAGATCTCACTCTGTTGCTTACTGCAGCCTTGACCTCCTGGGCTCAAGCGATCCTTCCGCCCCAGCCTCCCAAGAGGCTGGGACCACACACACGTGCCACCATGCCTGGCTGATTTTTAAATCTTTTGTAGAGACGGGGTCTTGCCATGTTGCCTAGGCTCAAGCAATCTGCTGGCCTCAGCCTCCCAAAGTGCTGGGTTTACAGGCATGAGCCACTGTACCCAGGCAATTTTTAAATGAGATGGGGTCTTACTATGTTGCCCAGACTAAAATAGCCGTTTTATACTTGGAAATAAAGGATTACAGTGCTAACATCTTTGTGCTAGGGAAATCTTGTAAGAAACAATTCTTGACAAAACTAAAGTTTCTTTCCTGTAGAACTCTCAGCTGCAATTTCATTATAACACAGGGACACGGAGGGCTGCGTATGAGATGAAATGACAAACTGTTTTATAAACCTGTGGTGGATTGTGTGTTCTGTCCTCATTGTATTGAATTGCTCCCTTTCTCTCAGTTAACTTACCAAGACTGGTTACACCTGGAGCTGGAAATTCAGCCTGAAGCTGATGCTCTTTCAGATACTGAACGGTATGTGTTGAAAAGAGCTACCCTGGCCGGGCGTGATGGCTCACACCTATAATCCCAGCACTTTGGGAGGCTGAGGCAGGAGGATCTCTTGAATCCAGGAGTTTGAGGTCAGCCTGGGCAACACAGGGAGACTCCATCTCTACAAAAAATAGAAAAGGAATTAGCTGGGCGTGCGGCACATGCCAGTCATCACAGCCAGCTGGAAGGCAGAGCAGGAACACTGCTTGAGCCTGGAAGGCAGAGGGTGCGGCAAGCTGAGATCACACCACTGCACTTTAGCCTGGGCAGCAGAGTGAGATCCAATCTCAAAAGAAAAAGGAGCTTCCCTTTAAAATGTTACACAGTTTTCTACACTGTCTTAAAGCCTACGTTTTGACATTTTATCCTCAATTTAATGTTTTGTTTAACTGTTAATCTTTTTTTTTTTTTTTTTTTTTTTTTTGAGACGGAGTCTGGCTCTACCGCCCAGGCTGGAGTGCAGTGGCTGGATCTCAGCTCACTGCAAGCTCCGCCTCCCGGGTTCACGCCATTCTCCTGCCTCAGCCTCCCGAGTAGTTGGGACTACAGGCGCCTGCCACCGCGCCCGGCTAGTTTTTTGTATTTTTTAGTAGAGACGGGGTTTCACCGTGTTAGCCAGGATGGTCTCGATCTCCTGACCTCGTGATCCGCCCGTCTCGGCCTCCCAAAGTGCTGGGATTACAGGCTTAAGCCACCGCGCCCGGCCAACTGTTAATCTTTGAGCACAATTTTAATTGGTTTTTGTTTTGTTTTGTTTTGTTTTTGGTGTCAAGATTTATTAAAGCGAAATTGAACGTAAAGTTTCCATGTGGTGGGGGCACCCGGGAGGGTTGCCCAATTTCAATTGTTATTCCTTTATTTAAGAAACATTTACTGAGCTCCTACCATGTGGTAGACACTTATAGAGTGTTCTAGAAGCAGGGAGTATAGAGGGAAAGAGACAAGGCTGCTCATATGGCACCTGTGTATCGATGAGGGCAGATGTGGCACATCGAGGGCACCCACTTAGACTTCACCCTGCCCTGGCTGGGCTGTGGCTGCTCTCCAGGAGCTGTACACCTGCGTCCTGGCCCTGGCAACACGCAGGTAGACACAGAAGTAGATTAAAGGTAGGAATGAGCTCTGGAGATACCAGACAGGGCCGTGTGAGAGGAAATGACCAGGGAGGAGAAGAGGCTAGTGTGGAGCAGGTGGTGCAGACTTTGAGGAGAGGTGCTGGCCTTGACATGGGGGCACCAGGAAGTGGGTAAATGAAGCACTGAACCCCCCCTAGGTCCCAGGGCTGATGACTGAGACCACTGGAGAGGTCAGTTGTGCTGTTCTGGACATAGGAGTAGGGAGCCCAGAGGGCCCTTGGGTTTGAGGCTGTGGAGTTTAGGGTGGAGGTCAGGGAGAGGGGAATGTGGTCACTGCAGACAGGGAGCGTCCTGCTGGGTACATGAGCCTCGGGGTGCCTGCCACACCCAGACTCAGGAGAGGGTTGGCATCAGCCACCCTGTGTTCCTCGTCCTTCTGGCCGTCAGGGGCCCTCCAGGCACACATGCAGCACTGTCTCCTGCGCCTGGATCCTGGCATCCGATTCTGGATGAAACCAATAGAAGTAATAGGAAAAGGAAAACGGGGGCCACAGAAACAACAACTCGCTGCTGCCTGCGGCAAAACGGGCGCCGATGGTTCGGGTTGTGCCAAGCCCGCTCTGCAGGTGCTTCCTCCACACACTCCCGTTTCTCCTCCTGGCTCCTCTCCGGGGTGGAATCTAAGGAGGTCAGAGGGAGGGACTGGTCTCCTACGTGGGGTCATGAGGACCTCTCCTTACCACTCAGGTCACTGCTACGTGGAAGTCGTGTTGAGATGTGTTCCTGGGATTTTCTTTCTTTTCTCAATTACTTAAGTGATACTTAGATACATTCTGTGCCAGTTCCAGACAGTGTGGGTAGAGCACACACCCCTTAGCACTCATATTTGCATGGTTGCATTTTCCTGGTTTTGGCTCTTTCTGTGTAAATGGATTGCAGTATTGATGGTTCTGTGCACTGCAGATTTGTTTGTTTGTTTGAGACAGGGTCTCACCCTGTTGGCCAGGCTGGAGTACAGTGTTGCAGTTATGGCTCACTGCAGCCTCCCTCTCCAGAGCTCAAGCGATCCGCCTGCCTCAGCCTCCTCAGTAGCTGGGACCACAGGCGGGCACCACTATGCCCAGCTAATTTTTTATTTTTGGTAGGAATGGGGTCTCCCTATGTTGGTCATGCTGATGTCAAACTCCTGGGCACGAGCGATTCTCCCACCTTGGCCTCCTCCCACAGTGCTGGGATTATAGGTATAGCCACCACAGTTTTGAGTGAGTGTGTCCTTGAGCCCTTTCCTGTCCATATGCACAGAGCCCACAGTCTGGACGCAGGTTGCTTCACCATCCCCTGCCGGTGGGCCTGTGAGTAGCTCAGGTGCCCTCAGGTGACTTTACAGCCTACATTTTTGTGCTTGCCTGTTCACCAAGCTCATCCGCTATGTGGCCAGCAGTTACCCAGTGGGATGTCATTCTGAGTGGCCTTTGATCAGTGGAAGGGGGGCGGTTCACAAAGGCCACTCCTGAGACCAGGCCTTTCCCACAGCCCCAGGCACCCCACCCTGCAGACAGTGAGGTCTCATTCCTACTCCAAGGTCCCGAGCCGCCAGTCTCAACCCAGCTCTCACTAGTGCTGTGTGTTCCTTACTGTGGGCCTACTCCCTGGTTATGGGGAACTGCTGGTCGCGAAGCATTTCTCAGAACTGATGTCAGTGTTTGCTGTTCCAGGCAGGACTTCCACCAGTGGGCGATCTATGAGCACTTTCTCCCTAAGTCCTCTGCTTCAGGAGGCTGTGACGGAGACCTGGAGGCTGCGTGTACCGTTCTTGTCAACGCTCTGATGGATTTCCACCACAGGTTAGCAGCACACACTGTATTAGGGTTCCCTAGAGGAACAGAACTAATAGGATATATACACAAAGGGGAGTTTTTGGCCTTGCTGGCCACCGATTAGATGGTGCCCACCCAGATTAAGGGTGGGTCTGCCTTTCCCAGCCCAGACACAAATGTGAATCTCCTTTGGTAACACCCTCACAGACACACACCCAGGATCAACATTTTGCATCCTTCAACCCAGTCCAGCCGACACTCAGTGTTAACCGTCACACACCAATGAGGCCTTACTTGAAATCATGGCAGCTCTAAGAATACATTTTTCTCTCACTCCAATTGTGTTATGCAAAGTACACTCGAGCATATCACATGGCAAATCTAAGTCAGTACAAAATAAAGGCAAGCTTCCTTAATCGGTTGTTTATGTGTATAGACTTGTTAAGTGCAACAACTTTGGGCCGGGCGTGGTGGCTCACACCTGTAATCCCAGCACTTTGGGAGGCTGAGGTGGGTGGATCCCCTGAGGTTAGGAGTTCGAGACCCAGCCTGCCCAACATGGTAAAACCCCATCTCTACTAAAAATATAAAAATTAACTGGGCGTGGTGGTGTGCACCTGTAGGCACAGCTACTTGGGAGGCTGAGGCAGCAGGATTGCTTGAACCCAGGAGGCAGAGGTTGCAGTGAGCCAACTGGGCGACAGAGCAAGACCCGTCTCAAAAAAAAAAAAATGGCAACAACGTTTTTCTGTTCTGTCACCTGGTATTCAAGGTGAGCAAGTGCGAAGCACAGCACAAATGGCCTAGCAGATACTGGGCCTCTCTCCATCTGAGAGGGATTCTCAGGACAGAGCAGTTCCTGAGGTGGTGCGTCTGGGCCAGAAGGATGGACGGAGTGTACCTGGGGCTGTCCAGGCTTTGTTCCCAGCAGCTCTTGCCTGCAGCTCCAAACTATTGTGTTACAGCTTTAGCATTCAGTACAGATGGCAAGTGTGTATGCACCTTTCCTCCATGTCCCCTGCCTGTGGCAACCAGGAATCCATTTTCTGTTCATGGATTTGCCTTTTTTGCATATTTAATATAAATAGAATCACATAGTATGTGGCCCTTTGTGTCTGGCTTCCTTGGCTGAGCAGAATGTTTCTGAGGCTCATCCGTGTTGTAGCACATATCAGCACACCCTTCCTTCTTATGGCCGACTGACGCTCACAGAAGGTGTGGGGGCTGTATCAGCGCACCCTTCCTTCTTATGGCCGACTGACGCTCACAGAAGGTGTGGGGGCTGTATCAGCACACCCTTCCTTCTTATGGCCGACTGACGCTCAGAAGGTGTGGGGCTGTATCAGCACACCCTTCCTCCTTATGGCCGACTGACACTCACAGAAGTGTGGGGGCTGCACCAGCACACCCTTCCTTCTTATGGCTGACTGACGCTCACAGAAGGTGTGGGGGCTGTATCAGCACACCCTTCCTTCTTATGGCCGACTGATGCTCACAGAAGGTGTGGGGGCTGTATCAGCACACCCTTCCTTCTTATGGCCGACTGACACTCACAGAAGGTGTGGAAGCTGACGCATCTCTATCGTGGGTGACTTCCCGTTAACCCTACTCCAAGAATGCCTCCTGAGATTTCCCATTTATCTGCTGTTACCTTAAATCCCACTCTTAGGTCAAAACAACCTTGAGGCTGGGCGCAGTGGCTCATGCCTGTAATCTCAGCACTGACAGGCCAAGGCAGGCAGATCATCTGAGCTCAGGAGCTTGAGACCAGCCTGGTGAAACCCTATCTCCACAAAAAAAAAAAAAAAATTAGGCATGGTGTGCCTGTGGTCCCAGCTACTCATGAGGCTGAGGTGGGACTGCTTGAGCCTGAAAGGCAGAGGTTGCAGTGAGCTGTGATAACACCACTACATTCCAGCCTGGGTGACAGACCCCATCTCAAAACAAAAAAAACAAATTTTCCACCTTAAATCCAGCGGTTAGATTCACAGAGCATTCTTGCTTTTCCCTGAGGGGTTGACTTCAATAATCCTTCCCTGTGGTATAGAAGCCCCGCCTGGGGGTAGCATTGCAGGGATGCATCATCTCTCTAGGCTGCCCAAGACATGGCTTCTGTCTGTCAGCCCTTAAACATTTCTATCTGAGAAACTGGATTGTTCAGCCTCTTTCTCCAGCTTCCCAACTTCCCCAGCCTTTATGGGTAGGTTTGCACAGAGCTGCTCACTGCAGAACAGAAGGATCAGCCATATTTTGTTTATCCATTTACTTTGTTTGTTTGAGACAGAGTCTTACTTTGTCTTATATATTTATTTTGAAACAGGGTCTTACTTTGTCACCCAGGCTGGGATACAGTGGTGAGATCTCAGCCCACTGCAGCCTCGACCTCCTGGGCTCAAGTGATCCTCCTGCTTCAGCCCCTCAAGTAGCTGGGACTACAGGCACCACCTCACCTGGTGGCTAATTTTTTTTTTTTTTTGAGACGGAGTCTCGCTCTGTCGCCCAGGCTGGAGTGCAGTGGCCGGATCTCAGCTCACTGCAAGCTCCGCCTCCCGAGTTTAGGCCATCTCCTGCCTCAGCCTCCCAAGTAGCTGGGACTACAGGTGCCCGCCCAGCTAGTTTTTTGTATTTTTTAGTAGAGACGGGGTTTCACCGTGTTAGCCAGGATAGTCTCGATCTCCAGACCTCATGATCCGCCTGTCTCGGCCTCCCAAAGTGCTGGGATTACAGGCTTGAGCCACCGCGCCCGGCCCTGGTGGCTAATTTGTAATTTTAGTAGAGATGGGGTTTCACAGTGTTGGCCAGACTGGTCTCGAACTCCTGTCCTCAGGTGATCTGCCCGCCTCGGCCTCCCAGTGTACTGGGATTACAGGTGTGAGCCTCTGTGCTAGGCCGGACTTGCTGGTGGCCATCCTAGTGGGTATTAAGTGCTATTTCATTGTGGTTTTGATTTGTACTTCCCTGATGGGTAGTGATTTTGAGCATCTTTCTATTTTCTTATTGGCCATTTGTAGATTTTCTTTGGAGAAATATCTATTCATATCTTCAGCCCATTTGAAAACTGGGTTACATTCATGTACTGCATAACAGCGTTTTGGTTAACAATGAGCCACATATATGACACTAATCCCATAAAGCCATAGTTGTTTTGTCACTTTTTTTTTAAGTTGTGTTTTTACTGTACCTTTTCTATGTTTAGATGCACAAATACTGTTGTGTTCCAGTTGCAGTATTCAGTACAGTTCCATGCTGTGCTGGTTCATAACCTGGGCGCAGCGGGCCATGCCATGTGGCCTAGGTGTGCAGGGGGTCTGCTAAGTCTGTGCAGTGGGCCATGCCATGTGGCCTAGACGTGCGGAGGGCTCTGATCTGTGTCGGTGCACTTTGATGTTCATGTGAGGAAACCACCTAAAGATGTGTTTCTCAGAATGGATCCTTGTCATTAAGCAGTTCATGACTGTATTTATCTTACTGAGTTGTATGAGTTCTTTATATATTTTAGATAAAGTTCTTATCAAATATATGATATGTAAATATATTCTCCCATTCTGTTAATTCTCTTTTCACACTCTTGATCGTATCCTTCAATGCACAAAGGTTTTAAATTTTTATAAAGTTCAGATCATCTGTTTTTAGTTTAGCTCTTTAGGATTTTGATCCATTTTGATGGATCAAAAAACATTTTGGGCCACCCACGGTGGCTCACGCCTGTAATCCCAGCACTTTGGGAGGCTGAGGCTGGTGGATCACTTGAGGTCAGGAGTTCGAGACCAGCCTGGCCAACATGGCGAAACTAAAAAAATACAAAAACTAGACAGGCGTGGTGGCAGGTGCCTGTAATCCCAGCTACTCGGGAGGCTGAAGCAGGAGATTTGCTTGAACCTGGGAGGTGGAGCTTGCAGTGAGCCGAGATTGTGCCACCGCACTCCAGCCTGGGAGACAGAGTGAGAGACTGTCTCAAAAAAAAAAAAAAAATTGTGTGAGGTGGTCCAGCTTCATTCTGTTGCATGTGGCCACGCAGTTGTCCCAGCACCATTTGTTGAAAACACATCTTTCCCTGCTGAATGATCTTGGCACCCTCGTCAAAAGTGAGGTGGCCGTTCGTGTGAGGATTTATTTCTGGCTCATTGTGTCCCTTGGTCTGTATGTCTGTATGCACTGCACCATTTGGATGACCGAAGCTTTGTAGTAGGTTTTAAAATTGGGAAGTGTGAGGCCTCTAACTTTGTTGTTTTCCAGGATTGTTTTGGCTTTTCTGGGTGCTTTGTAGTTGCATCTCATTTTGGGATGAGCTTGTCAATGTCTACAGAAGTAGCTGAGATCCTGATAGGGCTGCTTGTGGGGCAGTGAGAGCGTCTCCTTTCACTGTGAATCGTTTGTTGCTAATGTATAGAAACGCCACTGATTCTTATGTATTCATTGGCCCGAGTCATTTTTTAGCTCTTACGAGTGTTTTTGTATCGATTCCTTAGGGTTTTGTATATATAAGATCATTATCTGGCCGGGCACGGTGGCTCACGCCTTAATCCCAGCACTTTGGGAGGGTGAGGTGAGCGATCACCTGAGGTCAGGAGTTGGAGACCAGCCTGGTCAACATGGTGAAACCGCATCTCTACTAAAAATACAAAAATTAGCCGGGCCGGTGATGGGCTCCTATAATCCGTTACTTGGGAGGCTGAGGCAGGAGAATCACTTGAACTCAGTGGGCAGAGGTTGCAGTGAGTCGAGATCATGCCACTGCCACTCCAGCCTGGGCGACAAGAGTGAAACTCAGTCTCAAACAAAAAAAAAACAAAAGGAAGATCATATAATCCGTGAACAGAGATAGTTTAACTTTTTCCTTTCCCATCTGGATGCTTTCCTTTTTCTCGGTGAATTGCCCTGGCTTGAACTCCCAGGGCAGTGTTTTTTGTTTTTTTCTGAGACGGAGTCTCGCTCTGGCACCCAGGCTGGAGTGTGGCGGTGTGATCTCGGCTCACCGCAACCTCCGCCTCTCGGGTTCAAGCGATTCTCCTGCCTCAGCCTCCCCAGTAGCTGGGATTACAGGCACCCGCTGCCACGCCTGGCTGCTAATTTTTGTTTGTTTGTTTGTTTTTGAGACAGAGTTTCACTCTGTCTCCCAGGCTGGAGTGCCACGGCAGGATCTCAGCTCTCTACAACCTCCGCCTTATGGGTTCCGGCAATTCTCCTGCCTCAGCTTCCCGAGTAGCTGGGATTACTAGTGCCTGCTAACACACCCATCTAATTTTTTGTATTTTTAGTAGAGATAGGGTTTCGTCACGTTGGCCAGGCTGGTCTTGAACTCCAGACCTTAGGTGATCCGCCTGCTTCAGCCTCCCAAAGTGCTGGGATTACAGGTGTGAGCCAGTGTGCCCGGCCTAATTTTTGTATTTTTAGTAGAGAAGGGGTTTCACCATGTTGGCCAGGATGGTCTTGATCTCCTGACCTCAGCTGATCCGCCCGCCTCAGCCTCCCAAAGTGCTGGGATTACAGGTGTGAGCCACCGCACCCGGCCCCAGTGCAGTGCTGAGTAGAGGCAGCGACACTGCTTTGAGTGTAGAGAGCACATCCTTGTTGCCCCTGATCTTAGAAGAAAAGCTTTCAGTCTTTCCTCATTAAATTTGATGTTAGCTGTGGGTTTTTCATGCATGCCAGGTACCAGATTGAGAAGATCCCCTTCTGTTCCTAGTTTATTGAGTGTTTTTATCACAAAGGGATGTTAAATTCCACCAAGTGCTTTTTCTGCGTCTGTTAAGACAATCCTGTGGTTTTTGCTTTTTATTTTACTGAAAACTGCATTCTATTGATTTGGGGATGTTAAGCTGTCCTTGCATTCTTGGGAGAAACCCCCCTGGTCATGGTACATAATTTTTGTATTTCTTGGGTTGGGGTTGGTAGTATTTTGTGGCAGTTTTTGTTGTTTATTGTTGAATAATGTGAGGTCACACTGTCAGAAAAGCACAGCCATCACTCAACTCTGGAGGCAGGAGGAGAACTGGGAACTCCAGCACTATTAGGCGATACTGAGGAAGATTTTATTGTATTTTGTTTTCAGCTCAAGGAGTTATGACCACTCAGAGAATTCCAATTTGGTCTTTGGTGGCCGCACAGGAAATGAGGACATTATTTCCAGATTGCAGGTGAGTTTAAGGATGCCACAACTCAGTGCGTTCACTTCATTTAAGCTGCATCCTATTAAGATGTTTATTATAGTCTGGGCGTCGTGGCTCATGCTTGTAATCCCAGTACTTTGGGAGGCCGAGGCTGGTGGATCACCTGAGATCTATACAGGTAGACAGCATGTAACTGTGTGTGTTCACTGTCAGTCAACAGGCGTTTACTGGTGCTGGCCACCCATGTGTCTTCTGTGCCAGGCCCCTGTCTTCCCCTCCCCCAGCACTGGGGCCTCCTAACTCCTTAGCCAGATGCTTTCCCTAGACCCACCTGGCTCTTTCTCCTCAGTGAGACCATCTGGTTATTCCTCTTAATAATCATTATTATTATTATTATTATTATTATTATTATTATTGGGACAGGGTCTTGCTGTGTCACCCAGGCTAGAGTACAGTGGTACGCTCATAGCTCACTGCAGCCTTGACTTCCTGGGCTCAAGCAATCCTCACAGTGTGCACCTGAGTGCACCACCACACCCAGCTGACTTTTTGTAGAGATGGAGTTTTGCCATGTTGCCTAGGCTGGTCTCGAACTCCTGGGCCCAAATGAACCACCCATCTCAGTCTCCAAAATTGTTGGATTATGGGCGTGAGCCACTGCACCTGATCTTTTTTTTTTTTTTTTTTTTTTTTTTTTTTTTTTTTTATTTTTGAGATGGAGTCTCGCTCTGTCGCCCAGGCTGGAGTGCAGTGGCCGGATCTCAGCTCACTGCAAGCTCCGCCTCCTGGGTTCACGCCATTCTCCGGCCTCAGCCTCCCGAGTAGCTGGGACTACAGGCGCCCGCCACCGCGCCCGGCTAATTTTTTGTATTTTTAGTAGAGACGGGGTTTCACTGTGGTCTCGATCTCCTGACCTCGTGATCCGCCCATCTCGGCCTCCCAAAGTGCTGGGATTACAGGCTTGAGCCACCGCGCCCGGCCTGCACCTGATCTTTATTCTTCTTTAAAAAACACAGCTGGGCTGGGCACGGTGGCTCAAGCCTGTAATCCCAGCACTTTGGGAGCCCGAGACGGGTGGATCACGAGGTCAGGAGATCGAGACCATCCTGCCTAACAGGGTGAAACCCCGTCTCTACTAAAAAAAGCAAAAAACTAGCCGGGCGAAGTGGTGGGCGCCTGTAGTCCCAGCTACTCAGGAGGCTGAGGCCGGAGAATGGCGTAAACCCGGGAGGTGGAGCTTGCAGTGAGCTGAGATCCGGCCACTGCACTTCAGCCTGGGCGACAGAGCGAGATTCCGTCTCAAAAAAAAAAAAAAAACACAGCCGGCCGGGCACAGTGGCTTGTGCGTGTAATCCCAGCACTTTGGGAGGCTGAGGCGGGTAGATCACTTGAGGTCAGGGGCTCAAGACCAGCTTGGCCAACATGGTGAAACCCTGTCTCTACTAAAAATACAAAAAAGTAGTTGAGCATGGTGGTGTGTACCTACAGTCCCAGGTGCTCGGTGGTGTGTACCTACAGTCCCAGCTACTCGGTGGTGTGTACCTACAGTCCCAGCTGCTCGGTGGTGTGTACCTACAGTCCCAGCTGCTCAGGAGACTGACTTAGAATCAACTGAGCTCGAGAGATCAGGATTGCACTGCTGCCTTCCAGCCTGGGCAGCCGGACTGAGACTGTCTCAAAAAAAGAAAAAAAAAAAGACTTGTGAGGCAAAAATGATGTGTGGGGTAAAATGTTAGCCTGAGGTTAATCTGGGTGGAGGGCACATGGGTGTCCTTGTGCTGGTTTTTTTGGTTGGTTGGTTTGTTTTTTGAGACAGAATCTTGCTCTGTCACCCAGGCTAGAGTGCAGTGGTGGGATCTTGGCTCACTGCAACCTCCACCTCCTGGATTCAAGCGATTCTCCTGCCTCAGCCTCCTGAGTACCTGGGATTACAGGCACCTGCCACCACACCCAGCTAATTTTTATATGGCTAATTTTGTTGGCCAGGCTGGTCTTGAACCCCTGACCTCAGGTGATCCGCCTGTCTTGGCCTCCCAAAGTGCCGAATTACAGGCATGAGCCACCATATCTGGTCTTTTTTTTTTTTTTTTGGAGATGGAGTCTTGCTCTGTCGCCCAGGCTGGAGTGCAGTGGTGTGATCTCAGCTCACTGCAAGCTCTGCCTCCCGGGTTCAAGCCATTCTTCTCCATCAGCCTCCCGAGTAGCTGGGACTACAAGCACCCACCACCACGCCCGGCTAATTTTTTGTATTTTTAGTAGAGACGGTTTCACCGTGTTAGGATGGTCTGTCTCCTGACCTCATGATCTGCCTGCCTCGGCCTCCCAAAGTGCTGGGATTACAGGCATGATCCACAGCACCCGGCTGTTTTTCTTTTTTTTTTTTTTTTTTTTTTTTTTTTGAGAGGGAGTCTCGCTCTGTCGCCCAGGCCGGGATGCAGTGGCCGGATCTCAGCTCACTGCAAGCTCCGCCTCCCGGGTTTACGCCATTCTCCTGCCTCAGCCTCCCGAGTAGCTGGGACTACAGGCGCCCGCCACCTCGCCTGGCTAGTTATTTTTTGTATTTTTTAGTTGAGATGGGGTTTCACCTTGTTAGCCAGGATGGTCTCGATCTCCTGACCTCGTGATCCGCCCGTCTCGGCCTCCCAAAGTGCTGGGATTACAGGCTTGAGCCACCGCGCCCGGCCCCGGCTGTGTTTCTTAATTGAAAAGCAGTACTCTAACTCCTGGGCTCAAGGGATCTGCCTGCCTCAGCCTCCCAAAGTGCTGGCATTACAGATGTAAGCCACAGCACCCGGCCTGCACTGTTCTATATTTGCAATTTCAATTTCAAAGTGATTTCCAGTTGAAATAGTTTGCCCCACTTGTTCCTTCTTGCCCTGTCCCCTGTGGAGACCTTTCCCTGACACCGCGCCCCCCGCCGTCAGGGTACCCGACTGGCTGGGCAGTGAGCCCCGAGGCCTTCCTGTGCCAGCATCCTCCTCTTTTCCAGGAGATGGTAGCTGACCTGGAGCTGCAGCAGGACTCCTCGGTGCCTCTCGGCCACACCCCTTCCCAGGGGCACTTCCTCTTTGGGATTTTCTGCCGACGACTCCAGGCTCTGACAAGCGGTTGGAACGTGACTGCCAGGCTTCAGAGACAGAGGGAGCTGCTCATGTACAAACGGTAATACCTACTACCACCTGGGCAGGGCAGCATCTCATGACGGTCCTAGAGTTTCTTTGTAGCGAGTTCGTTTCCCGTTACTTACTTGTCTGTGTGTCCCCATCCCAAGCCTGTCCCTCTCTGTAGCACTTGCCACGGAGAGGAGGATCCAGAGGGTTTAAAGTGCTTCTGATTAAAACCTTCCGGCTGAGCGAGGTGGTTCACGCCTGTAATCCCAGCAGTTTGGGAGGCTGAGGTGGGTGGATCACCTGAGGTCAGGAGTTTGAGACCAGCCTGACCAACATGGCGAAACGCTGTCTCTACTAAAAATACAAAAATTAGCTGGGTATGGTGGCGGACGCCTGTAATCCCAGCTACTCGGGAGACTGAGGCAGGAGAATTGCTTGAACATGGGAGGCAGAGGTTTCAGTGAGCCGAGATCGTGCCATTGCACTCCAGCCTGGGCGACGGAGTGAGACTCTGTCTCAGCAACAACAAAAAACCTTCCTGCTCAGATGTGGAGGGACATCGCAGAAGGAGCTCCTGTCAAAGTAGGGAAAACTGTTCAGAAATGCCCATGGCAGCTGCATTTATAATAAGTGTGAAGTCATTAAATCGAAGTCATTTAATTTTACAGTCGTAGGGAATTGCTTCACTAGACAGACTGGTGCATCATCCACTTGGTTATTATGTAACTGTTAAAAGTTGTTTGGTAACACGTTTTGAGTGCAGTGGGCCAAGACGGTAAAGGGGAGTTGGGCTCAGAGTGCAGGCTTTGGATGGGACAGAGGGACACAGGCCACGGCTCCGGTTCCAACAGTGGCGTTGGGTTTCAGGGTGTGGTTGCTGCTCTGAGAGTCTGAGCCCTTGGGAGGGAGCAGAGTGTATGCCGTGCGGTTGCCACAGATACAGCCCCTTCTTTCCAGGATCCTCCTCCGCCTGCCTTCGTCTGTCCTCTGCGGCAGCAGCTTCCAGGCCGAACAGCCCATCACTGCCAGATGCGAGCAGTTCTTCCACTTGGTCAGCTCTGAGATGGTGGGTGCCCCATGTGCATGTGTCCATCTGATCTGTCGGTGCCTGTGGCACTGGCAGCAGCTCTTGCAGCCTCCATGCGTGTCCTGAATTCACTGTGCAAATTACTGAAGAAAGGGTTCAAAGTCAAATAGGGAACAATGTCTGGAATGCCGTGTGAGGGAGGGCCCCTACCCATAGCCAGGACGGCGGCCAGCATGTCACCAAACCAGCTGTAGGTTGCCTTCTCCAAAGTTTGAGTTCCTTTAGTTTCCCTTAAGTTTTAATAATTTTGACGCATGGAATCGTACAGACCATTTTGTGTGCCACGCACCTCAGTTCATTTATTTCTAATCTCAACATGCTTCACGTGTGAAAAAGCCTTGTGGTGATCTGACTACTGCTGTTGCCTGCCAGGCAGCCCCATTGTCTTCCGTTTTAGACACTGCCCAGTGTGAGTTGCAGAATGATGTTAACCAGTAGCCGGGCACAGTGGCTTAAACACCTGTAATCCCAGCACTTTGGGAAGGCGGGGGGATCACGTGAGCCCAGGAGTTCAAGACTAGCCTGGGCAACACAGCAAAACCCTGTTTCTACAAAAAATAGAAAAATTAGCTGGGCATGGTGGCGCATGCCTGTAGTCCCACCTACTTGAGAGGCTGGGTCAGGAGGATTAATTGAGCCCAGGAGGCAGAGGTTGCACCGAGCCAGGATCCCGCCACTGCACTCCAGCCTGGGTGACAGCGAGACTGTCTCAAAAAAAAACGAAGTGGCCCTTGCTGTGGGGATGGGTCAGCGTCAGGGACCCAGTTGGTCAAAGCAGGGGAGACAGATGCTTGTTTTTGAAGATGCACAAATGTGAGAGATGGAATTCAGGTTCCATGCCAGCTCTGGAGCATTTTATATTTTTATTTATTTATTTAAGAAGAAATTTTTTAGGCCGGGCGCGGTGGCTCAAGCCTGTAGTCCCAGCACTTTGGGAGGCCGAGACGGGCGGATCACGAGGTCAGGAGATCGAAACCATCCTGGCTAACATGGTGAAACCCTGTCTCTACTAAAAAATACAAAAAAATAGCCGGGCGAGGTGGCGGGCGCCTGTAGTCCCAGCTACTCCGGAGGCTGAGGCAGGAGAATGGCGTAAACCCAGGAGGCGGAGCTTGGAGTGAGCTGAGATCCGGCCACTGCACTCCAGCCTGGGTGACAGAGCGAGACTCCGTCTCAAAAAAAAAAAAAAAAAAAAAAAAGAAATTTTTTTTGAGACGGAGTCTTGCTCTGTTGCCTGGGCTGGAATGCAGCGGTGCAATCTCAGCTCACCGCAATCTCCGCTTCCTGGGTTCAAGCAATTCTCCTGCCTCAGCCTCCTGAGTAGCTGGGACTACAGGTGCCCGCCACCACACCCGGCTAATTTTTACATTTTTAATAGAGATGAAGTTTCACCATGTTGGTCAGGCTGGTCTTGAACTCCTGACCTCGTGATCCACCCACCTTGGCTTCTTCCGAAAGTGCTGGGATTACAGGTATGAGCCACCGTGTCCGGGCTTGTGTAGCACTTTAAAATGTGACAAGGAGAGCAGAGGACATGAGACTAGCAAAAGCTTTAAGAAAATCACTATGGTTTCCTCTGAATTCTTTTTTTTTTTTTTTTTTTTTTTGAGACGGAGTCTCGCTCTGTCGCCCAGGCTGGAGTGCAGTGGCCAGATCTCAGCTCACTGCAAGCTCCGCCTCCCGGGTTCGGGCCATTCTCCTGCCTCAGCCTCCCGAGTAGCTGGGACTACAGGCACCCGCCACCTCGCCCGGCTAGTTTTTTGTATTTTTTAGTAGAGACGGGGTTTCACCGTGTTAGCCAGGATGGTCTCGATCTCCTGACCTCGTGATCCGCCCGTCTCGGCCTCCCAAAGTGCTGGGATTACAGGCTTGAGCCACCGCGCCCGGCCTCCTCTGAATTCTTACGAAAGGCTGTTTTTCGGAAAGCTCTCAGAATGGCACGTGACAGCCGACAGACAGGAAAACACCATGGACAGCACTTGGGTTAGTGAAGGATAGAGGAGCCAGAGGATGGTCGGGCCGTGGTATTAGTGTCATCCTCACCACAGATCTTGGCTTCGGGTGCGTCCCCTTCCCTGTGGCTGCTTGTGCCTCTCTGGCTCCTTCCTGGAGCCTACAAGACTGTTTGGGCCAGAGTTGCTGAGCTGCAGGATCTGGCTGCCCAGGAAGCCGTTAAGTTTCAGGACAGCACAGCCAGGGCTCCAGGCCCGGTCAGCCAGGAGCACCATCCATGGTGGCCACGCCAAGCTTTAGTGAGTGTTTTTCTCACAACAGAATCTGCACAGCAGCCACTCTGCACACTGGTCTCGCCTCTCTTCCTGTAGCCTTTTCTTACCTGCCTTGAACTCTCTTGTAGAGAAACTTCTGTTCCCACGGAGGTGCCCTGACACAGGACATCACTGCCCACTTCTTCAGGGTAAGCTGCTCCCTCAGCCCCTCCCATGGCCTTCTCAGAATGCTGGGGGTGGGTCCTCCTGTCAGCTTCCTGCGAGTTCCTGCACTCCGCTGGTTGTGGGTCCTCGCAAACCGCCGACCTCCTGGTGCGTTCTCTCCTGCAGGGCCTCCTGAACGCCTGTCTGCGGAGCAGAGACCCCTCCCTGATGGTCGACTTCATATTGGCCAAGTGCCAGACAAAATGCCCCTTAATTTTGACCTCTGCTCTGGTAGGCCAGCTGTCTTGTCGGGAGTTTTGTTTTGGGGATGAGTGGGAGACTCCACGGCTGCCTCTGGCGTCTCTGCAGCACTTCTCCATCGGGGTGTTACCATCTCAGAGAAAATGCATCGGGAGACATGGAGGCCACAGTTAAAGATGCCAGCTCGCGGCAGATGAGGGCCGCATGTCCTGAGTTCCTAGAACTGTCCTCGCCCCCACCGCCCCGGCCATGGGCACCCTCAGGACTTTTCCCCTGTGGACCCCGCTCAGACCCCACGGCACCTTCATGTCCACAGGGTGCAGGGCTTGTTTGTTCACTGTCTTGGGTTACGAATTGGCTGGAGGCTGTACGGCGGCTGCCTGTGCCCCTCACAAGAGCATAACCGTGGCCCGCTGGCGCCCGACTACGCTTTCGTGGGACTTCGGAGCAGAGACTTCACCTCAGCTCCCGCCAGAGCTCAGCAGGCTCCCCTAACAGCCCAGGGTCCCGGGAGTGGTGGGGGCAGCATTTCCCTCATTTCTGTGACGGCTCACTTAGTCCTGAAGACCACAGCTGTCGCCCTCCCTTCTCAGTTATCAGGGACACGAGGGCCTTTTTCTTTTTTTTTTTTTTTTTTTTTTTTTTTTTTGAGACGGAGTCCCGCTCTGTCGCCCAGGCTGGAGTGCAGTGGCCAGATCTCAGCTCACTGCAAGCTCCGCCTCCCGGGTTCATGCCATTCTCCTGCCTCAGCCTCCCGAGTAGCTGGGACTACAGGCGCCCGCCACCTCGCCCGGCTAGTTTTTTGTATTTTTTAGTAGAGACGGGGTTTCACCGTGTTAGCCAGGATGGTCTCGATCTCCTGACCTCGTGATCCGCCCGGCCAACGAGGGCCTTTTTCTCCCGTAGCACAGCATGTTCCCCGAGGAGCTCCCCAAGCTGCATTTGCACCGAGTTGTAGCTCAGTTAGTGGAATTCACGATAAATGAACTCTTCCATGTTTAGAACGCCAGCTCTCAGCTGAGGACATCAAAGGACCAGGCATTCCCAGCTCAGGGGCAGTGTGGTCCCTTCACTGTTTCGTTAGGCCAGGCTCTTCCTTCTCCAAATTCCACGTCTTCCATGAGTGTGGGTAATAATGCCTCATGGAACTGCTTTGAGCCTTAACTGAGGTAAAAAGATACTGGCTTTGGAGTTCCAGAGCGCAGGGTGAGTGTGGGCCCGTGGTGGCCTGTAGGAGCGCTGTGGGCTTTGTCATAGCTGTGGCAGCGGAGGTGTGTCCACCCCAGCCCCCCTCATCTGTGTCCTGCTCTCTCTCTAGTTGTGGTGGCCGAGCCTGGAGCCTGTGCTGCTCTGCCAGTGGAGGAGACACTGCCAGAGCCCACTGCCCCGGGAACTGCAGAAGCTGCAAGAAGGCCGGCAGTTTGCCAGCGAGTACGTGTGGGTGGTGAGGACGGGGTGTGCCTGCCCAGATGCACTTCAGGACCTGCTCGAGGTCATCTCCTAAACACCCTGGCTTGCTTGAGGAAAGTGGTGTGGGCAGCATCTTGTGTGAGCAGGGAGAAAAGAACCGAGTTCTTGTGGTGGTGGGTGCCTGTAATCCCAGCTACCCAGGTAGTCCTTTGTTCTCCGTTCTAGGAGGGAATTGCCTGATCCAGTCACAGGGCCAGGCAGGGAGAAATGAGGGAAATAAGGCCTCTTCTTCCAAAACTTACGCAGATGGGGCCCAAGAGCACAGGGCAAGGTGGACAGGACCCGGCCGGCTGCCTCCTGTCAGCAGGAGCTCTCAGAACGCCAGGATGCGCTAGGGGCAGTACCAGCACCTGCCCAGACTCTCAGTGGACCTGGGGATGCTGGGGGATGCAGACCTAGTTTCTGATGGTCCTGAAGCCCTTCTGTGTCCTCTGATGGAAAGGCAAGCCCCAAAGGTGACAGGTGGGAATAAGGACTTGGCTGTAAGGCCCTGCACTGACCCCGTTTTCTCTGTCCCAGTTTCCTCTCCCCTGATGCCGCCTCCCCGGCACCTAACCCGGCCTGGCTCTCAGCTGCTGCACTGCACTTTGCGATTCAACAAGTCAGGGAAGAAAACATCAGGAAGCAGCTAACGAAGCTGGACTGCGAGAGAGAGGAGGCAAGAGAGGAAATTCTTTTACTGACTCTTTTCTCGCAAGCTTGGTTTCAATCCATGCAGCTTCTCTGGGCCTGCCTGATGAGCTGCGTTTTTCTAAAGACAAATATGAGGCTTGGAGTAAGACTTTGACTCTCAAGTTTACTAGTAATAATAATTCCACTTTTTTAAATGGTTGTATTTGAGACAGGGTCTCACTCTGTCGCCCAGGCTGGAGTGCAGTGGTGTAATCACAGCTCGCTGCAGCCTCGTTCTCCTGGGCTCAGGCCATCCTCCTACCTCAGCCTCTGGAGTAGCTGGGACTACAGGTGTGTGCCACCATGCCTGGCTAATTTTATAATTTTTTCTGAGATGGGGGTCTCTAGTCCGGGCAAGGTGGCTCATGCCTCTAATTCCAACACTTTGGGAAGCTGAGGCAGGTGGATCACTTGACGTCATGAGTTCGAGACCAGCTTGGGCAACATGGTAAAACCCTATCTCTACAAAATATACAAAAATTAGCCCGGTGTGGTGGTGCACGCTTGTAATCCCATAGCCTGTAAAGCTACTCAGGAGACTGAGGCAGGAGAATTGCTTGAACCCAGTAGGCAGAGGCTGCAGTGAGCCGAGATCATGCCACTGCCCTGCAGTCTGGGTGACAGAGCAAGACTCTTGTCTCAAAAAAAATAATTTTAAAAAGTAGGCCGGGCGCAGTCACTCTCGCCTGTAATCCCAGCACTGTGGGAGGCTGAGGCGGGCGGATCACGAGGTCAGGAGATCAAGACCATCCTGGCTAACACGGTGAAACCCCGTCTCTACTAAAAATACAAAAAAAAATTAGCCGGATGTGGTGGCGGCGCCTGTGGTCCCAGCTACTCGGGAGGCTGAGGCAGGAGAATGGCGTGAACCAGGGAGGTGGAGCTTGCAGTGAGCCGACATTGCGCCACTGCACTCCAGCCTGGGCGACAGAGAGAGACTCTGTCTCAAAAAAATAAATAAATAAATAAATAAATAAATAGAAAGTAAAACAGAGATGGGGGTCTGACTATGTTGCCCAGGCTTGAAGTGCTTTTCTTCAGCTTAGTTTTATCCTCATCACAGCCCAGTGTAAAAACTGTCAGCTTCAAGTGCTGCCTTCTGTGTCCATGCTGCAGTAGCCTCGATTCACTTGCCGAGGGACAGCCCCAGATAAGCTTGCGGTGAGACAGCTCAGAGCTGGGGTGCTGGGGACAAGAGGCAGCAAGGACGCGACTGTCTGCAGCCACAGGCCTGGGGAAAGGAGTGGGAGAGGAGGCTGCTCTGAGTTCCCGGCCAGGGACCACGCTGGCCTAAGACCCACCTGGTTGCTGCGCCCTGGGAGGCCTGACAGCCCCCGCAAGACCAGTGACACCCACAGCCCTCTGTGCAGGGAGCCCAGGGCGGTGTGTGTAGAACAGGCACGGAAACAAGCATCCCACAGGAGAGCTGCAGCCCGAGATCCTCAACGCATAGGTGCCATGTCAGCACACGACTTACACCAGCTAAAAGCTGTGTCAACAGCAGTACCCAGGGTTTTGGTGTTTGTAACAGCCCTACAGGGATTCTTCTGGATGCGTCTTCAGGTTTCTTGTGTAGTTTTGTTAGAAGGGATTTTAGTGGCTCCAGGGCCTTAAGGCCCTAGTGTGTGGAGAGGACAGTGTCCATAGTCAGGCCCTGGGTTGGGATGGAGCCTGTGGGTTTATCTTCAAGGATTTTACAAACACTTC
Source organism: Macaca nemestrina (assembly GCF_043159975.1). Lineage (NCBI taxonomy): Eukaryota > Metazoa > Chordata > Mammalia > Primates > Cercopithecidae > Macaca > Macaca nemestrina. The sequence continues at coordinate 88,690,282 of NC_092142.1, read as the reverse complement.
TGACAGGAGGCCTTGCAGGGAGATGATGGTGAGTTGGGACTGCCACAGCCAAGGAGACTGCAGCAGTCTTCCTTCTGGCTCTTGTCACTTTTTCAAACTGTTTCTAGCTTTGTTTAAAGGCAAGTATGAAATGACCCAGCCAGCAGTAATTAATTCTCACTCAAGCTGTCTCTCTCAAAGTGATTGGAAAGTTTTCTAAGATCCACTTAAAGGATTTATGGCCTAGATGTAAAAAATTTCAATTAAAGAGGAACGTTTCGGCCTTATTTAGAATGACAGAGCACAGGTAAATTTTAATGTAGTAAGAAGTGCACGTTTTTATTTGCAGCTATTGGTTTTCCTTTTCTTCTTCTCCTTGATGGGCCTGCTCTCGTCACATCTGACCTCAAATGTAAGTCAGACCTTACCAGCCAAGGTGTCCTCTCCCACTGTGGCCAGGCAGGGGGAACCGGGCAGCCAGTTTCCAAGTCAGGGTTTCCAGAGTGGCTCAGGAGCTCCTTGTGTTTGCGGAAGTGTGAGAACTCCCACACCGTGAGCATTTTTTTTTTTTTTTTGAGGTGGAGTCTCGCTCTGTTGTACAGGCTGGAGTGCAGTGGTGTGATCTCGGCTCACTGCAACCTCTGCCTCCTGGGTTCAAGCGATTCTCCTGCACCAGCCTCCTGAGTAGCTGGGATTATAGGCGTGTACCACCACGCCCGGCTAATTTTTGTATTTTTAGTAGAGATGGGGTTTCACCATATTGCCAGGCTGGTCTTGAACTGGCCTCAGTGATCCGCCCACCTCGGCCTCCCAAAGGGTTGGGATTACAGGCATGAGCCACTGCATCCAACCTGTAGGCTTTTTTTGTTTTTGAGACGAGTCTTGCTCAGTCACCTGGGCTGGAGTGCAATGGCGCGATCTCGGCTCACTGCAAGCTCCGCCTCCCGGGTTTACGCCATTCTCCTGTCTCAGCCTCCCGAGTACCTGGGACTACAGGCGCCGCCACCTCGCCCGGCTAGATTTGTTTGTATTTTTAGTAGAGACAGGGTTTCACCGTGTTGGCCAGGCTGGTCTCGATCTCCTGACCTCGTGATCCGTCTCGGCCTCCCAGAGTGCTGGGATTACAGGCTGAGCCACCGCGCCCGGCAGGGCCTTTCTTTCAATGCCTTATTTCAGGACGTGGTGCAGCAGCCTTGGTGTGGGTGCTTGAAGTCCCTGGCCTCCTACCTGAGCCTCTTCTGGCCAGAGGCCCAGTGTTATCTTCCATAGGTTGTCACCAGTTTTAAGACTTTCAATAAGCAAAGAAGAAATGCCTTCTGTGCTGAGGGCTGTGCCCTCCTACCCGCGGGAGCACAGCAGGTCGGCCATTCTCAGGGCTGCTCTCCTGCGGTTTACAGAGTGCCACGGACCCATCGAAGGCTTTAGACGTTTGTGCTGCAGTCCTCGAGTGTTTAGAGAAGAGGAAGATATCCTGGCTGGCGCTCTTCCAGCTGACAGAGAGTGGTGAGAAACACTGCTGAGGCGCGGATGCAGAGGGCTGCTCTTTTCAGACGCAACTTTCAAATGGTTAAGAACATGCCCTCCTTGAGGTTCACTCATTCATTTTCATGACTATCTTTCTGCTAAGTTTATAAGCTCCGTTTCAGTTGGGACAGATTAAGTACAAACGTGTAAGATAATTTACTGGCTCACTGGTCAACCCCAGGACCAATGGCCTATCGTGGGGACTGCCTCTCTCTGCCCCACACCCTCTTCCTCTCCCGGCTGCTGACGGGTGCCCAGGTATCCTTGGCTCAGGCTGTTTGCCCCGCACCACCCCCACAGCCAGGCCTCCCAGGGTACACGTCCCAACCCCCAGGGGTGTCCCCCAGCACTGGTAACAGGCAGAGGCATCCAGAGTTGCCTGAGCCACCTCTTGGTGTTACAGACAGGCTGGGGCGACTCCTCCTCCGCGTGGCCCCGGACCAGCATACCAGGCTGCTGCCCTTCACGTTCTACAGGTACCTTCACCTACAGGCTGCTCAGGGAGCAGGGCACAGCCGTGCATGGTCAGGGCAGGGGCAGTGTTTCCCAGACCCCCATCTGAGCAGCTCTGGCTCTCCCGCCGGAGGGGAAGCATTGCCTGTGCCTCTGACACAGACGAGCAGCGTCCCTTGGCATCACCTGCTGCCTTTCAAGCAGTCTGTAGCCACTCGTCACCACGTCTTTACTTCTAGTCTTCTCTCCTGCTTCCACGACGACGCGGCCATCAGGGAAGAGGCCTTCCTGCATGTTGCTGTTGACATGTACCTGAGGCTGGTCCAGCTCTTCGTGGCTGGGGACACAAGCACAGTTTCACCTCCAGCCGGCAGGAGCCTGGAGCTCCAGGGTCAGGCAGGTGCAAGGGCCAGTCCCATCTCCAGGGGAGCTCCCCGCAGCCTGAGGCTCCTTCTGCCAGAGAACGTTCCAACACATAATGCAGATTGGGGGGGGACGCACCAGCCCTGTTTCAGTGTCTTCTAACCTGTGACTTTGCCTGTTTTCTCTCTAGGGCAACCCTGTGGAATTGATAACAAAAGCTCGTCTTTTTCTGCTGCAGTTAATACCTCGGTGCCCGAAAAAGAGCTTCTCACACATAGCAGAGGTAACGTCAAGACACCCACCTTGGGCCACGTGGGGGACACGAGAAATCACAGCTGCCTGGGCCACGTGCCCGCCCGGCTGGCAATGCGACGCCACTGTTTCTGCCAGAGCCCCTTCCCTGTGGTCTGAGGCCCAGTGGACGGCATGGGCTGAGGACCTGCTCCTCTCTCACAGCTGCTGGCTGATCGTGGGGACTGCGACCCAGAGGTGAGCACTGCCCTCCGGAGCCGGCAGCAGGCTGCTCCTGACGCTGACCTGTACCAGGAGCCTCATCTCTTCTGAGAGGACCTGCCACTGCACACCAGCCCAGCTCCTTTGTAAATAATTTATTACAAGCATAACACGGAGCTCTTGTTGCACTAAAAAGTGGATTACAAATCTCCTCGATTGCTTTAGTGGGGAAAAGGAATCAATTGTTTATAAACTGTCTGGCCCCAAGTCACTCAGTGTTTGTAGGAAAATAAACCACTGGTCCCAGAGCAGAGGGAGGCTACTTGAGCTGTACACCGAGGGCGGGCAGCACCCCCCAACCCTCCCATGCAGGTGCGCACGAAGGGTGAGGCTGACACGGCCGTTGCAGAGTCCAGGCTGCTAGAGCTGCTCATCCCCACTGCCGTCCTCAGGTGGGTTCTGGCTTCACCGCCTGGTCCTCTGTGGTCACAGAGGGGCTCGGTGGCCCGGGTGGTGGCTCTGCCTCCAGGGGCAGGGCCTTGTCCTGGGTCTGTGTCAGCGGGTGCACCATGGACATGTGTACGTTGAGGTTGTGGGCCTTCTCGAACCGCCGGCCACACTGGTCACAGGCAAAGTCCAGCTCAGTCTCAGCCTTGTGTTTGGTCATGTGGTACTTGAGGGACGCCCGCTGCCTGCACTGGAACCCACAGACCTCACACCTGGGGGACAGAGGCAGGTAAGAAGCTGCGTGGGCCAGCCACAGCCCTGGGGAGGGCCCGGCTCACACTTACTGCAAAGGCTTGGCTCCTGAATGTCGCATCTGGTGGACGAGAAGGTGCTTCCGCTGCTTGAAGGTCTGTCCGCACTCGTCACAGATGTAGTTCCGCACCTCTGCGAGAGGAGAGTCCAGTGAGTCCAGGCCCTGATGCTCCAACCTCCCGGGGGGACGCCGACGACAATGTCAAACATCACAGCCAGGAAGAAGTTTCCGCACACCATACAGTGGGCCCAAGCAAGGGGCCTCTGAGGGCCTCATTTATTAAGATCTCTAAACCGCGCCGGGCGCGGTGGCTCACGCCTGTAATCCCAGCACTTTGGGAGGCCGAGGCGGGCGGATCACAAGGTCAGGAGATCGAGACCACGGTGAAACCCCGTCTCTACTAAAAATACAAAAAATTAGCCTGGCGCGGTTGTGGGCGCCTGTAGTCCCAGCTACCCGGGAGGCTGAGGCAGGAGAATGGCGTGAACCCGGGAGGCGGAGCTTGCAGTGAGCCGAGATCGCGCCACTGCACTCCAGCCTGGGCCACAGAGCGAGACTCCGTCTCAAAAAAAAAAAAAAAAAAAAAAAAAGATCTCTAAACCGCTTGATATACTATCATATGGCTTCATCAGCCGTGTGCATGTGACGATGATTTTTAAAGAAACTTCAGAAATCTACTTCCTTAAACACAAATTTTTTTTTTTTGAGATGAAGTCTTGCTCTGTTACCCAGGCTGCAGTGCAGTGGCACAGTCTCGGCTCACGGCAACCTCCGCCTCCCGAGTAGCTGGGACTACAGGCGCCCGCCACCATGCCCAGATGATTTTTGTATTTTTAGTAGAGATGGGGTTTCACCATATTGGCCAGGCTGGTCTTGAACTCCTGACCTCGTGATCCGCCTGCCTCGGTCTCCCCAAGTGCTGGGATTACACGCATGAGCCACTGTGCCTGGCCTACAAATTCTTAAAGGACACCGTATCACTAAGGCTGTATAGATCACTGACTGTCACAGCTATGGCTGTTCTCTAGAATTCATCTCCGTATGAGAGGGGTCCATACCCAAGGGCTGGGGGTTATGCAAGGCTGTACTCACTCTGGAAACCTTTCTCGCACCCTTGAACAACGAGATACCACTTTCTAGTCAGACCCATTCTCCCTGTGCTGCCTCCACAGCTGTCCAGCCCCAAAACACTTCACAAGACAGACTTTTCCCTGCAGAGGGAAACTCTACCTTGACATTTTACTCTACCCTGTTTTTTTTTTTTTGAGACGTGAGTCTTGGTCTGTTGCCCAGGCTGGACTGCAATAGCCCAATCTCAGCTCACTGGAACCTCCACCTCCCAGGTTTGAGCAACTTTTTTTTTTTTTTGAGACGGTCTTGTTCTGTTGCCCAGGTTGGAGTGTAATGGTACAATCATGGCTCACCACAGCCTGGAACTCCCAGGCTTAAGTGATCATCCTGCCTCGACCACTCAAGTAGCTGGGGCCACAGGTGTGCACCACCATGGGGGGCTGGTGCAGTGGTTCACAGCTCACTCCCAGCACTTTGGGAGGCCAAGGCAGGCGGATCATGACATCAGTTCAAGACCAGTCTGGCCAACATAGTGAAACCCCATCTATACTAAAAATACAAAAATTAGCTGGGCGAGGTGGCGGGCGCCTGTAATCCAAGCTACTGGGGAGGCAGAGGCAGGAGAACTGCATGAACCCAGGAGGCGGAGGTTGCAGTCAGCTGAGATTGTACCACTGCACTCCAACCTGGGCAACACACTGTCTCGGGAAAAAAAAAAAAAAAATGGGGCTGGGAATGGTGGCTTATGCCTGTAATCCCAGCACTTTGGGAGGCTGAGACGGGCAAATCACCTGAGGTCAGGAAATCGAGACTGGCCTGGCCAACACAGCAAAACCCGCCTCTCTAGTAAAAATATAAAAATTACCTGGGCGTCACGGTGGCTCACGCCTGTAATCCCAACACTTTGGGAGGCCGAGGCAGGTGGATCACGAGGTCAGGAGATCGAGACCATCCTGACTAACATGGTGAAACCCCATCTCTAGTGAAAATACGAAAAATTAGCCGGGCATGGTGGCAGGTGCCTGCAGTCCCAGCTACTCAGGAGGCTGAGGCAGGAGAATGGCTTTAACTCGGGAAGCGGAGCTTGCAGTGAGCTGAGATTGTGCCGCTGCACTCCAACCTGGGCAACGGAGCGAGACTCCATTAAAAAAAAAAAAAAACCAGCGTGGCAGCGGATGCCTGTAGTCCCAGCTACTCGGGAGGCTGAGGCAGGAGAATCGCTTGAACCAGGGAGGCGGAGGTTACAGTGAGCCAAGATCGCGCCACTGCACTCCAGCCTGGGCAATAACAGTCAGACTCTGTCTCAATCACTAAATTAAAAAATATATCTTTGGTAGAGACAGTCTTACTATGTTGCCCAGGCTGGTCTCAAACTCCTGGCCTCAAGCAATCCTACTGCCTCAGCCTCCAAAGTGCTGGGATTACAGGCGTGAGCCACTGCACCCGGCCTGATTTCAGGTTTTTAAGGAACTGCTGGTTGTGACCATCAGTGAGTGGACAGATGCAGAGTCTGAGGAACCAAACACAAGGAACTGCTGCCATCAGGAGAGATGTGGGAGAACCCAAAAAAACAACAAAATAACCCACATGTCAGGAGATGATCCAGCAGTAAAAATCAATCCTAATGAAAAAAGACTTTCTGTAGTAAATTCAAATAAGAATAAATAATTTTTTTTTTTTTTTTTTTTGAGATGGAGTCTCGCTATGTGGCCCAGGGTAGAGTGCAGTGGCCAGATCTCAGCTCACTGCAAGCTCCGCCTCCCGGGTTTTTACGCCATTCTCCTGCCTCAGCCTCCCGAGTAGCCGGGACTACAGGCGCCCACCACCTCCCCCGGCTAGTTTTTTGTATTTTTTAGTAGAGACGGGGTTTCACCGTGTTAGCCAGGATGGTCTCGAACTCCTGACCTCGTGATCCGCCCGTCTCGGCCTCCCAAAGTGCTGGGATTACAGGCTTGAGCCACCGCGCCCGGCCAAATAATTCTTATTCTGTAATAAGCTCAAAACCAAGGAAAACTATTTAAGGATCAATATACAGTTGTCCTCAGCTGGTTCCCCCCGCACCCCAACCCTTACCAAAATCTGCTCATACTCAAGTCCCAAAGTTAGCCCTGCAGAGACCCTACAGAACCTGCACTTATGAAAAGGCAGCCCTCTGAATACCAGGGATTCGAGTCCCTGACCTCGTATACGTGGGTCCACATGGTTCAAACAATTTTTTTTTTTTTTTTTTTTTGAGACAGTGTCTCGCTGTTGCCCAGGCTGGAGTGCAGTGGTGTGATCTCAGCTCATTGCAACCTCCACCTCCTGGGTTCAAGCAGTTCTCCCACCTCAGCTTCCCAAGTAGCTGTGCCTACAGGCATGCGCCACGACGCCCAGCTAATTTTTGCATTTTTAGTAAAGATGGCATTTTACCACGTTGGCCAGGCTGGTCTCGAACTGCTGACCTCAAGGTGATCCACCCACCTTGGCCTCCCAAAGTGCTGGGATTACAGTGAGAGCCACCGTGCCCAGCCAAGTTTGTCATTTTGAAAACATATCCTTGTTAGATTATAAAAGTAACTTGTACATTATAGAAATTGTGAAAAATAAGACGGGCACACAGACAGCACCCTCAGTCACAACTCCCCCATCCACCTCCGGTCTTAGTGAGATGAGCTACACACACGTGAAGCAGCAGAACCACATATGCCTCCCGCCTGTCCACACGGGCAGCGCCCCAGAGTTGGCGTGCCTTCGTGCCTTCCACCTCCCGCCTTCCCTTTTAAGAGACACTCGTTTGGGCCAGGTATGGTGCTCACACCTGTAATCTCCGTACTTTGGGAGGCCGAGGTAGGTGGATCACTTGAGATCAGGAGTTAAGAGATTGGCTTGGCCAACATGGTGAAACCCTGTCTCTGCCAAAAATTACAAAAATTAGCAGGCGTGGTTGCAGGTGCCTATAATCCCAGCTACGCGGGAGGCTGAGGCAGAAGAGTCACTTGAACCCGGGAGGCGGAAGTTGTGGAGAGCCAAGATGGTGCCACTGCACTCCAGCCTGGGCAACAGAGCAAGACTTCGTCTCAGAAAAAATTAAAAACTAAAGTGACCAATTTGCAATGGGACACCAAGATTGCTTGGCTATCTGTTTTGACAAACTGCCTAGATCCTGGGGAAGTCAGGAATTCCTCCCATCACAGGGAAGGGCAGATTCACACTGATGCCCTACTCTAGCCTTCATCCACCTACATGACCGTGAGTACCCGAGGCCCCATCAGCCACCTGCACGCGATCCCCAACTCCTGGGGTGGGGATGGGTATCAGGAAGGTGGGAAAGCAGGTCACGTGCCCCTGGCTGTCACCGCACGGGTGACGCTGACGACAGCAGTACCTGTGTGGATGAGCTTTACGTGCCGCTGCAGGTAGCGGTCGATCATGAAAACCTTGTTGCAGCCAGGGTGGGGGCAGGGCCGCTCCCGGACCTCCTCGTGGTGCTCCTTGATGTGCTTCTGCAGGAGAGACTCAGTGAGAGACCCGCAGAGCCTCACCCGGGCCGAGCGGCACGGACCCTCAGCGGGTGGCAGCTGACGCCCCTGGAAGGAAGGCAGATCCAGCTCCTCCAGCTCCACCACTGGTTCCTCCACAGCTTCACTCCAAGATACTTCTAGACCCCCAGGGGGTGTCTCAAGTGAAAGTCTGGCCCCACATCTACCCCAGGTCCCCGGTCACCTTGGGCACAAGTCTGCGTCAGGCTCTGCGGAAACACCCGGTGCCGGCCCCAGGCTCACAGGGACAGCTGCGGGGCCTGGTCCGGCACAGCCCGTGCTCACCTTCATGCCGTCAGCACCTCGGTACACGGCTGTGCAGCCCTGGTAAGGACACTTGTAGATGGTGGGAAGCTCCTCCCTGCAACAAAGAGCACGCATGGAGCCCGGCCCCGACAGGCAGGGCGAGCCTCAAGCTCCAGGCCTCACCTCTCACAACGAAGCTGCTTCTTCCATCCGGGCTTGGGTCCCGGCTTCTTCCGAATTCTTGGTTCTTCAGACTTCTTGGCTTCCTTGCTTTCACTCTTCTTACCAGAGACCCTGAAAAAAAGAGGTTCCCAGATTCAGTGGTTTCTGATCTCCATCTGAAAAAGGTTTCTTGTCTTTAACAGGAGACATGTTTTTGAAGCTTCCCTGAGTTGCTTCTGTGCTGACTGACCCTCAAAATCTACCTGAAGCCACCACAGCCAGAGCAACTCTGGACAGGAGGCCTCAGGCGAACACAGCAGAGGGCGAGGGCGCAGGGCACAGCAGGGTCAGAGGCAAACACAGCAGAGGGCGAGGGCGCAGGGCACAGCAGGGTCAGAGGCAAACACAGCAGAGGGCAAGGCGCAGGCACAGCAGGGGTGAGTTCTGAGAACTGAAGCTTCATCCTGTGCTACACATAAAACCCAACACTGGAGATATCAGGAAAGATGGCAGAACAGACAAAGGGGCTACCCCTTCATCAAAATGACCTTAAACGCTAGGAAAACGCTCAGAATCCACTCGCTGAAACCAGGACAGCTTGATTCCAAGCTCAAGCCCCAGCCCGGGCTTTGGAGGAACAGGTGCTGTTTCCCCCGGAAGCACAAGGTGCGCAGCTGCCACTCCCGCATTCCTCAGCCCTGCCCCCGCTGCAGGGAGCCCAGCCTGTGTTCCTGGAGCTGCTGACTGGGACCATGGTGGGCAGGAGACCTTGTCCTCCAGAACTTTGGGGTTGCGCATTTTAGTTGGTCTGGCAAGTCCCTGAGGGACCAGCAAATGCAGCAGCGTCCAGTGTATGTCTATTGGAGACTTAGAGGAGAGACACACTTGTGGTTCCTTTTTGGATCCAGATAAAGATAGGGAAGGAAATCCCTCAGGAAAAGAAGGGAACTTCACCATGATAAAGCTTCGACGTGAAACCCACAGCACATGCCACACTCGATCGTGAAAGACTGAAAGCTCTTCCTCCAGGATGAGGAAAAGACACGGGTTCTCTCACCACTGTTCTCAGCACAGCACTGGAGGCCCTGGCCAGAGTAACTGGGCAAGGAAAACAGAAAAATTCTCCCTATTCACAAATGACATGACCTTGTACTTAGAAAACCCTAAAGATCCACATACACAAAAACCCGAATAAATGATTTCAGCAAAGCTGCAGAGTGTAAAATCCATACACAAAACCCAATTATGTTTCTTTGTATTATCAATGAACAATCCAAAAAGGAAATTAAAAGAAAAATCCATATGCAAAAGCATGAAAAAAGTAATTTACGCTACCGAGTCCAGTGGCTCACACTGGCAATCCCAGCACTCTGGGAGGCTGAGGTGAGAGGCTCGCTTGAGCGCACAAGGCTGCCATCAGCCATGATCGTACCAATGCACCCCAGCCTGGGCAAGAGCATGAGATCCTGTCGCTAACTGCCCTTCTCTTTAAACAGTGCACTGAGGCTGGGCGCAGGGGCTCACGTATGTAATCCCAGCACTTTGGGAGGCTGAGGTGGGCGGGTCACCTGAGGTCAGGAGCTTAAGACCAGCCTGGCCAACATGGGGAAACCCCGTCTCTATTAGAAATATAAAACTTAGCTGGGTATGGTGATGCACGCCTGTAATCCCAGCTACTCAGGAGGCTGAGGCAGGAGAATCACTTGAACCCGGGAGGCGGAGCTTGCAGTGAGCTGAGATCGCGCCACTGCACTCCAGCCTGGGCGACAGAGCAAGACGCCATCTCAAAAAAAAAAAAAAAAAAATCATTGAAAAGAACTGTGTTGACTTTGCACAGGCTGCGCCTTCTCTCCCTGTCCCTGATAACTGGTTTTCATGATCTGGCCACCTGCCCTGCCTGCCTGGATTGGGTGGCCCCTTGTTTGTTGAGTGGCTGGCCATACGGTTCCCACACTGACCGCTCTCTTCCTCAGCACAGGTGGCTTCGGAGCACCCGCAGTCTCTGTGCCCTTGTGTCTGGGACGGGGATCCTTGCGGACGGGGTGGGCTGGGCTCAGGCCTCACTGCTGCTTGTCAGTTCTTTCCCCACGAGGGCGCAGGCCCTGGTCTTCACCTCTGGCTGGAACCACTGACCCCTCATTAACACATCATTGCCCCCAGCTGAGGGTGCAGGCGAGCTTGCCTGCTAGAACGCGAAGGTCGAGTCAAGATGACTGCGAGGCAGCACATGGGCTGGGGGCTGTGCAGAGGCCCTTCTGCGCTCCCAGGGGGGTCTCACTGTAGCAGCTGAGGAACCAAGTGCCCCGGCACTCGCCGCAGTCAGGAGGCCATGCTTGCTACCACCCAGTCCTGCCTCCTACACCGCGGGCCCCACTGAAGTCACCCCTTTAACTAGAGGCCTCCGAAAACACGTCTCCTGTGTCTCCGTCCCAAAGCACGTCTTTGTCTGCACGCCTGGGGTCCAGAGGAACTAGAGACACAGTCTGATGTGCTGTCCCTGTCACAGCAGCAGGAGCTCAGCAGAGAGGACCCTCCCCTCCTGAATCTGCCTCTCTGGAAAAGGCTCACCTGGCCCCTCCCATCCCAGCCCCCAGCCCTCCTCTCACCAGCATCCCCAGACCCTCTGGACAGCAAGGCACAGAAACATTCTCAGGTGTCCTGGGATTTGGACTCAACCTGGGGGGGTCACAGGGAGTGGGGGCTTCTCATCAGCAGCCTCGGGCGGCACCCCAGCCATGATTCCTGGGAACAAACCTGAGGGTAGGGACCCCCGGGCACCTTTTCTGGGCCTGACCAGTTTTCTGTTCATGCTGAGGCCCCTGCAGCCCCTCTCCGGCCTCCTCCTCTACTCCTGTTTCTCTTTTCAGAACTTAACAGCATCAGAACTTCAATGAAAAAGGCAGTTGACCTCTCAGTCTGCACTGCAGGGTTCCAGCGGCTGACTGTGGTACTCAGAGCCGCCGGCCCTCTGGACCTTTGTTCTGGACTGAAATGCTCAAGGACAGGGACCGGGTCAGTTGCCAACTACCTGGCAGTGTTCTGGGTACTCCTGGGTACAGGGTTGCAAAGAAGACAGCACAAGTGAAAACTAGCCCTCACCACCAAGGCCTGTGTTCTAACCAGAGAGAAAACATAAATCCCTAAAAACAAAGTCAAAACAAGGCCACAGAAGTGACTCAACAAGGAAGTGGACCGTGGCTGCCTGGCCATGGACGTCAGTGATGGGGTCATAACTGTGAGGATGACAGAGCTGGGTCCTTGGGCCTCAGGATGCACACAAAGCAGAAGCGATGGGTTGGGGAATTCCAGGGGGGACACTGGGGTGTGAACCCAGAGCAGGACTGGCAGAAGGGTCCTAAGAGCCTCGTTCTCAAATGAGGCTGGGTTTTGTCAACAGACACCTGCCGTCCACTGCTGGGACTCTGAGGCAGCCCTACCCCGGCCTGCTGGTCATTTCACAGCGCTGAGACCACCAGGAGGGTACGCACAGCGGGGAGTGAGAGCCCCTGGGGCACAGGCGGGTGTCTAGGTCACCCAGCGGATGCCTCCAGCAGATCCCGGGCTGCCCACTTACTTCCTTTCTGGGTAAGGCTCAAAGGACTCATCCGAAGACTGGGCGTTTTGCTTCTTGTCATTTTCGTCTTCACTCAAGACGTCTCTAGGAATGAAGACAGAATCTTCAGCAAAGCCCTGGGCCTGGGCAGTAACAGTTCCAACAGCACCCCTGCCTAAAGATTACCACAAGGACCCCCACGTCCCACGTTCGAGTTCTTCTGAAAATGTCTTAAATCTAGAATCCCCAAATTTCCAATCTCATTTCCGAACTCAAAGGACCGACCAGGCTCACAAGCCAGCAACCCCCACAAGCCATGTGCTCCGGGCACCAGGACACTGGACTTGGAAAGAGCACTTTCCACAGCAGCCCAGAAGGGGTGGAGGCTCTCAAAGGTGGCTTCCTGCTAAGCAGACTTTGAAAAATCAACCACCTCACCCCGTAACTGCGAACCCCTATGCAGCTGATGGGTTTGCCACGAGCCACTTCTAAGTTGACGCAAGTGGCTGGGTGTGGTGGCTCAGCCTGTAATCCCAGCACTTTGGGAGGCTGAGGCAGGTGGATCACCAGAGGTCAGGAGTTCAAGACCAGCCTGGCCAATACCGGGAAACCCTGTCTCTACTAAAAATACAAAAATTAGCTGGGTGTGGTGGGGGGCATCTGTAATCCCAGCTACTTGGGAGGCTGACGCGGGAGAATCGCTTGAAAGCGGAAGGTGCAGGTCGCAGTGAGCTGAGACGGCGCCACTGCACTCCTGCCCGGGCAACAGAGTGAGGCTCAGTCTAAAAACAAAGTTCACAAAAGGAAAAGAAAAAAAAAACGACTGTGGCCTTTATGCTGAAACCTGAGCTGTGGTTTCATCCCTGGTGGTCTTGAGGACAGCCTTAGCCAGCCCAGGTGCCTCCTGGCACCTGCCCGATTTCATCACTGGACACCCCACTGGGATTGCCCCCCAAACTGGGCTGTCCTCATTTGGATGAGGTGCGTCTGTGTTGCAGCCAAGGTTGACAGGAGAGGGTGGAAATGGTGCAAACCCCAGCCTGGCACAACTGCCCTGAGTGGCGCTTGGCTGAGAGGCAGGGGTGGCCCAGGGAGTTTGCAGACACTGATGGGGTCCCTTCTGAGGCCTGTCCTCCTCCAACACCTCCTCACGGAGCCTCTGCTTCAAGTCAGAACAGTGTCATAGTCAAGGGCTAAAGTCAGGCTTCCTCTACTCCAGAAACAGCTGGAGCGAACACAAAACCATAGCCCTAAAAGAGAAAACAGCAGCAGAAACAAAGGACCCAGCCACAAGGTGGTTTCAACAAACTCACTCCTAGGCTGCTCCAGGTCAGAAACCCTATCGAGCTCCCTCCGGAGCTGCCTCAGGTCTGGGGGTGCCCTCTGGCCCCCAGGAAACCACCAATCAGAGACAAGAAGCCTCGGAAGCTCCCCAGCCCTCCTCTCCTCCCACCTCGAGAGGAGGCGCGTCCCAGCCAGGGACAGACAGGCGGCCCCTGTGACGGCTTAGTTTGGTACCAGGGCACGGGCAGCTGGCCCTACGATGGCTGTTTGGTTTTTGAAGGAGAAATGTTAGGCTATTTAAACCCACTCTTCTCTCACCCCTCAGAAAGGTCACTGAACTCGTCTTTTACCCGATCATCCGAGGTTGAAGATGGGACCTGCTTCTCACCCAACTGCCCTGAGAAACAAAGAACAAGGTCCTGTCACCAACATGGAGCACAGAAAGGTCTCACCTGCCAGGAGGTACGACTCCACTACTGATGACCAGAAGGGAGCCTGGGGTCCCTGACCCGCAAGTTTCCCCCACCTCGGCCCCATCCCTGCCAAGAGTGCTACGCGGCCTCCGATCCTGTCCTGCCAGCCCGACGTCCAGAAACACACAGGCAGCAACAAGCATCAGAACCTCAGGAACAGCAGAACCAGAAAGCCCAGTCCTCCACAGACTCCGATCCAGTCATTCTAGGACAGCCTGGACTTGGTGGATGTTCTGAGACATTTAAACAATTACTGGGCCAGGCGCGGTGGCTCACGCCTGTAATCCCAGCACTTTGGGAGGCCAATGCGGATGGATCACAAGGTCAGGAGAATCGAGACCAACCTGGCTAACACGGTGAAACCCTGTCTCCACTAAAAATACAAAAAATTGGGCCGGGCGTGGTAACTCATGCCTGTAATCCCAGCACTTTGGGAGGCTAGGGTGGGCGGATCACCTGAAGTCGAGAGTTGAAGACCAGCCTGACCACCATGGAGAAAACCCATCTCTTCTAAAACATACAAAATTAGCCAGGCATGGTGGTGGGTGCCTGTAATCCCAGCTACTCAGGAGGCTGAGGCAGGAGAACCGCTTGACCCTGGGAGGCGGAGGTTGCGGCTCACTGATATCGTGCCACTGCACTCCAGCCTGGGCAACAGAGTGAAACTTTGTCTCAAAAAAAAAAAAAAAACTAAAAACAAAAATACAAAAAATTAACCGGTGTGGTGGCACGAGCCTGTAGTCTCAGCTACTCATTAGGCTGAGGTAGGAGAATCACTTGAACCCAGGAGGCAGAGGTTGCAGTGAGCTGAGATCGTGCCGCTGCACTCTAGTCTGGGGAACAGAGCAAGACTCCATAAATAAATACTATTACTGTTCTCTCGGCCAGGCCTGATGGTTTATGCCTATAATCCCAGGCTTTTGGGAGGCCAAGGCAGGAGAATCACTTGAAGCCAGAAATTCAAGACCAGCCTGGACAAAACAGTGAGACTCCATCTCTACTTAAAGTAAGTTTCTTTTTTTTTTTTTTTTTTTTTGAGATGGAGTCTTGCTCTGTCGCCCAGGCTAGAGCGCAGTGGCAGGATCTCAGCTCACTGTAATCTCCGCCACCCAGGGTCAAGCGATTCTCCTGCCTCAGCCTCCCGAGTAGCTGGGACTACAGGTGCCCATCAGCACGCCCAGCTATTTTTTTTTTTTTTTTTGAGACGGAATCTCGCTCTGTCACCCAGGCTGGAGTGCAGTGGTGCGATCTTGGCTCACTGCAAGCTCCGCCTCCAGGGTTCATGCCATTCTCCTGCCTCAGCCTCCAGGGTAGCTGGGACTACAGGCGCCCGCCACCACGCCCGGCTAGTTTTTTGTTTTTAGTAGAGACAGGGTTTCCCCATGTTAGCCAGGCTGGTCTCAATCTCCTGACCTCACAATCCGCCCGCCTCAGCCTCCCAGAGTGCTGGAATTACAGGCGTGAGCCATTGCACCTGGCCTAAAATAAGCTTTAAACAGTATTGTTCTCGGCCGGGCACAGTGACTCACACCTGTAATCCCAGCACTCTGGGAGGCCGAGGCAGGTGGATCACAAGGTCAGGAGTTCGAGACCAGCCTGGCCAACATGGTGAAACCCCATCTCTATTAAAAATACAAAAATTAGCTGGGCGTGGTGACGCGTGCCTGTAATCCCAGATACTCGGCAGGCTGAGGCAGGAGAAATGCTTGAACCAAGACCCGGGAGGCAGAGGTAGCAGTGAACCAAGATCGCGCCACTGCACTCCAACCTGGGCTACAGAACGAAACTCTGTCACAAAAATACATACAAAAATAGGGAAAGAGGTAGTATTGTTGTCAACATACTGCATACAAGTTTAAAAACCAAGCAGCTCTAAGACGTGACACTCACAATCCTGTTCCTACCCAAGGCCCCCAAACCACAGTGTCTCATCTGTGCACCCGTATCTTTCTGATCTGGGTAGCTGAGTTTTTGTTTGAGACGGAGTCTTGCTCTGTTGCCCAGGCTGGAGTACAGCAGTGCGATGTCGGCTCACTGCAACCTCTGCCTCCCAGGCTCAAGTGATTCTCATGTCTCAGCCTCCAGAGTACCTGGGATTACAGGTGCCCACCACCATGCCTAGCTAGTTTTTGTATTTTTATTAGTGATGGGGTTTTGCTATGTTGGCCAGGCTAGTCTTGATCTCCGGACCTCAAGTGATCCGCCCACCTCAGCCTCCCAAAGTCTAGGTTAACAGGTAGCTACGTTTTTTGGAAGCTCCCCTGAGGACTCAAGGTGGGAGCTGAGTGCCCAGGTGGGGACAGGTACGCAGACCACACGCACGACAAGAGGCCGGAGGGAAACTGGCCCCAGCCCTCCTAACACAACATCCAGAAGCAGCTGCACCAGCCCACAGTGCTAAGGGTTCTGGGGCCCAAACAAGGGCCTTGTGTTCCCCTCAGCCTGTCAGCAGAGAAAGCTGCGCCACACTGGCCCACGCCAGGGTGTCACCAGGCGGCTGGCTGAGCGCCAGGAAATGACCTGCAGCTGGCCCAGGGCAGCAGCCACAGAGGCAATGGCCATTCTCTTCTCCCACGTCCACAGACAAGGCCCCGTTCTTTTCTTCCTCAGTCCCCTCAGCCCCAAGCACAAGCTTAGAGGAAGACTAGATGGCTGATGAGCCACAGAAACTGCTGGAACAAAGCCCTGCTCACAGAGCAAGAGGCCGAGACAGGCTGGCCGCCCCTCCCTGCTCTCTGGCTGTGGTGAGCAGCCGCAGGCCAAAGCCCCAAGCTCTGTTCCTTCTCACACCACGCTCCGGCCACCACCTAGAGCAGTGGAGACATCCACTTTCTGCGGAAAACCCTGCCCGGCTGAGGAGCAAAGATCCTGGTCTAGCACCAGCAAGAGGTGCCTCCTACCTGGGGCCCCGCAGAGGGGCAGGCTTGGCTGAGGTGGGAAGCCCGACCTGGGCCCCACCGCGTCGCTGTCCGAAGGAGGCTGGGCCTCATCCGTGCTGGGCAGAATCTTGGTCTCAGCCCCAACTGGGGTCCCTGTCCCTTTACCCTGGGAGGTCTGAGGGGCGTCCCCAGGGTTCCACCCTCGGTGCTGGGGCAGCCGTGGCGCCGTCTCCTTGTCCCATGGCCACTTGACCGCCAGCGCACTGTCCAGCAAGAAGGCTTTGCAGCTGGAGCTGGTGTCCATGGTGTAGTCGTGGCCCTGGTCGCAGCCCCACACGGCCTGGATGACGCCACAGTACTCAGAGGACAGTGTCCTCTGAAGGTGGGGCAGGGCCCTGCAGCTGGCCGCGTGTCCGTGCACCCATCCCACCAAGCCGTGCAAGCACTGGGGGCTTGATGTGATCAGATCCACTGCAGAGAGTCAACAGAGATGTCAGCTCCATGGCTGGTGGGCACCCAGCCCACCCTCCACCGGGGGAGGACTCACCCAGACACGCTCCCTCCTCTGCCCCTGCTGGGAGCTGGGCACCGACCCTGCAAAGGATCAGTGTGGCCATGAGCAGGACAAGCAGGCGCAGGTTCACAGCGCGTGTGGTACAGGACCCTCTCAAGGTCTCAAACCTCAGCGGTCCCCATAGGTAACCTTCTCTTCCCTCACCCCAGCTCCTCCCAGTTCGTCTCTCCACACCAATCCCAGGCCTATTCACACCGAGCCTGGGCATGGCCCATTCCCGCCACCCAGAGGCTGCCGCCAAGGCATGCCCTGTCCCTCTCTCAGCACCCGTCACACTGCAGTGCTGACAGCCTGAACGTGCCCTCAACAGACTCGGGCGTACTTTGCACAAGGCTTCCGGCGAGCCGTCGGGGAGACGTTGACCCTCTGCAGGAAGGACCTGAGGAGGCTGTGGCACTGGTAGAACTGGGCGTGGCAGCTCTTGCAGACAAACTGAGATAAGGCGGGGTCCTGGCGGACAGCCACCCCCAGCAGGCGCTGGAAGTCCCTGACGAGCACGCGCTCCTCTGCGGACGGCCTCTCCACGCTCGCTCCAGGCGCCCTCTCAGAGATGCCGCGCAGGCTTCTCGAGGAAAACTTCCCGTGGCAGAGGCGACAGTGACCCATGGCGAGAGCCCGGCCTGCTCCTGCACAGAGCGGCAGAAAGTGTTAGCAGCCGGCAAAGGCGGAGGCTCCCGAGCACGGGGCGTCTCGGACTCCAGGTTCGAGGGCAGCGCCTGCATCGCCCTCCGCGCGGCCCCCGGACACAGCAAGCGGCTCGGGCGCGCGGCTCTAGGCGGGACGAGCCGCCCTGTGGGGGATGCGGCCGCTGGTCCAAGAAATCTTTCAAATTTCAAAGGCCTCTGAAGCCTCCCAGCGAAACAGCTTCACGAGTGAAACCTGGAACTGCACCCTCCTCCCAGCGACCGCGAGACCCGGGGACGGCGCTGCGCCCTCCAGGAAACGCCGCGGTTTCCTGTCTGCCAAGTGCAGGTGCCGCCTCCTTTCCTGCTCCCGGAGAACACGAAGCCGGAGAGGGCGATTCCCACGCGCGGGCGCCCAAGGGCGACCTGCCCGCGGTGACAGCGCTCCTCACGCCGGGTCCCTTCTGACCGAGCCCGCGGCCGGGGAGGCCGGGCCGGCGACGCCAGCGCCACGGAGCACGGGGAAAACCGAGCCGGCCGCCCAGCGCCTATCCAGACGCAGCCCCGAGTCCGCCGCGCGCTCGGCCGGGTGGAGGGGAGGCCGCGCCGCTTCCGGGCGTCAGTGCAGCTCCGCCCACGCGCAGCCCCCGCCGCGACCCCCGCCCGCCACGCCCGGGCCGTGGACCCACCTGCCTCGTCCACGCCGTCCTCGCCCGCGTCCCCGCAGTGCCCAACCGGGCCCCAGGCGCGCCGCGCCGTCGCCCCGTCCACCCTCGACCCGCCGCTGAGCGAAGGGCGGCCCCGAGCACGGCCGCCGCCGCCGCCCGAGGCCCCGCGCTGTCGGGCCGCCCCAGGGGACAGGAAGCGGCCCAGCCGGTCCCGCTTCATGGCAGCGGAGGACGCCAGTAGAACCCCGCGGGCGCTGCCCGGCCCCGCTCGGCCCGTCTCGAGGTTCCTGGAGGACCCGGCGTTCGGCTCCGCTCGGCGCGCTGGAAGCGAGGCGGGGCGGGCGAGGGGCGGAGCGAGAAGCAAAGCGAGGCGGGCGGGGCGGGCCAGGGGCCAGGGGCGGGACCCCGCGGCCGAGGTTCCACGCGCGGTGCCGGCGCCCCGCTCGTACCCGCTCCCCTCTCCGGCCCGAGAGCGGCCGTGCCGCCAATGGAGCGCTGGCCTGGGGCGGGGCGCTGGGCGGAGGGGCTCGCCGAGACCTCACGACGAGCCCTCCAGGGAGAGGCGACGCGGCCCTCCCCGCCTCTTACCGTGAGAGACGGAGGCGCGGGGCGGGCAGGCGCCGGCGGAGGCCACGCGGCGCGCAGGTGGCGGGCGGGCTGCAGAGGGGACGGGGGCCGGGGTCTCACGTAGACAGGGGCCTGGCTGCTGCGGTTAGACGCCCTTGGCAACTCCGTGAGGGGCCGTTCCCGCCAGCCCCATCTAGAGACGGCGAAGGGGCCCGGCCCGGTCGCGACAACCCGCCCTAGCTCTGCCACCCCCGCCACTAACACCCGTGGGGCCCGAAGTACGCGCGGAGGGGGCCCGTCGCCGGAAGTGCGGCCGCGTCCCTTCCGGCGGTCCGCTGCTCCGGCGGCTCCCGCACCCGCGCCGGCTGCGTTCCGGGCTCCCGGGCGCCCGCCCCGCCCCTCGGCTACCGCCGCCGCCTCCCCCGCCCGGCGCCATGGCCGCTGCGGCCGGGGACGGCACGGTGAAGCCGCTGCAGAGCGCCATGAAGTTGGCCAACGGGGCCATCGAGCTGGACACCGGCAACCGGCCCCGGGTGAGGCGGGGCGGGGGCGGGGCTTGGCCGCCGAGGGTGGCCCCTGGAGGGACCCCCGCCCCGGGAGGGCGAGGACTGGGCCGGCTCGGGCTGGGGACGCGGGGGCAGGCGCCAACGGGGACCCCCCGCGGTTCCCGGGCGAGGACGGGGGCGGGGCGCAGCCGGGCGTGCAGTGACCTTGGACAGCTCAGATCCTGCCGGCCTCGGCTTTGCAGTCCGCTCGCTGAGCCGGCGCATGAGAGCCTGGGCTCCAGCTGTTGAGATGCAGCGGGAGAGTCCCCAGGCCACCTTCCAAAACCCGTGTGACGAGCAGGTCCATGCGTTCGTGCACTTTTCTGGGCAGAGATGGTAGATTTAATCCGGTTGCCACAGGGGACGGAATCCAGAGAAGGCCACATGCCCGCTCGTTTGTGAGACTTTGCAGTCGCCTTAGGAAGGAAAAGCAGGCCGGAGGGGTGTGGCCCGTTTCTGAGATGGGGCCGAATCTAAGGTTGGCGACCAGGTAGAGAAGCCGGCTCAGCCACGCCCGGCTGCCCACGGAAGGAAGGAGCCTGCCTGTGCCTAGGAGAGGCCTCGTTCCTGAATCTGCCGCTTTCCCCAAGTTGGTTTTTAGGGCAGCAGGTGCCTCCACAAGTCAGAAATCCTGCCTGGATTGTATTTTGTCTTTTTCTCTGAGGCGTAGATTTAAAGATAGGTAACTTAACAGCTGGGGATGAAACAAACACACCATATTGCTGGGCGCGGTCGCTCACGCCTGTAATCCTAACACTTTAGGAGGCCTAGGCGGCAGATCACCTGAGGTCAGGTGTTCGAGACCAGCCTGGCCAACGCGGTGAAACCCCGTCTCTACTAAAAATACAAAAATTAGCCAGGCGTGGCAGTGCACACCTGTAATCCTAGCTACTTGGGACGCTGAGTAGGAGAATCACTTGAATCCGGGAGGCGGAGGTTGCAGTGACTCGAGATCCTGCCACTGTCCTCCAATCTGGGCGACAGAGTGAGACTCTGTCTCAGCAAAACAAACCACCATACTCTGGTTCCGATGACCTGCACCTTGTCAGAGGGGTCACACGGCCTTGAAACGTAACAGTCACATGTTCTAGGCTCCTGTGTACACTGGGAATACGTAACTCAGGGGTTCTGGGAAAGGGATTTCTCAGAACTTAAGCCGGGAAGTGATTTGAAAACTTCCAGTATCACTCCCTTTATCCTCTCAGGAAGTATTTTTTTAAGCCACTGAGTGAATCACCCTTGAGTTGCACAAGAAGGAAACGCCGCATAGAGTGAAAAATGACAGCAAACTGCTGAGGTCACTTCCCCAGGCCCACTGAATGAGAACATCAGTTCCTGTGGAGAGAAAGGCAGTGAGAGGAGAAAGTGAGGTCCAGCTCGTCCCTGGCTCGCTCTCTCTCTCAGGTTCTGATGTGTTTTCCAAGTCTGCAGAGCAGTGATGCTGCCTGTGCCCCAGGCAGAAAACCGTGTTCCGGCTGCAGCCAACCACTGCAGGCTCAGTGTCTCTGGTCTATCTCAGAGATAAGCAGGTGGTGGGTGTTCCTTGCTTATCCCACAAGGGGACCCGGAAGGAATGATGGAGTCACTTCCCTCCACAGGCCTGACCCCACTGTTCTCTTTCCTGGACACAGGAGGCATACACAGAATACCTGAGGACCATCCACTATATCTCCCAGGCGTTACTGGAAGAAGTGGAAACCACTAAAGGTACGGCTCAGCCGGCCGGGCGTGGTGGCTCATGCCTGTAATCCCACCACTGTGGGAAGCAGAGGCGGGCGGATCACCTGAGGTCAGGAGTTCGAGACCAGCCTGGCCAACGTGGCGAAGCCCCGTCTCTACTAAAAATACAAAAAGTAGCTGGCCGTGGTGGCGGGCACCTGTAATCACAGCTACTCGGGAGCCTGAGGCAGAAGAATCACTTGAACCCAGGAGGCGTAGGCTGCAGTGAGCCGAGATCACCCCATTGTACTCCAGCCTGGGCAACAAGAGCAAAACTCCTTTTCAAAAAAAAAAAAAAAAAAAAAGTCATGGCTAAGGCCTGCTGCTCCCTCCATGCTGGACAAATTGTGGGCGGCCTAGGCTGGGCGCGGTGGCTCACGCCTGTAATCCTACTACTTTGGGAGGCGAGGCAGGTGGATCACAAGGTCAACAGATCGAGACCATCCTGGCTAACACGGTCAAACCCTGTCTCTACTAAAAATACAAAAAAGCCGGGTGTGGTGGCGGGCACCTGTTGTCCCAGCTACTCGGCAAGCTGAGGCAGGAGAATGGCGTGAACCTGGGAGGCAGAGCTTGCAGTGAGCCAAGATCACACCACTGCACTCCAGCCTGGGTGACGGAGCCAAACTCCATCTCAAAACAAACAAACAAACAAAAAAAAAATTGTGGGCAGCCGAGCCATTGATGAGTGCCAGGCTTCAGGGGGGGCTCCTGTATCCTTCCAGCCTGACCATCTGTAGCAGGTGGACCGGCCCACACTCAGTGTGATATAGTGGCAGGAAGGGACGAGTGTTGTGGGTAAGAGGATGGAGATTGGGGTGTGGCAAGACACTGGCTCCAGTGAGTGGCACAGAGGTGGGGCAGCATTCCAACAGTGGGGTGTGCAGAGGCCCTGAAATAGGAGTGGGCGGGGTGGGGCTGTGTGCATGCCTTGGGTGGAACTGGGGCTGTTCTGGTGTGAAGGAAAACTTGAAGAGGCTTTGAGGGAGAGACCAGCCTGGAAGCGGAGCCTCAGGTGAGGACTGAGGATGGCGGTGGCCGGACCACCCAGGATGGGAGCAGTAAACGGTCTGGAGATGTGTCCTGAGGGTGGAACAGAATAGACTTGCAGGAGGCACATGGTGACAGGAGCAGACTGGCGAGGGGGGGAACAGAAAGTTCCATGATGAACACATTAAGTTTGAGGGGGCCACCAGCCACTGGATATAGCAGCACAGAGGTCAGGGGGAGCTAACAGTTGCCCCAGCTCCCTAGGGAACCAGTGAGCTCAGCTGAGCTCTGGCGCTCCAAGATTGAGGAGTTGGGTGGAGGAGTGGCAGAGGATCCCCTGGGGAGAGCAAAGTCCCAGAAGACAGAGGAACGCCTGTGGCCCACCACATCTGGCAAGGTGGGGATGGGTAAGGGCAGTTTCCGAAATCGGGGCCAGATAAGAAAATGGGAGTCTGTGAGAAGTTTTCTGTGAAAGGCAGCAGGGAGGTGGGTCAGGCGCTGGGGCAGTGGGTCCAGGGGTGAGTCACAGAGGCAGCTCCCATGTGTGCAGAAGGGCTGTGTGAGCAGGCCCGTGGTCACATGCAGAGGTGCTCCATGCCAAGCCTACAGGAAGGAAGGACTTTAGGGACACAGCCAGTGGGAGACGGGTGAGGCAGTTCCCCTCAGCACGTCCTTGTCTCTGTAAAACAGCCACTTCCCATTTAGGGTCTAGGCTCTGACAGGCCTTGATGAGGGACACACAGACTTAGCAGGCTCAGGAGGCAAAACCAGGGCAGATGATTAGAGATGAGTGGGTGGGGGGGCTTGCCCGGGGTCCACGGTGGGGCAGGGGGCTTGCCTGGAGTCCATGAGGGATAGTGGGCTTGCCCGGGGTCAGTGGGGAGTGGAAGGGGCAGTGGGCTTGCCCAGGGTCCATGGGGGGGCAGTGGGGGATGGGGGGGCAGTGGGCTTGCCCAGGGGCAGTGAGGGGTTGGGGGGCAGTGGGCTTGCCTGGCTTTTCCATTGCCTCATTTTATCTCAGCAATAGGTAACGGTGATAGAGCCAACTGTGACCAGCCTTCTTGTCCCTCCTCCAGAAGCTAGGGAGACTGTGCCCCCGGACACCTCCAAGATGCTGAAGCTAGCGCAGCAGTGTCTGGAGAGGGCCCAGTCAACGGCCACCAAGCTTGGTGGGTCTCCTGCAGTAGGCGGCTCTCCTGGGGCATCCCCCAAGCCTGCATCTCCTCTGTGGGATGTGGGCCCACCGCTTGACCTCTGGCTACCAATGGCTTGCAGGGAAAACACGCCTGAAGCCAACCATGCCTGCCGCTGCTCCCATCCCCCAGCCTGCCGGCAGACACCGCCGCGTCTACTCCGACGAGGGAGGGAAGCTCTCTCCTTTTCTGCCACCCGAGATCTTCCAGAAGCTTCAGGGGGCAGAGTCACAAAGCTCTAAGAAGTAAGATGGGCAAGACGGGAGTTGGGCTGAGCCTGGGATTGGGTTTTTGAGGCTGAGGAAAATGAGGTGATCACAGTGAATTTTTTAAAAATGAATCCCAGAATGGGAATATCCTCTTACCTGATACAGCCAAATGCAGGCTGGGCACGGTGGCTCATGCCTGTAATCCCAGCACTGTGGGAGGCCAAGGCGAGCAGATCACCTGAGGTCAGGAGTTCCTGACCAGCTTGGCCAACGTGGGGAAACCCTGTCTTTACTAAAAATACAAAAATTAGCCGGCTGTGGGGGCGTGCACCTGTAATCCCAGCTACTTGGGAGACTGAGTCAGGGGAATCACTTGAGTCTGGATGGTGGAGGTTGCAGTGAGCCGAGATCACGCCATTGCATTCCAGCCTGGGCAACAAGAGCAAAACGCCATCTCAAAAAAAAAAAAAAAATTAGGCATAGTGGTGTGCACCTGTAGTCCCAGCTACTAGGGAGGCTGAGGTGGGAGGGTG
This sequence comes from Macaca nemestrina, assembly GCF_043159975.1. NCBI lineage: Eukaryota > Metazoa > Chordata > Mammalia > Primates > Cercopithecidae > Macaca > Macaca nemestrina. The sequence continues at coordinate 88,665,940 of NC_092142.1, read as the reverse complement.
GGAGGCTCACTTGAGCCTGACAGGTTGAGGGTGCAGCCGTAATGGTGCCAGTGCACTCCAGCCTGGGCAACAAAACGAGACTCTAATAAAAAAAAAAAATTAGCTGGGAACAAGAATAAATTACATATATATGTCTAAGTACACGCATATGTACAAAAGTGAGCACACAAGTTTATAATAGCATAGCAGACATAGCTGAAGAGCAAATTCATGTATTGGAAAAAAGGTCAAAAGATATCCAGAATGAATCACAGAAACAAAAATTAAAGACAGAAAACAAGAGATGGAGCTGGGCGCGGTGGCTTACACCTGTAATCCCAGCACTTTGGGAGGCCAAGGCAGGCGGATCACAAGGTCAGGAGTTCGAGACCAGCCTGGCCAATATGGTGAAACCCCGTCTCTACTAAAAATACAAAAATTGGCCGGGCGCGGTGGCTCAAGCCTGTAATCCCAGCACTTTGGGAGGCCGAGACGGGCGGATCACGAGGTCAGGAGATCGAGACCATCTTGGCTAACACGGTAAAACCTCGTCTCTACTAAAAAAAAATACAAAAAACTAGCCGGGCGAGGTGGCGGGCGCCTGTAGTCCCAGCTACTTGGGAGGCTGAGGCAGGAGAATGGCCTAAACCCGGGAGGCGGAGCTTGCAGTGAGCTGAGATCCGGCCACTGCACCCCAGCCTGGGCGACAGAGCGAGATTCTGTCTCAAAAAAAAAAAAAAAAAAAAATTAGCCGGGCGTGGTGGCGGGTGCCTGTAGTCCCAGTTACTTGGGAGGCTGAGGCAGGAGAATCGCTTGAACCCAGGAGGCGGAGGTTGCCATGAACCTAGATCATACCAGTGCACTCCAGCCTGGGTGACAGAGTGAGACTATGTCACACACACACAAAAAGAGAGAGATGGAAAGCCTAACGTGTTCACTGGAGTTCCAGAAAGAAAATGGGAGAGAGGCATTATTAGACGTTAGAATGGCAGACAGTTGTCTAGAACATCATGATGAAAAATACAGACACAAATGCAAAAAGCCCAATGAATCCCAAGTGGGAGAGACAAGAAGGGCCCACTCTGTCCCTGCTGTGGTGGCGCCTGGCTTCCCAGTCACCTCGTTTCTGCAAGTGTGGCTTCAGGGCAGGGTGGCCAGGAGCCAGGCTCTGTCTTTCCTCCTCCTTGTCCCCACCACCACCCTCTACTGTCCCTGACAGTAGGAAGGTAAGAGGGACGGAAGCTTTCAAGGTGGAGTGGCTGTTAGGAACTGTCTAAAGGAGGCAGAACGCTTCTTCCTTTCACGGGTCACAGACTGTTCTAGCCGTTTGACCCATATAGTGCCTTTAAAGCAGGGGTGTCCAATCTGTTACCTTCCCTGGGCCGCGCTGGAAGAACTGTCTTAGGCCACACATAAAACACATTAACACTAACGATAGCCGATGAGTTTTAAAAAAAAATTGCAAGGCCGGGCTCAGTGGCTCATGCCTGTAATCCAGCACTTTGGAAAGCCAAGGCAGGCGGATTACCTGAGGTCACGAGTTCGAGATCAGCCTGGCCAACATGATGACGCCCCCATCTTTACTAGAAACTATAAAAATTAGCCGGGCGTGGTGGCACACACCTGTAATCCCAGCTACTTGGGAAGCTGAGGCAGGAGAATCACTTGAACCCAGGAGGCGGAGGTTTCAGTGAGCCGAGATTGTGCCACTGCACTGCAACCTGAGCAACAGAATGAGACTCTGTCTCAAAAAAACAAACCAAAAAAATTGCAAAAAAACAGGGTTTTTTTGTTTTTTTTTTTTGAGACACAGTCTCTGTCATCCAGGCTGGCATGCAGGCACGTGCTACCACGCCCGGCCAATTTTTGGTATTTTTAATAGAGACTGGGTTTCACCATGTTAGCCAGGATGGTCTCAATCTCCTGACCTCGTGATCTGCCCGCCTTGTCCTCCCAAAGTGCTGGGATTACAGGCATGAGCCACTGTGCCCAGCCCCCAGTGATGTTTTAAGGAAGTTTAGGAATTTGTGTTGGGCCACATTCAAAGTTATCCAGCCCTCGGGTTGTTGCACAAGCGTGCTTTAACAAGATTCATGGCCGGGCGCGGTGGCTCAAGCCTGTAGTCCCAGCACTTTGGGAGGCCGAGACGGGCGGATCACGAGGTCAGGAGATCGAGACCATCCTGGCTAACACGGTGAAACCCCGTCTCTACTAAAAAATACAAAAGACTAGCCGGGCGCGGTGGCTGGCGCCTGTAGTCCCAGCTACTCGGGAGGCTGAGGCAGGAGAATGGCGTGAACCCGGGAGGCGGAGCTTGCAGTGAGCTGAGATCCGGCCACTGCACTCCAGTCTGGGCGACAGAGCGAGACTCCATCTCAAAAAAAAAAAAAAAAAAAAAAAACAAGATTCATGCTGTTGCCAAACACGTATAACTGATCTCCATAGAAGTCCAGTGGTCCAGCTTCTCTTGAAAAGCCAAAAGTCCTGGCAATACCAAAACCTGTTTTTTTGTTGTTGTTGTTTTTAACGTTTTTTGTTTTGGTTTTGGTTTTTTGAGACAGAATCTTGCTCTATCACCCCGGCTCAAGTGCAGCGGCCAGATTTCGGTTCACTGCAACCTCGCCTCCCGGGATCAAGCAGTTCTGCCTCAGCCTCCCGAGTAGATGGGATTACAAGCGTGCACCATCAAGCCCACTAATTTTTGTATTTTTAGTGGAGATGGGCTTTCACCATGTTGGCCAGGCTGGTCTCGAACTCCTGACCTCAGGTGATCCGCCTGGCCTCAGCCTCCTAAAGTGCTGGGATTACAGGCAGGAGCCACTGCACCTGGCCAAAATCTGGGTTTGGGAAGAGGAAGCAAGAAGGGGCAGATGTTGCAGCCCAGGCCAGATAGCTCCCCTCCTCTTCCTCCTCACCTCCTGGCCTCAGAGCAATCCGGGAGGATGAGAGAGGCTCCTCTGGTGGCCAGACACCACTGGGCTTCCTGGGGTCTAGAGGTCTAGACAGCAGCTGTCACATTTCCAGAGAGCTGACGCCACTGGAGGAGGCCTCCCTGCAGAATCAGAAGCTGAAGGCTGCGTATGAGGCCCGAATGGCCCGGCTAGACCCCAGCCAGGCCATGCAGAAGACGTCCCTGGTGAGTGCGGGCTGCAGAGGGCCTGGGGGGGCGTCGGCGCGGGGTGTGGGGGGCGTCGGTCTTACTCCCTCCTTCCCCGCCCAGACCCTCTCTCTACAGCGGCAGATGATGGAGAACCTAGTGATCGCCAAAGCCCGGGAGGAGACAGCACCCTTTCTGACCACCCGAGGGGAAACTCGGTGTGGCTTTGAGCCAAGGGCAGAGAAGGGGACAGCGAGGGGGGCGGAGGTTCCAGGGTCGGGGTACAGGGCTGAGGGGCTTCCCGCTTTGCAGAGGCATGGCCTCAGGGGAAGGTCCTCACCCCCATCCCCCAGGCTCTCTGGCTCGGCTCTCCTGGCTTGAGCGCAGGCTACCTTCTGCCCCAGAAGCCTCACCTGGGGACAGCCCCTCATTGAGGGGGGGGTCCCTGTGACGTCTCGGCCTCTCGGAGTGTGGGACGGGGTTGGGAACCGAGGGCCCGCTCAGATCCGACGCTCGGCCCCTTGACTCTGCACCCAGCTCCAGAGAAAGATGGAGGAGCGCCGGCTGCGGCTCCAGGAGGCCGCCAACAGGTGGGATTCCTACCCGCCCCTGGGGCGGCGGCGGGGAGGGCCTGGCCCGGGGACCCACCACGTGCCTTTCTCCCCAGGAGGTTTTGCAGCCAGGTCGCCTTGACCCCGGAGGAACGGGAGCAGCGGGCCCTTTACGCCGCCGTCCTGGAGTACGAGCAGGACCACGTGCGTCCCCCTCCGGCCCAGGCTTTGTAGGAGGATCCCGGCGAGGGGGCGGGGCCAGAGCCGAGTGGGAGGGCCCAGTGAGGGGGCGGGGCCACAGTCGCGTGGGAGGGCCCAGTGAGGGGGCGGGGCCAGAGCAGAGTGGGAGGGCCCAGTGAGGGGGCGGGGCCAGAGTCGCGTGGGAGGGCCCAGTGAGGGGGCGGGGCCAGAGCAGAGTGGGAGGGCCCAGCGAGGGGCGGGACCAAGGCTGCGTGGGGGTGGGGTTTAGCGAGGGGGCCAGACCAGGGGTCGCGTGGGAGGGTCCCAGCGTGGGAGGTCCCAGCAAGGGAGCAGGGCCAGGTTCACCTAAGGTCTCCCTCAGGTGGGGGCGGGTGCGGGGCGCGGGGCGCTGGCGCTGGGTTTCTTGCACCCAGGACGGGCTCCCACAGTCTCTAGGGGTCGGCATTGGTGGGAGGTGAGGCGCGTCCGGTCGTGGCGGACCCACTGTGCTTTCCTTCAAGGCCACTTGTCCCATAGGACTGGCCGAAGCACTGGAAGGCCAAGCTCAAGAGGAGCCCGGGGGACCTGTCACTCGTGACCAGCCTGGTCTCACACCTGCTCAGGTAGCTGGGCCTTCAGGCCCCGCAGAGCCCCTGCGCACCGGCCTTGGGCGCCTCTCCCTGGTGCCAGGTGCGGGAGAGGGGCTGGACTGACCCAGGGACCCTGTGCCCCGGCCACGTGGACACCGCAGCTCCCTTTGCGCCGAGGGCGGTTCTCGGCTTCTCTAACCTCCCCAGCGCGGGCGGGGGCAGACTTTCCAGCATTCACGGTCAGGAGGTAACGCGAGTCACTTCTCTGAAACCGGGCGTAGCGCAGCGCAGCGCCTGTGGATGCCACGGGGAGGCCGGGGCCGGCCGCGTTCTCACGCCCTCCTCTCCCGCAGCCTCCCCGACCACCCGATCGCGCAGCTCCTGAGGCGGCTGCAGTGCGCCGTGTACAGCGCCCTGTACCCCGCCGTGAGCAGAGCAGCCGCGCCAGCCCCGGGCTGCTGCCCCCCGACCCCCAACCCCGGAAGCCGACGGCTGCGGCCCTCGCAGAGCCTCCATTGCATGCTGTCCCCGCCGGAGCCCAGCGCGGCCCCGCGGCCCCAGGACTGCCCCCCCACGCCCCCACTCCAGCCCGGCCCCGTGGGGCCTCCCTCGCCCCTGGGGGACACCGCATCTGGATTGCCGGACAAGGACAGCTCATTCGAGGACCTGGAGCAGTTCCTGGGGACGTCTGAGCGGCAGGGCCAGGGCCGTGGGGTGCAGCCGGAGCCCCAGCTGCAGCAGCTGAAGAGCGCGGTGGAGGAGATCCACAACGCCATCGGTGAGGCCAGGCCCTCGCTGGGAGAGCGGCCGCAGCTCTCCACCCCTGCTTGCTGGTCCATTTCAAACTTGTTTGGGGAAGGGTCTGTCGATCAGAGCCTCTGATCAGACTCATGTCCACCCAGCCTACGCCTCAGCCCTTCTCATTTTGGAAATAGACTGGTAGCGACGGGGTTTCACCATGTTGGTCAAGCTGGTCTCAAACTCATGACCTCAGGTGATCTGCCCACCTCGGCCTCCCAAAGTGCTGAGATTACAGGCGTGAGCCACCACGCCCGGCCTAGAGTTTTCTAAGAACCAGTGAGGGCCCCCGACAGCACCCCCAGCGGCGATCTCGCTGTGCTGCCCACACACTGAGGAACTTGGCCAGGGTCCCCACCCACAGGGGTTGATTCTAAAGTCTCCCCTGGTCCCTGCGGTTTTGGGTAAAGGCCCTTTTGAGAAAGGGATCGTTCTCCGGTGTTTTCTCAGGCTGCTGGCCCAACAGGGCAGCAGCCGTAGATGACAGTTTCTGGTCCCAGACTCCCTGCCCTGGGCCAGGAGGGTCAGGGGTGGGTGCAGGAGGCTTGAAGGCGGTGGAAAGAGGACCAGACAGGGCCCTCTCCCCTCTGCTCCTGGACACTGCCAGTTGGTCTGCCTCTCAGAGAGCTTGCTTGGGCGGAAGAAGGCCCCATGGCTTAGAGCCACTTGACCCGGCAGGGGAGGAACCTATGTGGACGTGTCTGGCTCTGTTCCCAGCAGACAGGCTGCTCTCGCTGACCCTTCTGGCCTTTGAAGGCCTAAACACAGCTGCCTCCAAGGACCGCTGCCTGGCATGCATTGAGGAGCCCTTTTTCTCCCCGCTGTGGCCTCTGCTACTGGCCCTGTACAGGTATGGGCCCAGCCGTACAACCACTCGTGTGGCCTGGTGTCTCCCAGGAGGCCTGCCCTGCTCCCTGGCACTGTCTGCTCCCCTCAATGCCCCCTAGCCTGTGGCTTTCCCTGAGGCCATCCTCAGGCGCTTCCAGTTTGCAGGTAGGACTGTGGGCACCCTCCCGTGCCTGGCATCTTGCGAACACTGGAGCTCTTTGCTTGGGATACATCGTCAGTTTTCTCCAGGCCTGAGCTCCAGCCACAGCCCTGCTTCTGTCCCTGGGGCAAGGTCCCTGGGGCAGCTTAGCCTGGTCTCTCTCTGCCCCAGGAGTGTGCACCGAGCCCGGGAGGCTGCCCTGAGCAGGAGCATGGAGCTCTACAGGAATGCACCCCCCACCGCCATTGGCATCCCCACCAAGCTCCTCCCCCAGAACCCTGAGGCCAAGGGGGCCATTGGCTACCCCTACTGCGCTGCGGCCCAGGAGCTTGGACTGCTGGTCCTGGAGAGCTGCCCCCAGAAGAAGCTGGAGTGCATAGGTCAGCAGGGGGAGGGGCAGGCTCCCATCCCAGTAGGTGACCTGGAGCCTGTGTCTTCATCACTGAGCTTCTCTTGTCACGTGCCGGTGGGGAGGGGGGAGACCAGGAAAAAAGTGGAGTCTGAGCAGTGTCCCCAGGGTCACCGCAGCTCTTCCCAGTCTCAGCAGTGTCCCCAGGGTCACCGCAGCTCTTCCCAGCCCTGCACACCAGGATGTGGGCGGGTGGGTGGGCGAGGTATCAGGGGTGGCTCAGGCTGCTCCTGAAACGCTGCCTGTGGTGCAGTGCGGACCCTGCGGGTCATCTGTGTCTGCGCGGAAGACTACTGCCCCACGCCGGAGGCCACACCCCAGGCCGGGTCCCAGCCCATCGCTGCAGCTGCCATGTGAGTCCCAGGAGGGTGAGGTGTGGCCAGGCAGGAAGGGCCATAGAAAGGCAATGGTCACAGGAGGGACTGTCTTCCTGCCCCTTAGCCTCGTGCCAGCCGGCTGCACTGTACAAGCAGGAGGGGCCGTGTGGGCCCAGCCCTGGCTCCGCAGTGCAGTTTAGGGACAGCCTCACCACACCCAGGGGGCTTCCTGTGCCTCGGGACAGGAAGGCACAGAGATTGCGGCCAGCACGGCCAGGATGGCTCCACAGCTGCTGGGTTTGTGGAGTGAGAGGCCCCTGGCCCCAACCCACGGCCACTGTGCCCTCCCCACAGTGGTGCCGACGACCTGCTGCCCATCCTGTCCTTCGTGGTGCTAAGGAGCGGCCTCCCTCAGCTGGTGTCAGAGTGCGCGGCCCTGGAGGAGTTCATCCATGAGGGGTAGAGTCCGGCGGGGGCAGGGCAGGGGTCTCTGTGGGAAAAGCAGGGACCTCATCCCTCAACCTAAACGGTGGTTGTCAGTGGCATCTGGGAGGGCAGTGTGTGGCTCCGTCACAGCCACGCCTTTGGACAGCCCCTGTGGGTCTACCTGCAGAGTGCCTGCTGCCACATGTCCCGTGCCTTCGCTTAGCTCAGCCTCTCCCCAACAGCAGGAGCTGGGGGCTGCCCCAAGCAACATCTGCCTGGGGAGGGGACAGTCAGGGGATCGAGGGGCATCCCTGGCTCTGCCGTCCAAGGACAAGCACAGAGTGGCTGGGAAAGGCCCCCTCTAGCCCAGCCGCCCTGACAGCCCCACCTGCACACCCTCAGCACCCAGATCCTGAACTGGGAGGGCAGACACTGCCGTCTGGAGGGCCGGGGTTGTCCCTCTGTTCCTCCAGATGACACCGGCTGCCCCTGCCATCCGTGCAGGTACCTAATCGGAGAGGAGGGCTACTGCCTGACATCACTGCAGAGTGCCCTGAGCTACGTGGAGCTGCTGCCCCAGGGAGGCCTGGCCAAGTAGTAGAGCCAGACCCCAGGGCCCCTGCAGGGCCCGGCCTCGCCTCCCAGGGCCATCTCTCCTGCACCTAGAGCCACGGGGTCTACTGAGGACCATCCTGGAGCCTCACGCTGCTCTGCACACGGCGGGGGCTTGTCCACTGTGGTGTACTCTCCGGCTCTTGCCCCTTCCCCACCTCACATCTAACCCTGGAGCTTGGGGTTGGCACCTCTGCCCCAATAGAGTGGGGCTGAATCAGCTCCAGGAGGAACCTGCTCACCTGTGCAGGCCTCAGAGAGGCCCCGAGAAGGGAAGCTGCGGGCTCCGGTGGGTGCGGGCTCAGCGATGAGCATCTGGCTGGGTTTGCTCAGCGCCTCACTGGGGCAGCTCCTGGGGAGCGTCAGGGAAGAGGGGTCCCTGAGCCAGCCAGCGGTGGAGACGGCAGTCCAGTTTCTGTCCCCTGTGACCCCTAGAAGGGGAGTTGTAGCCCCATGAACTAGTTTCTTGTCTGGATCAGGAACAAGGGCCGGCTGGTGCCTGGGGTGCACCTGGTGGGAGGCTGTGCTGTTCGCTGATGGGCGGGGACATCCCTGCAGGGTCCAGGGCTCTGAGCCCAGGACATTCCCTGCCCCTTGCTCACCTTGCCTGTGGGCTGTGAACATTCCGGGACCCTGGGCATCTTCTCCAGGTCCGTGCAGCCCAAGGGTCAGCCCTCTTTAACTGTCACATGCTGCCCCCACCCAGCCTGAAATAAAGAGGTCACTGCTGTGCTTTGCCGTGTGGCTCCCTGAATCCCCACCCCACTGGCCAGGCAGCACAACCACCCCTGCTGCCCATGGCAGAGGCCGCTGAGGATGTGGGGGAAGGAGCCACAGCCCAGCCCCAAACCAAGCCTGGCGCCACCTCTTGAGCATCTGTCAGCCTCCAAGACCCTCTGGATAGAAGCAGGATCCTCTTGGGGCTGTTCCTGGCCAGGCAGGTGTGGGTTTCACCCTCTTGGACAGGAGAGCTCCGCAGGGCATCAGTGGGTGGGAAGGAGGGAGGTGAGGCTGGGGTCCTAGGTCATCACTGGGGACCTAAGCCCAGAGCAGTCACCCGAGGGTCTTGGGAATCATCACCGTTCTGTGCATGGGGACACAAATGCTCTGAGGTGCACAGAAGGCCGCCGTGGACAGCATCTGCCGGGGGGTGTGGGCAGATCAGGATGTAGTGTTCCTCAAGAAAGGCACCGCCAGCAGCTTCAGATGACATGAGGAGGCAGGTGGCAGGGCTGGTGGGGTGGAGGTCCCAGCCCTCGATGCTACCAGAAGCTGGCTGTGGGGCAGTGTCGCTGTCCTCGGAAACAGTCTTAAAAGCAGTAGCTGTGGACGTCGCTCAGATGCTCTGTGCTTGCACCCTCAGGAGTGGCTGGTTTACCCCCGAGGACCCCGTGGGGAGACAGAAGAAGTGTCTCTGGGTGGGGGCAGAGCTGGAGCATCTGCCCCAGCCCTTGATGTGAACCCCAGCTGGCCATGGTGCCTTGGAGCTTGGGTAGGGTCCCTGCTCCGGCCTCAGTGTTGGGTGTCTAGAAGAGGGGATTTTAAAGCCTGCTTCATGGAATGGTGGAGATGAGCTGTGTCTTGAACAAATCCTGGCGTGGGAGCACCTGCTGGTTTGGCATCGGGCCACACCTGCAGCCTGAGCACTTTGGGGGCCGGGAACGTCCCGGCTCGGCCGTCTCCCTGGCACTGAGAGCCGGCAGACGTGTTCAGGTGCTGCTGCTTGCTGCGCAACTTTGCCCTCTCTGAGCTTGCGGCTCCCCCGTAAGACAGGAATGAATAATATAATTCCTTTTAGAAATCCTACAAATAAAGAAAAAACTAAGAGCCCCAATGAGAAAAACAGCAGAAGCTGGCCAGGCATCGTAGCTCACACCTGTAATCCCAGCACTTTGGGAGGCCAAGGTGGGCGGATCACGAGGTCAGGAGATCGAGACCATCCTGGCTAACAAGGTAAAACCATGTGTCTACTGAAAATAAAAAATTAGCGGGTCATGGTGGCAGGCGCCTGTAGTCCCAGCTACAGCTACTTGGGAGGCTGAGGCAGGAGAATGGTGTGAACCCAGGAGGCGGAGCTTGCAGTGAGCCGAGATCGCGCCTGCACTCCAGCCTGGGCGACAGAATCATGTCTCCCTAAATTCCAGTGTTGAGATCTGAACCCCCAGGACCTCAGTGGGACTGTGTTTGGAGACAGGCTGTCTACAGAGGTGATGATGTTAAAGTAGGTCACCAGGGTACCTGCTGTCTATAGTTGGTGCCAACTGTCGGCTGGGACCTCAGGGCTGTCAGAACAACAACCTGAGGACTGGATGGGTCTCCAGCAGCTGCCGAAACGACCACAAAATGGGTGCCTTACAACAGCAGAAATGTTCTCTCTCACCATTTTACAGGCCTGAAGTCAAAATCAAGCTGTCAGCAGGGCTGACTCCCTCTGGAGGCTTTAGGGTAGAATTCCTTTTGCCTCCAGCTTCTGGTGGCTCTAACACAGCTTGTGTTACCTTAGCTCACGCTCCCTCGTCCCATTTTGCCTCTGTCTTTAGGCGGTCTTCTCTCCAGTGTGTTCATATCTAAGTTTTCCTCTTCTCATAAGGACACCAGTCATATTGGATTGAGAGGCCATGCCAACCCAGAACAACCTCATCTTATCTTGATTCTGTCTGGAAAAGCTACTCCAAAAAAGTCCCAGGAATAGGCTCCAGGTGAATGTGAATTTGCAGGTGGAAGTTTGCAGCCCAAAACCTCCGCACACGGCTATGGCCTTCTCACTCTCGTGGCTGGGTTCTGAGGGTATGTGTTAGTCTGTCCTCATGCTGCTGTAAACAGCTGCCTGAGGCTGGGTAATTTATAAAGAAAAAAGGTTTAATTGACTCACAGTTCCACATGGCTGGGGAGGCCTCAAGAAACTCACAATCATGGCAGGAGACGTCTCCTCACAGAGCGACGGGAGAGACAACGAGTGCCAAGCAAAGGGGAGAACCCCTCATAAAACCATCAGATCTCGTTCCTTTCACTATCACGAGAACAGCATGGAGGAAGCTGCCCCCATGATTTAATTATCTCCACCTGGTCCTGCCCGTGACTTGTGGGATTACAATTCAAGATGAGATTTTGGGTGTGGACACAGCCAAACCTTATCAGAGGCTAAGTATCTCAACACAAGGCCGGGGTGTGACGTGTTTATGATCTAGCCTTGGAATTCACTCCAGCTCTATTCCATGGGTTGAGGCAGGTGCAAAAACCGGCCCAGGCCCATGGGAGGAGAGCTAGGCCCACTGCTGATGGATGGGCTGGTGCCACCAAATTCAGGGAGGACGAAGGCAGAGCAGTTACCTCCACCCTCCTCCGCATCAGAAGAAGAATAAAATAAAGGAGTTGAGGCTTACGAAGTTAGCTGCCCCGAGAACTGGTGTGGACTCATGGTGGCACTGGACACCAAGGCTGGGTTCAGTAAACTGTAAGTAAAAGAACTCCCTGTCAAGAGGTGGCCACCTACATAGGGAGATCCACCGACTCCATTACAATTTTTTTTTTTTTTTTTTTTTTTTTTTTTTTTGCAGACGGAGTCTCCTGTCACCCAGGCTGGAGTGTAGTGGCGCAATCTTGGCTCACTACAACCACAACCTCCGCCTCCCAGGTTCAAGTAATTCTCCTGCCTCAGCCTCCCAAGTAGCTGGGATAACAGACATGAGCCACCACGCCTGGCTAATTTTTTTATTTTTAATAGAGACGGGGTTTCACCATGTTAGCCAGGCTGGTCTCGAACTCCCGACCTCAGATGATCTGCCTGCCTCGGCCTCTCAAAGTGCTGGGATTACAGGCATGAGCCACCGCTCCACGATCACAATATTTCTAAGATGCCAGCAGGGAACTAACTGCCAAATAAAAATTCTAAGAAAAAGCGGGGACCTCGCCGCCCAAGCCCAGAGAAAGTTTCAACAAACTTGGGCCTTGGTTTTGGTGGCCTGGAGAGGTGAGGGACACAGACGTGAAGGAGCAGAGCCTGTCCAAAGCGGGGGTGTGGGGTGGGGGTGTCTCGGCTGGGACCTCCAAGGGTCTCCCTCATCGTCCTCTACTTCTGGGCAATGCGAGAAAGTGCCTTTAGCACAGAACAGAGGAACCCGAGCGAAGAAAACGTCCCCGGGAAGCCGTGGCCCAGATTTAGCCTGGATGGATCCGGGGCCCAGGTCAGCTTTTAGCTTAGAGAGGGGGCGGCTTCGCCCTGCCTCAGAGACCCGCCCAGACGATGCTCTCAAGGGCGGCAGATGGCAAGTGCAGGAGGAGGCCGGGAAGCGGAGCCAGCAGAAATAGAATCTGAGGTCCCCGCACCCACCTGAGGCTGCTGTTTCAGACGAGGCTGAAAGGCTTGTCCTTGCGCCCACCTTCCGCGCCGCGGGCCCCTCCCGCAAGGGGATGGCCCCGCCCGACAGGGGAGGCCCGCCCCCGGGTCCGGCCAATCCCCGCCAGGTAGTGCAGGTGGCCCCGCCCCACAGGACGGCTCTTCCCAGGATCCAGCCAATCCCCGTCAGGTAATGCCTGCGGCCCCGCCCCACAGGGGACGAGCCCGCGCACCTGCTTCCTCGCGGCCGAGGCGCCCGGGGCTGCGTCCCCGTCTCGTGGGGAGGAGCGGCCCAGGCACAACGTTCACTGAGCGCCTGCCATGAGCCCGCAGCCCTCGACCCAGGGGCGTCGTGAACGATATCGGTCCCGTAAGGGGACGGGCGACGCGGTGACAGGAGGCTCTCGGGGTGCCTCGCGCAGGTGCTCGGCCGGGCGGGACGCCGCCGCCTCCCTTGCTTCCACCAGGCCCCGCCCAGGCGCACAGGCCCCGCCCTCCTAAATTAGCCAGAGGCGGGGCCTGTGCCAAGCCCCGCCCCTAGCGTCACGGCCGCGGACCCCGGGCGGAGCCGGCTCCCGGCGGAAGCGCGCGGCGCGCGGGGAGGCCCGAACTGAGCGGCGGCGGCTGGAGAGCGCTGGGGACAGACAGGTAGCGCCGTCGCCCGCGGGGTCCGCAGCTCTGTCTGCCGGGCGAAGGGGCTCTGGTCGGGAGAGGGCTCAACGGGCGGAAGCGCGTGTCTAGAGAAGGGTGCGGTCGATAACCGGGGGCGCCCCTGGAAGGCCGAGGTACCCGGGCTGGAGGGAGGGGCTGGAGGTGCGGGGGCGCCCGGCTGGAGGGACCTGGATCGCTGGGTGGGCGGACAGCTGATGGGGCCGAGGTCTCCAGGGTAGGGGGTGCCGAAGGTACCGGCGGCGCCCAGCCGGTGGGGGGGGTCTCCAGGCTCGAGGGGTCCTGGGGACGCTGGGTGGGGGCCCGGGGAGAGAGCGGCTGGCGGGGCGCGGCCGTAGGTCCCTGACCCCCGCCCCCCGCAGGATGGGCAGCAGCTCGCTGTCCGAGGACTACCGCCTGTGCCTGGAGCGCGAGCTGCGACGGGGCCGCGCGGGCGTGTGCGGGGACCCCTCGCTGCGCGCGGTGCTCTGGCAGATCCTGGTGGAGGACTTCGACCTGCACGGGGCGCTGCAGGACGACGCGCTGGCGCTGCTCACCGACGGGCTGTGGGGCCGCGCCGACCTGGCGCCCGCGCTACGCGGCCTGGCCCGCGCCTTCGAGCTGCTGGAACTGGCCGCGGTGCACCTGTACCTGCTGCCCTGGAGGAAGGAGTTCACCACCATCAAGGTAGGCGGAGGTCAGGAGGAGCGCGCCCCTCGTCCTGGCCTGCGGGTCGCGGGGCCGTCGACTGTGCGGGACCACGCCTTTCGGGGGAGAGGTATCCTCAGTGCCCGGTGGGCTTCTCAAGGCTCCGAGCGCTGAGGGGTCGTGGGCGTGTGGGGGCACCCACTCCTAGGGCTGAGATCATGGGGTGGGCGAGGGCAGGCTGGGTGCTCCCTACGGGGTCCTGCCCTGAGAGCTTGCGTCAGTGTCTTCCCTAAGAGGCCTCGCGGCTCCAGTTGCCATGGAAATATTAGGACAGGGGCACAGAAGGGATTTGAGGTCTCGTGGTCATCCTAGTTCCTCTAGGATATGGGCCAATCCCATTTGCAGAGGAGGACAGCAGATGGGTGCATCCCTGTGAAGTCTCAGGGCTGGCACAGACCTAGTGAACTCCTCGGCCTGGGGCCGGAGGCTGTGCCCAGGGCTGGAGGCTGTGCCCTATGGCTGGCCTGGCCCCTCTAGGTGAGCTCCTGGCGGCAGGAGGGGGCAGGGCCGCCGGGAGCTCTGAGCTAATTCGGAAGAGTAGGAAGCCGATGACGTTACTGCGCACGTGGGCGAGCTACGCCTCCGCCGGTTGCCATGGCAGCGGCCGTCTCTCCGCGGCTCCCCGGGGACACCTGCTGGTCGGAGGGGCCAGGACTCTCATTCATGAGGGAGACGGACAGGCCCGCCCTTGAGGCCTCCCAGCGGGGCAGGGCAGGGGAATAACCGGCTTCAGTGCTGGGCAGCCCTGGTTTGGACCTAGTCCTGCTGCCTCCTGGCCTCGAGGCCTTGGCCAAGTTAGCTAATCTCAGCCCCTTTCCTCCCCTGAGACAGGGACACAAGAACAGTCCAGTTCATGGGGCCAGAGGAATGAATCGAAGCCCCGAGCTGAGTGCTGCAGGCCCTGGGTGTTCCACACATGGGCCGTGTCATGCCATTAGATGCTGGGAGTGCCTGAGTTAGGGAATTTTAGTGAGGAGACGCCCGCAGTGATTGTCCTGAGGTTCCTTTAGTTCTTCACTTAACTGTAGGCTAGAAAGCGCTCACCCTGGGCCGGGCGCGGTGGCTCACGCCTGTAATCCCAGCACTTTGGGAGGCCGAGGTGGGCGGATCATGAGGCCAGGGGTTCGAGACCAGCCTGACCAACATGGTGAAACCCCATCTCTATTAAAAAATACAAAAATTAGCCGGGAGCGGTGGCTCACGCCTGTAATCCCAGCACTTTGGGAGGCTGAGACAGGCGGATCACGAGGTCAGGAGATCGAGACCATCCTGGCTAATACGGTGAAACCCCGTCTCTACTAAAAATATAAAAAGAAATTAGCCAGGCGTGGTGGCGGGCGCCTGTAGTCCCAGCTACTCGGGAGGCTGAGGCAGGAGAATGGCGGGAACCCGGAAGCCAGAGCTTGCAGTGAGCTGAGATCCGGCCACTGCACTCCAGCCTGGGCAACAGAGCGAGACTCCGTCTCAAAAAACAAAAAACAAAAAACAAAAATTAGCCGGGTGTGGTGGTGGCGCCTGTAACCCCAGCTACTCAGGAGGCTGAGGCAGGAGAATCACTTGAACCTGGGAGGTGGAGGTTGCAGTGAGCCAAGATAGTGCCATTGCACTCTAGCCTGGTGACAGAGCGAGACTTCGTCTCAAAGAAGAAAAAAAAGGAAGCACTCACCCTTCTGCTATCCCATGGCTGTCAGCCCAGTGCACAGACAGCCTCTGTAGGGCTCTGAAAACAGATGCTACACCCCCGTGGTGGAATACTACACAGCAGGGGAAATGAATGCTACAGCTTCCGTCCTGATCTTCTAGAATATAATGGAAAAGAACAAAGTTCAGAACAACACGTTTAAGAGGCTACCTGTCTAGCTTTGGTTAGAAACCTTACAAAGAAAAGAGGTGAAAAAAAACGGGGGTGGGCTACCTCATAAAAGGGGCAAACAAAATCTGTATGGGCAAATACATTCAAAACTAGATTAGGCCATCTCCACGGGTGAAGGGAGTGGTGGGAACCCAGAACAGTGGAATTTCTCAGTAAGCTCTTTAGTTTGTTCTGATTCGTGAGCCAGGTTAATGTATTAGTTGTTTTTTCCATTAAATTTTAAGAAATTCGGCCGGGCGTGGTGGCTCACACCTGTAATTCCAGCACTTGGGAGGCCAAGGCGGGGGGATCATGAGGTTAAGAGATTAAGACCTTCCTGGTCAACATGGTGAAACCTCGTCTCTACTAAATATACAAAAATTAGCGGGGCGTGGTGGCGTGCACCTGTAATCCCAGCTACTCGGGAGGCCGAGGCAGGAGGATTGCTTGAACCTGGGAGGCAGAAGTTGTAGTGAGCTGAGATTGCACCACTGCACTCCAGACAGTGCACCAGTGGTCTGCACTTTTGAGACTCTGTCTCAAAACAACAACAACAACAACAAATTCTCGTGTTTGGGCCTGGCCCAGACTGACTAAGCCTAGTCTCTGGGGTTGGGCCTGAGCATCAGAAGCTGCCAAGGCCTGAGCCGACAGATCCCGGACCCACTGTATCCTAGGGTCCGGCCTATGGGAGGGTGGGCAGCACTGACCAGGCCGCTCCCTTGCAGACATTTTCCGGGGGCTACGTGCACGTGCTGAAGGGTGTGCTCTCAGACGACCTCCTCCTGAAGAGCTTCCAGAAGATGGGCTACGTGCGCAGGGACAGCCACCGGCTCATGGTGACCGCCCTGCCCCCCGCCTGCCAGCTGGTGCAGGTGGCCCTGGGCTGCTTCGCTCTCCGGCTGGAGTGTGAGATCCTGGGCGAGGTGCTGGCCCAGCTGGGCACCAGTGTACTACCAGCTGAGGAGCTGCTGCAGGCACGGCGTGCCAGCGGGGACGTGGCTTCCTGTGTGGCCTGGCTGCAGCAGCGGCTGGCCCAGGATGAGGAGCCTCCACCCCTGCCCCCCCGAGGCTCCCCTGCTGCTTACAGGGCCCCGCTGGACTTATATCGGGACCTGCAGGAGGACGAGGGGTCGGAGGACGCCAGCCTGTATGGGGAGCCGTCACCAGGCCCTGACTCGCCCTCGGCAGAGGTGGCCTACAGGCCGCCACTGTGGGAGCAGAGTGCCAAACTGTGGGGCACTGGGGGCCGGGCCTGGGAGCCCCCAGCTGAGGAGCTGCCACAGGCCAGCAGCCCACCCTATGGGGCCTTGGAGGAGGGGCTAGAACCAGAACCCTCCGCCTTCTCCTTCGTGTCTCTGCGCCGTGAGCTGAGTAGGCCTGGGGACCTGGCCACCCCTGAAAGCTCTGCAGGGGCCAGCCCGAGGCGTATTCGGGCAGAGGGGGTACCGGCCTCAGCCTATAGGTCTGTCTCTGAGCCCCCAGGCTACCAGGCACACAGCTGCCTGTCCCCTGGCGCCCTGCCCACCCTCTGCTGTGACACCTGTCGCCAGCTGCACGCTGCCCACTGTGCAGCCCTGCCCGCCTGCCGCCCGGGCCACTCGCTGCGTGTGCTGCTTGGTGACGCCCAGCGGCGCTTGTGGCTGCAGCGTGCACAGATGGACACTCTGCTCTACAGTAGTCCCGGGGCCCGGCCCTAGGCCAGCGGGGCCCCAGGTCAAGGGCTCTTGGGAGACAGCTCCCGTGGTGCTTTTCTCTTTGCTGGCGAGGGGTCTGGGCCTCTGGTCACCTTGTCCCTGGGGGAGTTCTGGGCACAGCAGGGGGTTGAAGAGTCCTGGCCAACCCCTGCTGGAGGTGGGACTCTCCATGGAAAGCTCCAAGGGCAGCAGGCCTAAGCTGGCCCGCAGGAGCCTTTCCACATTTCCCCGCCCTCGGAACCCAGATGCCCACATGTGCTGGGCAGAGGGGTCCAGCCTGTTCCAGCCAGTGCCTGAACCTGTCTCTGAGAAGGACCCTGTGCCCCAAGGCCTGCGGCTCCGGGCCCGCTCCCTGCAGTATGGGGCTCAGGACTTGGTCCTCCATGTGTCCCAGGGATTCTCCACACGGGTGTCCTCAAGGGCCTGTTGGTGACACTGAGGTCCCCCTGCCAAGCTCTGCTGGGGCCGATCTGGGGGGCTCTGCTGGGTGCATGGCTGACCTGGCTTCGGGGACCCCAGCCCTCCCCTTGGGTGGCTCAGCAGCTGGGCCCACAGACAGGAAAGGACCTGACCTCAAACCAGATGTGGAGGTGCCCGAGAGCCGCAGGAACAGGCAGCAGTAGATGGCTGGGAAGGCCTGAGCGTCCCTGCTGCTGGGCGGAGGGGCTGTAGGCAGGACACCCAGGCGGCTGGGTCTTGGTCAGTCCAGTGGTAACGATGCCCCTCCCCTCCCCTTGGGTGCAGCCCACAGGCCGGAGAGAAGATGGCTCTGCCCTAACCTCGGGTCTGGCGAGGGAGGGGGCAGGGTGCATCCACTGGAAGCTGAGCCTGCTCTCCCTACCCTCCTCCCCACCCTCTTCCTCCCCACCCTCTTCCTCCCCAGCACACAGAGGGATGGTCAGCATCAGAGCACATTAAACGCTGGTGAAACCATGTCTGTTAAGAAAGCTTTTATCCAACAAGAGCCTACAGTTTTGCTCAGCATCTGAGCCATGACCCCCTGTTGGGGCCCCCGTGGGGAGCAGGGATATAGCTCAGCCCCCAGCCCAGGGCTCTCAGTGGTCTTGGGGCATCCTCAATTGTGGCTCCCACCCCACACCTTGTCCCTCTTGTCCTCATCTGGAGTCCTGCCAGGCCCACCTGGGGTCACCACAGCCGACCCATGCACAGGGCACCCCAGGCAACTGAGGGGGGATACAAAGGTCTTCCGGGCCCGCTGATCCCAGGCCAGCATCCACCACAACTCGAAGACAGTGGGGGGACTGCAGCCGCCACTCCTCCCAGGAAGCAGTGGTCCCGTGCTTCCAGTACAGCGAGGAGGAGAGCCGCACGAGACCCCTCAGTGGTCCCATGTTTCCAACACAGCAGGACCCCTGCGGCCACAGATGGGGCCGCCAGACCCGCCCTTCCAGGGTGCCCCCGTGTCACCCTGCATTCATGCCCTGCCTGTTTTTGGGAGCAGTAGTGGGTTCAGGGTAGACAGTGGGAGGAAGTCAGTCAAGGGGATGAGCTGGGTCCCAGGCACCTCGTCAGCTCCTAGCACCCTTCACGGACACCGCCGCCCGAAAGACATGGTGTGGGAATACAGGCGTATGCCAGGCCCACCGTCAGGGTTTACAGCGCTTGCTCTGGCCTTCAGAGGTGGCCGGGGCGGCCCGCTTGTTGCGGTGGTGGGGGAAGGTGGGCATGAGCTCCGGCTCACAGGCTGCAGGGAGAAGGGTGGCTCAGTGCTGGGCGGGGCAGGGCCCCAGATAGGGGAAGCAGGCCCAGGTCTGAGTCCAGCTCTGCCTCTGGACCTGGCCCTCGGCTGTCTGTGCCTCCACATGCCCCTGTCCTCTTACCCTAGAAAGGGGGTGCCGTCAGTGAGGGCACCAGGCCAATTCTCCACCACCCACCCCTGGCGAAACGGGCTCCCAGCCGTTTTTGCTCCCCGCAGAGCGAGTCTGAGGAACCCTGGACACTCACGTAGGGGCTTCTCCTTGAAGTAGGAGCTCTCCAGGCAGTCCCCGGCCGTCGCCCTGGAGGAGGCAGCCTGCATTAGTGCGACTCGTGAGTCCGGCTTCCTCGTCTCCCACCCAGCTGAGCAGCTGTGATTGAAGTTCTCAAAGGAAGCCTGGTGGCCAGAAACCGCTGAGCGGCTGTGCCTGGGGAGCGGCCTCTCCGCCGCAGTGAGGCTGGGCTCTGGGAAACGGCCTCGACAGTGCGGGTGGTGGGGGCCCTGCCCCCCGGGCAGAGACAGCACCTTTTCTTCGGGTCGTACATGAACAGGAAGTGCAGCAGGCGCAGACCGGCCTCCGAGAGCCACGGGAACTTGTGCTTCAGGTTGTTGTAGGGCTGCTTCCGGAGACTGTACTGGCCGACCAGCGGCAGCTTGGAAAAGCCCTATGGGAGGCAGGAGCTGAGGCGCAGAGGGCGTGGGCACGGGCAGGGGGCTGCGGGTCTGCCCAGGACACCCACCGGCCAGATGTTCTCACTGGGCGTCCCCAGCAGCTGCACGATCAAGTCGATCTGGTGGATCTCAGACGTGCCAGGGAGAAGGGGCTTGTGCGCCAGCAGCTCGGCCAGGATGCAACCCACGGCCCTGCGGAGAACAGCGGACCTCACTGCGGCCAGACCTCTGCTGACCCCGCCAGCGCGAGGCACGCTGGGTCAGGGACACTGTGAAGGATAGGCAGGGACCACTGGCTCCCCACGCGGGCCCTGCAGGCCTCCCAGGGTGACAAGGGCAGAGGCAGGCGTGCCTGCTGCAGACCTCTGTGCTCCACAGCAAGCTAAGTTCTCACACCTCCTCCTGGGTTCCCAGGCTCAGGCCCACCTCCCTGGGAGTGGGAGGCTGGCAAAGACCCCACTGCAGTCCTGCCCCTCCCTGAGGCTGAGCTCAGGAACCAGGTGCCCCAGCTCCCGTCCCAGCCCTTCCAGAGGACCCGGGAGCAGTAACCGCTCCTCACCACATGTCGATGCTGGTGGTCTGCGTGGTGGTTCCCAACAGCAGTTCGGGGGCTCGGTACCTGCACAAAGCAGCACCCACCTCAGTACGGCCGGCTCCTCTCCCCCAGCCCAGGCCTCCACAGGACACAGCCTCCCTGAGAGCCTGTGGTGACCTGGAAACCTGTCCCAACTGGGAGCACCCTCTGCCCCAAGCCCTGCAGATCTAGGTGGCGCACACAGCAATGGCTGCCGGTGGCGGCACGTGCAGCGGCGTCCTGAGAGTCGCAGGGACCACAGACCCTCAGCACACAGCCACACCAGCCACCACCAACCTGTTCTCAGATGGGGACGACACGACGTGGCGTCCTGACCTATGTCTGACCAACTCTGATGTTCAGCCCTTGCTAAGCATGACCCTGTCTGGCTGAAAGTATCCAAGAGGAAGAACCAGGGAAACCATGCAAGCTGCCCATCCTTCAGTCGGAAGCGGCCTTCCCTCCAGAGACGGTTTCCCGGCCACAGTGCGTTTCTGGCTCTCAGGGCGAGGTGTGTCTCAGCTAGGCAGGTCCCTTGACGCCACTGAGCCCGGCTCTCACCATTTTGTGGGACAGCCCTGCTGTGTCCTGGAGACTGTCCTAGACCCAGCGTTTATGAGTTTGCACAAACCCTATAGCTTAACATTCCCAAGGCCATTTGCGGCTTCAGACTGACGTCGCAAGGAGCCCTCCACCAGGCAGGCCTGGTCCCCAGGGGCCACCACGCTTCAGAAGGACTTACCAGAGAGTGACCACCTTGGGGGTCATTGGCTTTACTGGGACGCCATAGGCCCGGGCCAAGCCGAAATCCGCTGTAGCAGAAAGGGGAGTGTGTGTCACCAAGTGAGAGCTGACAATCTAGGGACAGGGCCTGGCACAAGTTGCACCCACCTGTCTTCACACAGCCCTTGTCAGTCATGAGCAAGTTGGAAACCTTCAGGTCCCTGTGATAGAAAAACAGTGGCAGGTGGTTCCCAGAGGGCGAGGGTCACCGGGGGGATGAGACCTCCCCCACGGCACTGACATGCCACACCAGAGGGCGAGGGTCACCGGGGGATGAGACCTCCCCCACGGCACTGACATGCCACACCAGAGGGCGAGGGCCACCGGGGGGATGAGACCTCCCCCACGGCACTGATGCCCACACCAGAGGGCGAGGGTCACCGGGGGATAAGACCTCTCCCACAGCACCGATGTCCATAGACTTCCTGCACATTTTCTCATGTTTGGGCTTTTTAGTATCTTTTTTTTTTTTGAGACAGAGTCTCGTACTGTTGCCCAGGCTGGAGTGCAGTGGTGCGATCTCGGCTCACTGCAAGCTCCGCCTCCCGGGTTCACGCCATTCTCCTGCCTCAGCCTCCCGAGTAGCTGGGACTACAGGCGCCGCCACCGCACCCGGCTAATTTTTTTTTTTATTTTTAGTAGACGGGGTTTCACCGTGTTAGCCAGGATGGTCTCAATCTCCTGACCTCGTGATCCGCCCGCCTCGGCCTCTCAAAGTGCTGGGATTACAGGCATGAGCCACCGTGCCTGGCCTAGTATCTTTATTATTTTTATTTTCATGAACCCATACATGCTCTTAATGTTTGAGCCTTTTAAAACTGGGAGTGCATGACCAGGCGCGGTGGCTCCCACCTGTAATCCCAGCACTTTGGGAGGCCGAGGCGGGTGGATCACCTGAGCCCAGGTGTTTGAGACCAGCCTGGGCAACACAGAGAGACCCCTTTTCTGTTTCAGAATAAAACACAAATGGAGTGGGCAGTGGGCAGCTGCTGCAGCTGGGAACCCTTGAGCTTTTAGTAACTTTCCATAGGAAGCAGCAGAGTCAGGCCTCAGCGGAATCTGTGCTTCCGACTCTGGCAGGCCGTCACCCACCTGTGGATGATGAAGTTCCTGTGCAGATACTGGAGGCCCCGGAGCACCTGCAGCACGATGCACTTGACCTGTGTAGAGGGTCAGAGGTGCCAGGTCAGGCTGAGCCTGCAGGGAAGCCCGGCCCGGCCCGGCCACACCCACAGTGGCCAGCAGGACTGGCAGTCACAACAGCCCAGGAAACCAGTGCCCTCGCAAGGCTCTCGGCCCCGGGGCCGCATGCTCCCACCAGATGCCCCCACCACAGGAATTCTACCTCGCTGAAGCTCACTGACACACTGGGAGGCGGAGGCAGAGGCAGCAGCAGCTCTGCAAATCCCCAGGTGGCCCTGTTTTGTTATAAATGTGCACCACAAGGGCCCATGAAGCCCATTCCCCCACCCCAGGCCCTCTGCCACGCACTTGGGCCTCCGAGAAGGGTGTTGGCATATTCTCCAGGAGGCTGGCCAGGTCCTGCTCACAGTAACCCATCACCAGGAAGATGCTAGAAGAAACAGAAGATGCATACCACCCTCCGGCCTTCTAAGGGGTCAAAGTGGACCCTCCCCTGCTGCAGGAGGGGACATGGGCAGGACAACCTGTGTCCGCCTCTGACAACGGGCTGGGCCAGGCAGTGAGGTGGGGCCATCTCTTCTCTGACAACCTCGTGCCCAGTGACACTCAGTCCTCACTCTGTGCGACACCTCTAGCCCAAGATACATGCTCCCTGGGGCCCGATGCACAGAGCAGGAGACCGCGTACCTCTCCAGGTGGTTCCCCACAACCACCTCCTTCAGCTCCACGATGTTGGGGTGACGCAGGCGGAGCAGCAGTGTGATCTCCCGCAGGCTGCTGATGGGGATGCCTGGGGAGGGAGGCGGCCTCAGCGAGCCCCACCCCAGTGATGACGGGGACCCCCGACCCCAGCCACTCCCGGGGCTTCATGAACACCTGATGCCAGTCGCTGCAGCTGTCCCCACCTCAGGGAAGATCAGGGAGACCCCAATAAGCACTTTTAACTCTTTCTTGACCAAATACGCATCAGCACCTCTAGCCACCATGGACATCCGTCTGGGGCGTGGCAGGGCCCTGCCTACACAGGCAGGTGCTGGGGGTGGAGGGGACAGCAGAGCTGAGCCTGCAGGAGGAGGAGGGGATGGAGACCACAGAGCCCTCCCGGCAGACAGCTGAGGCCGCGTGTGGACCTGGGGGTGACGCGCTGGGCCACGCCAGAACCCGCCCAGAGGATGGCCCCCTACAGCCACCGTGCAGTCGCTCTGAGGAAACTTCAGGTAACTCACACCTTTCTGCCTCCTCCCAGCGTGGGGTCCCAGCACCCCATCCTCCTGCTCACCATCCTCCTCCTTGTCACACCTTTCTGCCTCCTCCCAGTGTGGGGTCCCAGCACCCCATCCTCCTGCTCACCATCCTTGTCACACCTTTCTGCCTCCTCCCAGCGTGGGGTCCCAGCACCCCATCCTCCTGCTCACCATCCTCCTCCTTGTCACACCTTTCTGCCTCCTCCCAGTGTGGGGTCCCAGCACCCCATCTTCCTGCTCACCATCCTTCTCTTTGTCCATCCGTACCTTCTTCAGCGCGACAATCTCATCTGTCTGGGTGTCCCGGGCCCGATCTGCAATGGAAACGCGTTGGTGACGACGTCCATCTCGATGCCCCTCGTGGGCCCCCTAGTGCTGCACAGGAACCTCTCCATGAGCCACAGGGGTCCCCGTTCTCTCCTCTGACAACCTCCTGCCCGTGACACTCAATCCGCACTCTGTGCAACACCTGCAGCCCGAGACACCTGCTCCCTGGGGGGGTTTCCTCATTGGAACTGCGCAGGGGGTGCCCAGCTTTGCTCTGTGCTGGACCCTGGCCTCCAGCCACTCAGTTCTGTGGCTCCAGGCTCTCCCTGTGCGCCTCCTCGGCACGCAGATCACAGCTTTGAGCTCTTGTAATGTCCTAAAAGCAAGCAAGGTACTCTATGTAGAAAAAAGTGAACCTTATTTTGTGTGAAGATGGCTCTACACAACACCGTGCCAATGTGTGCAGCTTCCAGAATGATCTACGCCAATTTCACAGCTGTTATGAGCTTCAGTTGTGTGTGGTGGTTTTGGTTTTTTTGAGACAGGGTCTCCCTCTGTTGCCAAGGCTGGAGTGCGGTGGCGCGATCACAGCTCACTGCAGCCTCAAACTCCTAGGCTTCGCCGGGTGCAGTGGCTCGCACCTGTAATCCCAGTGCTTTGGGAGGCTGAGGCAGGAGGATCATTTGAGCCCAGAAGTTCAAGACCAGCCCGAGCAACATAGGGAGATCCCATCTCTACCAAAAATCAAAAAATCAGCCGGGTGTGATTCTGTACTCTTGTGGTCCCAGATACTCAGGAGGCTGAGGTGGGAGGATCACTTGAGCCTGGGAGGTCGAGGCTGCAGTGAGCTGTGGTGATGCCACTGCACTCCAGCCTGGGCAATAGAGCAAAACCCATCTCAAAAACAAACAAAAGGAAAAACCACCTGGGCTCAGGTGACCCCTCCAGAGTTGCTGAGGTTATAGACATGAGCATCGTGTCCACCTCCTGCCGCTTCTGGAAAGTTCTGTATTTGATTTCTCTGACAGTTCTCTCTACTCTGCGTGACACATTTGGTTTATGGGCATTAGCAACTGGATGCTTCCGTTTATCCAGAAATGGTGTAACATTTGTGATGACTACACCAGGAATTAAAGTTGCGAACAAGTTTCTGCCCTGGTTTAGAGTACAGGGTCTGAGTCCCATCCAGCCCAACGCAGCTGCCGCTTCAACAGTCTCATCCCACACTGTCACAGCCACGAGTTGCGGCTACACGCTCTGGCCTTGGCCACTCACACACAATGCCGTAGGTACCCTCTCCAATGCGGTTCAGCTTCTCAAACTCCTTCACACTGCGGCATCGTCCCAGCTGAAAAAGAACGGTGTTGCCAGTGTGGAAATCTGGCAGCTGATGGAACAACTGAGGAAATTTCAAATGGAATTTGTACCAGGGAGCCCACTCACGTCTTGCTCACCAAGCAGAAAGGCAACCACATGCTCAGGCTGTTTTTTTTTTTTTTTTGAGACGGAGTCTCACTCTGTCACCCAGGCTGGAGTGCAGTGGCGTGATCTTGGTTCACCGCAAGCTCCTCCTCCCGGGTTCCCTCCATTCTCCTGCCTCAGCCTCCCGAGGAGCTAGGACTACAGACACCCACCACCCTGCCCAGCTATTTTTTTTTTTTTTTTTTGTATTTTTACTAGAGACGGGGTTTCACTGTGTTAGCCAGGATGGTCTCAATCTCCCCTGACCTCATGATCCGCCCGCCTCAGCCTCCCAAAGTGCTGGGATTACAGGCGTGAGCCACCACGGCCGGACTTTTTTCTTTTTTTGAGACTGAGTCTCGCTCTGTTGCCCAGGCTGGAGTGCAGTGGCAAGATCTTGGTTCACTGTAAGCTCCACCTCCTGGGTTCAAGTGATTCTCCAGCATCAGCCTCCTGAGTAGCTGGGACTACAGGCACGTGCCACAACCGGCCAATTTTCTATTTTTAGTAGAGACGGGGTTTTACCATGTCAGCCAGGATGGTCTCGATCTCCTGATTGTCATGCACGTCCGTGTGAAGAGACCACCAAACAGGCTTTGTGCGAGCAATAAAGCTTTTTAATCACCTGGGTGCGGGCGGGTTGAGTCCGAAAAGAGTCAGCGAAGGGAGATAAGGGTGGGGCCGTTTTATAGGATTTGGGTAGGTAAAGGAAAATTACAGTAGAAAGGGGGTTGTTCTCTGGTGGGCAGGAGTGGGGGTCACAAGGCGCTCAGTGGGGGAGTTTTTCAGCCAAGATGAGCCAGGAAAAGGAATTTCACAAGGTAATGTCATCACTTAGGGCAAGGACCAGCCATTTTCACTTCTTTTGTGATTTTTCAGTTACTTCAGGCCATCTGGGCGTATAGGTGCAAGTCACGGGATGCAATGGCTTGACTTGGGCTCAGAGGCCTGACACTGATTCACCCACCTCAGCCTCCCAGAGTGCTAGGATTACAAGCGTGAGCCACCGTGCCTCGCCTCTTGGGTTTTTCTGATGAGAAAAGGTGGTGACGATACTGGGCCAATGCTTTGCAAGAAATATCAGAGGCGGCCACTCAGATACTCCCTTTCAATCCCATGTACAAAACTACATCTGCGGCAGAG
This sequence comes from Macaca nemestrina, assembly GCF_043159975.1. NCBI lineage: Eukaryota > Metazoa > Chordata > Mammalia > Primates > Cercopithecidae > Macaca > Macaca nemestrina. Next base: position 88,639,748 of record NC_092142.1, on the reverse strand, counting down.
GCTGCTGTCCCAGCATCCCTATGTCACTACCTCCTGTAAGATATGAAACGCTACCCAGTGGCATCTGGCCTTGGGATGTGAGCTGAAGGGACTGTGTGACTTCCAGGTGAAAGGAAGCTTTCACCTCTCCTCGCCTCAGTGACGGGAAGACAAACAGAACCAGAATGCCTGGCCCACCTGTGCAAAAAAACTGCTTCTCTCCAGAATGTTAGGGGAGAGTGAAGAAAGGCATCATCTTAAGGCCCTATATTTTGGGGTCTCTGTCCTAGTAGAGTCTGTGCCGTTCTCCATGGATCTAACAAGCACATGTAGGCGGGGGGGACGTGGCTCATGCCTGTAATCCCAGCACTTTGGGAGGCCGAGGCGGGCAGATCACGAGGTCCGGAGATGGAGACCATCCTGGCGAACATGGTGAAACCCCATTAACTCTATTAAAAATATGAAAAAATTAGCCGGGCGTGGTGACAGGCACCTGTAGTTCCAGCTACCCGGGAGGCTGAGGCAGGAGAATGGCGTGAACCCGGGAGGTGCAGCTTGCAGTGAGCTAAGACTGCGTCACTGCACTCAAGCCTGGGTGACAGAGCGACTCCGTCTCCAAAAAAAAAAGAAAAAAGCACATGTAGCAAAGTCTGAAACCTCACGGCCCCATTTCCCGGCTTCCCTTCTCTTAACCCTCAGTCTCAAACCTGGGCTCAAGCAATCCTCCCACTTCAGCCTCCCAGACTGCTGAGATTACAGGTGTGAGCCACTGGCTGGCCTTTGTTCTCATTCTGATTCTTTCCTGACACCTGGAGACCGAGTCAGAAGCATCTGGCCTGGCACTCACTGATGGCCTAGCCTCAACCTCCCTTTCCTGCCTTAATCCCTCTTCTCACATCCTCTGCTTGTGCTCTTCTCCACACCCTTCTTATTTCTGGGTGTCCAAATCCTTGTCACATTTCCTGAACACAAAGAAAGGCCATGCCAGGCCGGATGCGGTGGCTCACGCCTGTAATTCCAGCACTTTGGGAGGCCAAGGCGGGAAAATCACTTGAGCCCAGGAGGCTGACGATGCACCGAGCCCTGATCATGCCACTACATTCTAGCCTGGGCGAGAGCGCGAGACTCTGTCTCAAAAAACAAAAAAGGATAAGGCCAAATCACTACTTCACCCGAGTCCAGCACGGGACTCAACGCGGTGAGCGCCTGCTGCGCGTCTGAATGAGCCAAGTGTGGCTCCTGTTGTCATCCAGCCACGATCTGTTAATGATTCTTACTGAACACGTGGCTTGTCCTCTCAGAGCACCAGCCAGCAGTTAAAACACAAACCAGCGGCCAAAGTTCAAGCCTGTCCGCCCCCACCAGCCGTGCACCTGGGCGACATCGCCCAACGCCCCGAGGCTCCCTCCTGGTCTCTGCAGACGGAGGCACCGGCACCTCTGCAAGGGCCGCGCGCCAGGGCTCGCGTGAAGCCGCCAGGCAGCGCCGGAGCCCGCCCGATGCAGCCCAACCCCAGCGGGAGCCTTCAAGCCCCAACTCGTCGCGCGAGTAAATTTTTCACAGAAGCAAGCGGCTCGCGGCTCAGCCTGCAAAGCCCGGCCCGGGCGCTGAGCTGGAGCCCGGAGCCTGCTCTTCCCACGGCGCGGGCCCGTCTCTCTGCGGGCGCGAGGCATCCCCGAGCCCGCCCCGGCCCCCCGAGATCTCCGGGGACCGCCCGTCCGAGTCCCGAGCCCGCCCCGCCCTCCGCCCCCGCCGCGGGGAACTCTGGGACTGTCGCTCCGGCCCGTGCCGGAAGCTTCGGCGCGGCAGCGCGACACGAGACTCCCCAGTTCCGGCCAAGCAGTGCCGCTAGCGAAGCGCGCAGAGCTGCCCGGGTGGCCCCCCGCGCACCCTGTGTTCCGGAGGCACCGTGAAGAAGCCCTCCTTACGAATACACTTCAGACGGATCTGCTCCGACTCTAGGTCTGGCTCCGCCATGCCCAGCGCTGGCCACGCCTCCTGTGCGCGCAGGCGCAGACGCGGACGGCCCCGCGGCGCGTGCGCGAAAGCTCCTTTCCGGGCTTCCTCTCCTTACCAACGGTTACCAAGAGACGCTCCCGCGGGTCCGCCCTAGGCGCTCCGCCCCAGGGACCCGCTCCGACTGCTGCAGTTCGGGCCTTATTTTAGGGTGAAGCCCGGGCACCCGACCCGGCTGCGCCGTAGTGGGAGGCCACGGCGATTATTCAGATGAAGGTCTTCCAGGTGAGATGGGGTCCCCCAGGTAAGAGGGTCCTCCAGGTGGGAGTCCTTCATATGGCGAGGTCCTCTAGGTAGGGGTGAGAGGGTCCTCCAGGTAAGAGTCCTCCAGGTAAGAGGGTCCTCCAGGTGAGGGGTCCTCCAGGTGAGGGTCCTCCAGGTGAGAGGGTCCCCCAGGTGAGGGGTCCTCCAGGTCAGAAGGTCCCCCAGGTGAGGGGTCCTCCAGGTCAGAGAGTCCCCCAGGTTAGGGGTCCTCCAGGTAAGAGGGTTCTCCAGGTGAGGGGGTCCTCCAGGTCAGAGTCCTCCAGGTGAGGGTCCTCCAGGTGAGAGGGTCCCCCAGGTGAGGGGTCCTCCAGGTGAAGGTCCTCCAGGTGAGGGGTCCTCCAGGTCAGAGGGTCCCCCAGGTGAGAGGTGAAGGTGAGGGTCCTCCAGGTGAGGGTCCCCCAGGTGAGAGGTGAAGGTGAAGGTCCTCCAGGTCAGAGGGTCCTCCAGGTGAGAGGTAAAGGTGAAGGTCCTCCAGGTGAGGGTCCTCCAGGTGAGGGGTCCTCCAGGTCAGAGGGTCCTCCAGGTGAGAGGTAAAGGTGAAGGTCCTCCAGGTGAGGGTCCTCCAGGTGAGGGGTCCTCCAGGTCAGAGGGTCCTCCAGGTGAGAGGTGAAGGTGAAGATCCTCCAGGTGAGGGTCCTCCAGGTCAGAGGGTCCCCCAGGTGAGAGGTGAAGGTGAGGGTCCTCCAGGTGAGGGCCCCCCAGGTGACAGGTGAAGGTGAAGGTCCTCCAGGTGAGGGTCCTCCAGGTGAGAGATGAAGGTGAAGGTCCTCCAGGTGAGGGTCCTCCAGGTGAGAGGTGAAGGTGAAGGTCCTCCAGGTGAGGGTCCTCCAGGTGAGAGGTGAAGGTGAAGGTCCTCCAGGTGAGGGTCCCCCAGGTGAGAGGTGAAGGTGAAGGTCCTCCAGGTCAGAGGGTCCTCCAGGTCAGAGGGTCCTCCAGGTGAGAGGTGAAGGTGAAGGTCCTCCAGGTGAGGGGTCCTCCAGGTGAGGGGCCCTCCAGGTGAGAGGTGAAGGTGAAGGTCCTCCAGGTGAGGGTCCTCCAGGTGAGGGTCCTCCAGGTGAGGGTCCTCCAGGTGAGAGGTGAAGGTGAAGGTCCTCCAGGTGAGAGGGTCCCCCAGGTGAAGGGTCCTCCAGGTGAGGGTCCTCCAGGTGAGAGGTGAAGGTGAAGGTCCTCCAGGTGAGGGTCCTCCAGGTGAGAGGTGAAGGTGAAGGTCCTCCAGGTGAGGGTCCTCCAGGTGAGAGGTGAAGGTGACGGTCCTCCAGGTGAGGGTCCTCCAGGTCAGAGGGTCCTCCAGGTGAGAGGTGAAGGTGACGGTCCTCCAGGTGAGGGTCCTCCAGGTCAGAGGGTCCTCCAGGTGAGAGGTGAAGGTGACGGTCCTCCAGGTGAGGGTCCTCCAGGTCAGAGGGTCCTCCAGGTGAGGGGTGAAGGTGAAGGTCCTCCAGGTGAGGGTCCCCCAGGTGAGAGGTGAAGGTGAAGGTCCTCCAGGTGAGGGTCCTCCAGGTGAGGGTCCTCCAGGTGAGGGTCCTCCAGGTGAGAGGTGAAGGTCCTCCAGGTGAGGGTCCTCCAGATGAGGGTCCTCCAGGTGAGGGTCCTCCAGGTGAGGGGTGAAGGTGAAGGTCCTCCAGGTGAGGGTCCCCCAGGTGAGAGGTGAAGGTGAAGGTCCTCCAGGTCAGAGGGTCCCCCAGGTGAGAGGTGAAGGTGAAGGTCCTCCAGGTGAGGGTCCCCCAGGTGAGGGGTCCTCCAGGTCAGAGGGTCCTCCAGATCAGAGGGTCCTCCAGGTGAGGGGTGAAGGTGACGGTCCTCCAGGTGAGGGTCCTCCAGGTGAGAGGTGAAGGTGACGGTCCTCCAGGTGAGGGGTCCTCCAGGTCAGAGGGTCCTCCAGGTGAGAGGGTCCCCCAGGTGAGGGGTCCTCAGGTGAGGGTCCCCCAGGTGAGGGGTCCTCCAGGTCAGAGGGTCCTCCAGGTGAGAGGTGAAGGTGAGGGTCCTCCAGGTGAGGGTCCCCCAGGTGAGGGGTGAAGGTGAAGGTGAAGGTCCTCCAGGTGAGAGGTGAAGGTGAAGGTCCTCCAGGTGAGGGGTGAAGGTGAAGGTCCTCCAGGTGAGGGGTCCTCCAGGTGAGGGGTCCTCCAGGTGAGAGGTGAAGGTGAAGGTCCTCCAGGTGAGGGGTCCTCCAGGTCAGAGGGTCCCCCAGGTCAGAGGTGAAGGTGAAGGTCCTCCAGGTGAGGGTCCTCCAGGTGAGGGGTGAAGGTGAAGGTCCTCCAGGTGAGGGTCCTCCAGGTGAGGGTCCCCCAGGTGAGGGTCCTCCAGGTGAGGGTCCCCCAGGTGAGGGTCAGGTCACTTGGTCCAGGGTTGTGGGCTTCAGCACGCATTTGGGTGCCTCCTCTGTGTTCAGGACATGGGGACTCCGGGAGACCGAAGGAAACAAGCGCTGATGTCGATGCTGTCAAGTTCTGTGACAGAAATAAGCAGCAGCAAGTGAAAGACAGGAGAGAAGCTCCGTTGAGGGGTGGCATTTAAGCTTAGCTTCTGGGCGGGAAGAGGTAGCTATGTCAGCATTCCCTAACAAGGTGCTGCAAAGTAGATACCTCCCCTCACTCATGGAAGACCTGACCTCTGAAGCTGATAGAAGCCATTTTCACAGGCACCTTCCTCTTCAATCTCACAGCCCAGCCCTGGAAGGTGGAGAAAGAAAAGTCGACGTGGAACGTTTAGGAAGTGCCGTTGGTCCAGGTCCAGGATCAGGGGCAGCCAGCATGTCCACTAATCTGGCTTCACTGTTGAAATCCAGTTGAGCAAGCAGGGCCTAAACCACTGCCCACTGCTGAGACCAGCTCGGTCGTGGAGACCCTAACCCAGCGGCACTAGAGGAATTAAAGACACACACACAGAAATACAGGGTGTAGAGTGGGAAATCAGGGGTCTCACGGCCTTCAGAGCTGAAAGCCGCGAACAAAGATTTACCCACGTATTTATTGACAGCAAGCCAGTGATGAGCATTGTTTCTGTAGATTATAGATTAACTAAAAGCATTTCTTACAGGAAATAAAAGGATAGGCCAAAATAAAGGGATGGGTCTGGCTAGTTATCTGCAGCAGGAGCACGTCCTTAAGGCACAGATCGCTCATGCTAAGTTCAGGAACGCCTCTGAGCGGTTTTCCTCCCTGGATGAGCCTCATTCCAGTAGACGGATAGCCTTCCAGCATGGGCATCATGGCCATCATGAGCATGTCACAGTGCTGCAGAGATTTTGTGATTTTGTTTATGGCCACTTTTGGGGCCAGTTTATGGCCAGGTTTGGGGCCCTGTTCCCAACAGCCCAAAGCCAGACCTAGACTCCATTCAGATTGGTTTTGATCAGCATGTAGAAAATGGGGGAGTTCAGTGTGGTATAGAAAATGGGGGTGTTGGCCGGGCGCGGTGGCTCACGCCTGTAATCCCAACACTTTGGGAGGCCAAGGCGGGCAGATCACGAGGTCAGGAGATTGGGACCATCCTGGCTAACACAGTGAAACCCCGTCTCTACTAAAAATACAAAAAATTAGCCAGGCATGGTGGCGGGTGCCTGTAGTCCCAGCTACTTGGGAGGCTGAGGCAGAAGAATGGCATGAACCCGGGAGGCGGAGCTTGCAGTGAACTGAGATTGCGCCACTGCACTCCAGCCTGGGCAACAGAGAGAGACTCCGTCTCAGAAAAAGAGAAATAAGAAAATGGCCGGGCGCGGTGGCTCACGCCTGTAATCCCAGCACTTTGGGAGGCCGAGGCGGGCGGATCACAAGGTCAGGAGATCGAGACCACGGTGAAACCCCGTCTCTACTAAAAATACAAAAAATTAGCTGGGCGCGGTTGTGGGCGCCTGTAGTCCCAGCTACTCGGGAGGCTGAGGCAGGAGAATGGCGTGAACCCGGGAGGCGGAGCTTGCAGTGAGCCGAGATCGCGCCACTGCACTCCAGCCTGGGCGACAGAGCGAGACTCCGTCTCAAAAAAAAAAAAAAAAAAAAAAATGGGGGTGTTGGCCGGGTGCGGTGGCTCAAGCCTGTAATCCCAGCACTTTGGGAGGCCGAGACGGGCGGATCACGAGGTCAGGAGATCGAGACCATCCTGGCTGACACGGTGAAACCCCGTCTCTACTAAAAAAATACAAAAAACTAGCCAGGCGAGGTGGCGGGCGCCTGTAGTCCCAGCTACTCGGGAGGCTGAGGCAGGAGAATGGCGTGAACCCAGGAGGCAGAGCTTGCAGTGAGCCGAGATCTGGCCACTGCACTCCACCCTGGGCGGCAGAGCGAGACTCCGTCTCAAAAAAAAAAAAAAAAAAAGAAAATGGGGGTGTTGTGACTGGGCACAAAAATTGTATCACTGAGAAAATTATGCCAGTTGGGGAAGATCTGATCTAGCCAAACCCCCTTTGACCTTTAGCTTTCAAGCTGCCTTCAGTTATTCTTGGGCTAACTTTGGGAGATGTTTATAGTTTAAATGATAATGGCCCCTCCCCAAAACTCAACTGTATTTGTAAAACTAATGAGGGGCCACCAGGCTAGGGAGAGGAAAGGAGCCTGAATTCTGCTAAGATGTAGACATCAACAATTGTCAGCCATTATTCCAGAGGTCCTGCAGATCACAATGCTATTGGAACCTAAGACTGGCCTTTTGCAATATCTCTCAAGGGTTTTTTGCATGTCTCGTACCTACGGTTCCAACAGGACCCACTGGCTGATGATGGCTTCACTGGACCTGCCAACTACTCCTAGAGTCCCACCCAGAAGTGACTCAGCAAAGGAGGGTCCTGTCTCACCTTACGATGGCCCCCCCAACCAGCCAGCAGCAAGCACCACAACCAGCCAGCAGCAAGCACCACAACCAGCCAGCAGCAAGCACCACAACCAGCCAGCAGCAAGCACCACTGCCCGGCTACCCTACCCTTTCCCCCAAACGACCTTTGGAAAACCCGTCCCTGAGTTCTTGGGGAGACTGATTTCAGTAATAATCACTTGTCCATGTGAATTAAACCCTTTCTATATTGCAGTTTCCCCACCTTGATCAACTGACTCCATCTGGGCAAGAAGAACCTGCCGGGCGGATACAGTATGAAGCCAGTTTTCCCAAGGGCTTTTATGGGCTCTATAAGTCAACCTGGATTGCTTAAAGCAGCCTGTTTATATGTGAAAGCATACCATTCCAGTCAAAGCCTTGGTGAAATATGCAGGGTCTCTAATTATGTCCTATTATAAGAGAAAACAGATTGTACTGCACTTGTGCACATAATTCTATTGACATTAGAATACAGATAGGGGAAAGGAGAAGAAAACTTTTTTTTTTTTTTTTTTAAATAGTGCTCACAAATAGTTCCCAATTTTTGGAGAAATCAGAAAGAGATATGCTACTCAAGCAAAATTTAAAAAATATATATATATGTTCCAAATTTTTCTCACAGGAGTGTACTTTACTCAATTGCTAAAAGCTGCAAATAGCTCAAAGTTAAAAAAGTTTTCTTGGTTCTGAAAGAACAGAAAGGATCAGTAATGTTTTAAGCAAAAATGTAAAAAGATTATTTCAGTCTTATATTAGTTTAGTCCATAAAATTAACTCTTTTTGCCCAATACTGGATGAACAATCCTCATGAATATAGCAGCTGTCAATGAGAGTCTTGGAAGTTTTTCACTCTATTCTAATGGCACAATCTCTAAAGTGATCAGAAACTTATATTGAAGAGTACCTTGGAGTTCTATAGCTGACTATAAACCGCCGTATAAAAGGATCAGAGTAAAAAAACAATTGTGGATGACAAAATCTTAGCCACAGTTAAAGACATAATTGAGGCCGGGCACAGTGGCTCATGCCTGTAATCCCAGCACTTTGGGAGGCCAAGGCAGGCAGATAACTTGAGGTCAGGAGTTTGAGACCACCCTGGCTAACATGGCAAAACCCTGTCTTGGCTGGGCACAGTGGCTCACACCTATAATCCCAGCACTCTGGGAGGCTGAGGTGGGTGGATCACTTTAGGTCAGGAGTTCGAGACCAGCCTCATCAACATGGTGAAACCCTGTCTCTACTAAATACAAAATTAGCCAGGCATGGTGGTGCATGCCTGTAATCCCAGCTACTTGAGAGGCTGAGGCAGGAGATCTGCTTGAACCCAGAAGGTGGAGGTTGTAGTGAGCCGAGATCGTGCCATTGCACTCCAAGCCTGGGCAACAAAAGCAAAACTCTGTTTCAAAAAAAAAAACCTGTCTCTACTAAAAATACAAAAATTAGCTGGCCGTGGTAGCATGCACCTGCAGTCCAACTACTCTGGAGGCTGAGGTACAAGAATCGCTTGAATCCAGGAGGCAGAGGTTGCAGTGAGCCAAGATTGCACCACTGCACTCCAGCCTGGGCCATAGAGCAAGACTCTGTCTCAGAAAAAAGAAAAAAAAAAAAAAAAAAAGACATAATTGGCAAGCAAATTTGGTTACTTATGTGGCACACAATAATTTTACATAATAATCATAACTACTGCTAATCCCATATACTAAGACATCAGAATCACAGACATACAATTTTGGAACACACACTAACAACACATTTATAAATATAATCCCAAGAAAAACACCATTTCACATTTAAAAATGCTTCCTGTATGATTTCGTTATACCAAATAAGCCATATATCTCTTTTTGGACATCAGGGGACGTAATATCAAAAAATTGCCAGGCACGGTGGCTCACGCCTGTAATCCCAGCACTTTGGGAGGCTGAGGTGGATGGATCACAAGGTCATGAGATCAAGACCATCCTGGCTAACACAGTGAATCCCTGTCTATACTAAAATATACACAAAAATTAGCCAGGTGTGGTAGCGGGCGCCTATAGTCCCAGCTACTCGGGAGGCTGACAGGAGAATGGCGTGAACCCGGGAGGCGGAAGTTCAAGTGAGCTGAGATCTTGCCACTGCACTCCAGCCTGGGCGACACAGCAAGACTCTGTCTCAAAAAGAAAAAATAAATAAAAATTAGCCGGGTGTGGTGGCAGGCACCTGTAGTCCCAGCTGCCCGGGAGGCTGAGGCAGGAGAATCGCTTGAACCCAGGAGGTGGAGGTTGCAGTGAGCCGAGATTGCCCACTGCACTCCAGCCAGGGCAACAGAGTGAGACTCCATCACAAAAAAAAGAAAAATAAAAATTAATGAGAACTGAAGAAAGAATCTGATTTTGGAAAGTTTGTCAAATATAAAAAGTTTAAAACAGTTGCTATCACTAAATAGGATCACAGGACACTGAAAAATAAGTCACTTAGCCACAGTGGTAACTCACAGATTCCTCTTTTTTTATTTTCTTATTTTTTTCCTGTTTTTACCTTTTTTTTTTTTTTTGAGACGGAGTCTGGCTCTGTCGCCCGAGCTGGAGTGCAGTGGCCAGATCTCAGCTCACTGCAAGCTCCGCCCCCCGGGTTTACGCCATTCTCCTGCCTCAGCCTCCCGAGTAGCTGGGACTACAGGCGCCCGCCGCCTCGCCCGGCTAGTTTTTTGTATTTTTTAGTAGAGACGGGGTTTCACCGTGTTCGCCAGGATGGTCTCGATCTCCTGACCTCGTGATCCGCCCGTCTCGGCCTCCCAAAGTGCTGGGATTACAGGCTTGAGCCACCGCGCCCGGCCCTGTTTTTACCTTTCTTACGGTGCTGAGATAACTCAAAAGATTTCAAAAAAAAAAAAAAATGTAGAAACCTTTATTCTTTGAGAGAATTTCTCAAATGATAAAGACAGCATAAGGTCAATTAAATCTCTAAACTTTTATAAACGAATCTATTAAATTGTAATCATCGTGACCATAAGGTATAATTTTCAGGCCAGGCATGGTGGCTGACGCCTGTAATCCCAGCACTTTGGGAGGCCAAGGCAGTCAGATCACTTGAGGTCAGGAGTTCTAGACCAGCCTGACCAACATGACAAAACCTCGTCTCTACTAAAAATACAAAAAGTAGCCAGGCATGGTGGTGTGCGTCTGTGATCCCGGCTACTTGGGAGGCTAAGCCAGGAGAATCGCTTGAACCCGGGAGGAGGAGGTTTCAGTGAACCGAGATCACACCACTGCACTTCAGCCTGGGTGACAGAACGAGACTCTATCTAAAAAAATAAAAATAAAAAAAATAAAATAATTTGTAATGCTGGGCATGGTGGCTCACACCTGTAATCTCAGCACTTTGGAAGGCCAAGGCGGGTGGATCACCTGAGGTCAGTAGTTCAAGACCAGCCTGGCCAACATGGAGAAACCCCGTCTCTACTAAAAATACAAAAAATTAGCCAGTTGTGGTGGCGGGCGCCTATAGTCCCAGCTACTCGGGAGGCTGAGGCAGGAGAATGGCATGAACCCAGGAAGCAAAGCTTGCAGTGAGCCGAGATTGCACCACTGCACTCCAGCCCAGACAACAGGGTAAGACTCCGTCTAAAATATACATATATGTGTATATATAAATCTTTTTACAAACTTTATCACAACTTACACAAACCATTTATAATATACTTGGTCTTCCTGTTTTATCCTGAACATCCCTCTTTCCAAAATAACCAGCCATTTTAGAACAAAAATTTAGCATACAAGATTCTTTCCCATATGAAAGTATTTTCCTTTTAACTTTTCCTACTAAAAATACCTCCTTATAACTATCTTTACATCTGTAATTTTTTTTTTTTTAATTTTTTTTTGAGACAGTCTCGCTCTGTCACCCAGGCTGGAGTGCAGCGGCACAGTCTCTGCTCACTGCAAGCTCCGCCTCCTGGGTTCTTGCCATTCTCCTGCCTCAGCCTCCTGAGTAGCTGGGACTACAGGCGCCCGCCACCACGCCCAACTAATTTTTTGTATTTTCAGTAGATGGGGTTTCACCATGTTAGCCAGGATGGTCTCAATCTCCTGACCTCGTGATCCACCTGCCTCGGCCTCCCAAAGTGCTGGGATTACAGGCGTGAGCCACTGCGCCCGGCCATATATTTGTTTTTTAAAGACAACTCACTATGTTGCCCAGGCTGGTCTCAAACTCCTGTGCTCAAGCAATCCACCCAGCTTGGCCTACCAAAGTACCACTAGGATTACACGCATGTAATTACAGGCATGTCACCATGCCTGGATAATTTCTGTATTTTTAGTAGACATGGGGTTTCATCATGTTGGCCAGGCTGATCTGGAACTCCTGAACTCAAGTGATCCACCTGCCTCGGCCTCCCAACCTGCTGAGATTACAGGCTTGAACCACTGCGCCTGGCCTGTTTCCTTTTCATAAGAACATTTTTTAAGAAACATTTTTTCCTAAAATATAATTGTTTTTAAGGAAAATTAGAAATGACCTAGACATTTAATGGGTGTCTATTATTTAATATAACTTTTGATTTGAAATTATTACAAGTTTATTTACAGGTATATATTCCATTGTATTTACCTGATTAACTTTTAAAAATAGTTCACCTAGATTACTTAAGAAAACTGTGACAGGCCGGGCGCGGTGGCTCACACCTGTAATCCCAGCACTTTGGGAGGCCAAGACGGGCGGATCACGAGGTCAGGAGATCAAGACCATCCTGGCTAACACAGGGAAACCCTGTCTCTACTAAAAACTACAAAAAACTAGCCGGGCGCCTGTAGTCCCAGCTACTCAGGAGGCTGAGGCAGGAGAATGGCCTGAACCCGGGAGGCGGAGCTTGCAGTGAGCTGAGATCCGGCCACTACACTCCAGCCTGGGCGGCAGCGAGACTCCGTCTCAAAAAAAAAAAAAAAAAAAAATGGAGAATGGCGTGAACCCGGGCGGCCGAGCTTGCAGTGAGCAGAGACTGCGGCACTGCACTCCAGCCCGGGTGACAGAGCGAGACTCTGCCTCAAAAAAAGTTTATATTTTCCTGATACAGTATTTAAGTGCTTTTTTTCCTTTAACCGAATTAATTAAAACCCTTTTATATATTTTTGGTAGTGAAACATTGTACACACGACTCATAGATTCACAGTTGTATTAGACACACAGAAGATGCCTAGGACCCTTTTGTTCTTGCTATTTTAAACTTCCAATTTCTTTCTTTCAATCTTTTTTTTTTTTTTTTTTTTGAGATGGAGTCTCACTCTGTCACCCAGGCTGGAGTGCAGTGGCATCATCTCAGCTCACTGCAACCTCCACTTCTTGGGTTCAAGAGATTCTCCTGCCTCAGCGTCCTGGGCAGCTGGGATTACAGGTGCACGCCACCACACCCAGCTAATTTTTGTATTTTTAGTGGAGACAGGGTTTCACCATCTTGGCCAGGCTGGTCTCGAGCTCCAGACCTCAAGTGATCCACCCACCTCGGCCTCCCAATGTGCTGAGATTACAGGCGTGAGCCACCGCGCCTGGCTGCTAATTTTTGTATTTTTAATAGTGACAGGGTTTCACCATGTTGGCCAGGCTGGTCTGGAACTCCTGACCTTGTGATCCACCCGCCTCAGCCTCCCAAAGTGCTGGGATTACAGGCCTGAGCCACTGTACCTGGCCTAAACCCAATTTCTTGATAACCTGTTTCATTGTCCTAGGCAATTTTCAGCTTGATAGCCCTAAATTCACATACCACAGGAAGAACTCTTAGGTGAAAAATCAGCAAAATCGACATCTCAAAATACAGAGGGAGAGTCTGAGTGTGCTAGAGGGACATTAAAAATGAATGCCACCTGTAATCCCAGGACTTCGGGACGCCGAGGCAGGCGGATCATGAAGCCAGGAGTTCAAGACCAGCTTGACTAACATGGTGAAACCCTGTCTGTATTAAAAATACAAAAATTAGCCAGGTGTGGTGGGCACCTGTAATCCCAGCTACTCAGGAGTCTGAGGCAGGAGAATCGCTTGAACCCGGGAGGCGGAGGTTGCAGTGAGCCGGGATCGCGCCACCGCATTGTGGCCTGGGTGACAGAGCAAGACTCCTTCTCAGAAAAAAAAAATGCCAAGTCAAACATAAAATTATAAGCTGTGCACGGTGGGGGAGTTCAGTGGGGGCCTACCCAACTTTGAGTAGGGGGCTGCCCACTTCAGTTCCCCTCTCCACTGAGAACTGTTCTGTTGCTCAACAAAACTCTGTCCTGTCACCCTCCGGTTGTCTGCATAACTTCATTTTTCTTGGACATGGGAGAAGAATTTGGGACTTGCTGAATCACAGATACAAAAGGAGGGTGACGGCTGGGCGCGGTGGCTCACACCTGTAATCCCAGCACTTTCGGAGGCTGAGGTGGGCGGATCATGAGGTCAAGAGATCAAAACCATCCTGGCCAACATGGTAAAATCCCGTCTCTACTAAAAATACAAAAAATCGGCCAGGCGTGGTGGCGCACGCCTGTAATTCCAGCTACTCGGGAGGCTGAGGCAGGAGAATTGCTTGAACTTGGGAGGCGGAGGTCCTGGTGAGCCAAGATCACGCCATTGCACTCCAGCCTGGGCAACAAGAGCGAAACTGTCCAAAAAAAAATTAGCTGGGCGTGGTGGCAACGCACCTGTAGTCCCAGTTACTCAGGAGGCTGAGGTAGGAGAATCGCTTGAACCCAGGAGGCAGAGGATGCAGTGAGCCGAGACTGTGCCACTGTACTCTGACCTAGCGACAGAGTGAGACTCTGTCTCAAAAAAAAAAAAAAGAGGCCGGGCGCGGTGGCTCAAGCCTGTAATCCCAGCACTTTGGGAGGCCGAGACGGGCGGATCACGAGGTCAGGAGATCGAGACTATCCGGGCTAACACGGTGAAACCCCGCCTCTACTAAAAATACAAAAAATTAGCCGGGCGTGGTGGCGGGCGCCTGTAGTCCCAGCTACTCGGGAGGCTGAGGCAGGAGAATGGCGTAAACCCGGGAGGCGGAGCTTGCAGTGAGCTGAGATCCGGTCACTGCACTCCAGCCTGGGGGACAGAGCGAGACTCCATCTCAAAAAAAAAAAAAAGGGGGGGGGGTGACACTGTAACACACCCCACTCACCAGACCGCATGCAGTGGGAACAATGACGCTGTGGCATCCTTGGCTCTGCGGCTCCCAGCATCTCCACGTTTTGGGTGCCTGCACATTCCCCCTCTCCAGACACCAGTGCCCAAGGCAGAAGCAGGATGTGGCAAGCGCAGTCCAGTCACGGGCTGAGCACAGATCCCACGGCCGGGCTAGGTGGGCGGGATACATCCAGTGGCAAGCCTGGAGCCCAGCGAGACCCAGGTAGGAGCACCACTGGCCACACAGGCCTCCAGCTGGAGAAGCAGCACCCCAAAAAGTCCTGTGTCAACTATTTTAGTAAAAAAAAAAAAAAAAAAAAAATGAAGGCCGGGCGCGGTGGCTCAAGCCTGTAATCCCAGCACTTTGGGAGGCCGAGACGGGCGGATCACGAGGTCAGGAGATCGAGACCATCCTGGCTAACACGGTGAAACCCCATCTCTACTAAAAAATACAAAAAACTAGCCGGGCGTGGTGGCGGCGCCTGTAGTCCCAGCTACTCGGAGGCTGAGGCAGGAGAATGGCGTAAACCCGGGAGGCGGAGCTTGCAGTGAGCTGAGATCCGGCCACTGCACTCCAGCCTGGGCGGCAGAGCGAGACTCCGTCTCAAAAAAAAAAAAAAATGAGGTAACACAATACAATAGCAAGCAATTTAAGATCTGAGAGGAACGTGTTTGTTTCCACTCTTGGGGTTCCGTAAGAAAAACAGAACTTTCTCCCCAAAAAGGAGTCTGGTGCCTTCCCTTCTACACAGGGGTCTGTATATGCGTATGTGGCATACGGACTTAATTAAGCTAATATGTCGGATATTAGCTTTAAGTTTACTTTTGACCATTAAACCCTTTTAAAAATCCTCTTGGCTGGGCGCAGTGGCTCATGCCTGTAATCCCAGCAGTTTGGGAGGCCAAGGAGGGTGGATCACAAGGTTAGGAGTTCATGACCAGCCTAGTCAAGATGGTGAAACCCCGTCTCTACTAAAAATACAAAAATTAGCCAGGTGCAGTGGCTAGTGCCTGTAATCCCAACTACTTGGGAGGCTGAGGCAGGAGAATGGCGTGAACCTGGGCGGCAGAGGTTGCAGTGAGCTGAGATCACGCCACTGCACTCCAGCCTGGGCAACAGAGTGAGACTCCGTCTCAATAAAAAAAAAAAATTCCTTTTAAATCTTTAAATCTCACTATCTTATTTCAGCTGGGACAAATTGCTGATATTTCAAAAGTAACACAAATTTCAAACCAGAAACGGTGTAGGAAGCAAACCTGGGCTGTCCTGGTGGAAAAACGGCCGACTCTACCCACTGAACTGCAGCATGAGGTGATGGCACTTACTCTTCGGGCTTGGCTGGGAAAAGGTGGCCTTGTTATGCAAATAAAGCCCATCAGGTGGTCAAAATCTTGTTTTCCCTTTTTCTGGCTTTTTATTTTTCCTTTTTCCCAGCTGTGGGAATTCAGTTAATTCAGAGGCCTCGTTTCCCACAATTTGGAAGTTTCCTTCAGATCTGACCAAGTCTAACAGAGTTCATCAAATCCAATGGGAAAAAGACTGAAACAGCAAAAATAGCAAACACAGAAACAAATAAAAAGCAGTTAAGCAAAACAAACAATCCCACAATTTATACATTTACTGAGCATACTAATAGTAAGAAATTAAGACCAGCCAGTTGTTCATCTTAGCTTTAGTCATTGAGGACTTCCAAGACAGAACCCCAATTCTGCTACTTACCTAGGAACGGGGCCCAGGCTTTAGACTGCTCTCTACCATCCTGGAATCAGGAAACACTCGAGTTGTTTCCGAGCTGAAACTCCAGGGAACTCTCCTGCTCCCCATCATTACGGAAGCAGGAAACTCGCCTTCTTTGTTGGAAGCAAGTGAAACACCAGAAAAGGGAAAGGCGTTGTACGCAAAATAAACCTCAGACCTCAACCAAGTTCCGGGAGATCAGAGATTCTCTGCAGGGTGGCGGGGCCCCCAATCTCAGCCAATTGTCCCATTGTCCTGAGCAATAAATATTGAAAGCCCAAACTCGTCCTAAGCACCAGCAGAAACTCTGTCAAAGGGCGGGGCCACCTCCACTCTGAGTCCCTGCATGGTCGCCAACTTGTTAAGCCAACAAGTATCTGAGACAGCTCTCAGTCACCTTAGAGGTTTATTTGGCCAAGGTTAAGGATGTGTGCATGACAGCCAAGTCTGTACCTTCCTCCAAAGATGATGCTGAGGGCTTCAGTGTTTAAAGGGGCTGGAGGGGAAGGAGGGAGGGCATGGTACCTCCTTGAATCCACGTGTCACAAGACAAAAGGAGTCAATTATGTATTTGTCTCATGCTCAGTAAATTGGCACTTCACCCACTTTTTGATGGAGTGGGTGAAGGATATGAACAGACACTTCTCAAAAGAAGACATTCATACAGCCAACAGACACATGAAAAAATGCCCATCATCACTGGCCATCAGAGAAATGCAAATCAAAACCACAATGAGATACCATCTCACACCAGTTAGAATGGCAATCACTAAAAAGTCAGGAAACAACAGGTGCTGGAGAGGATGTGGAGAAACAGGAACACTTTTACACTGTTGGTGGGACTGTAAACTAGTTCAACCATTGTGGAAGACGGTGTGGCGATTCCTCAAGGATCTAGAACTAGAAACGCCATTTGACCCAGCCATCCCATTGCTGGGTATATACCCAAAGGATTATAAGATGTAAGGATCATGCTGCTATAAAGACACATGCACACACGTTTATTGCAGCACTATTCACAATAGCAAAGACTGTGTGTGTGTGTGTGTGTGTGTGTATACTACACAATGGCAGTGCTGGTTTATTACTATTAGTTTTGGAGATGGAGTATCGCTCTGTCACCCAGGCTGGAGTGCAGTGCTGTGTTCTTGGCTCACTACAACCTCCGCCTCCCGGGTTCAAGAGATTCTCCTGCCTCAGCCTCCCAAGCAGCTGGGATTACAGGCTCCCACCACCATGCCCGGCTAATTTTTGTATTATTAGTAGAGATGGGGTTTCTCCATGTTGGAACCAACCCAAATGCCCATCAATGATAGACTGGATTAAAAAAACGTGGCATATATACACCATAGAATACCATGCAGTCATAAAAAAGGATGAGTTCGTGTTCTTTGTAGGGACATGGATGAAGCTGGAAACCATCATTGTCAGCAAACTATCGCAAGGACAGAAAACCAAACACCGCATGTTCTCCCTTATAGGTGGGAATTGAACAATGAGATCACCTGGACACAGGAAGGGGAACATCACACACCAGGGCCTGTTGTGGGGTATGGGGAGTGTGGAGGGATAGCATTAGGAGAAACACCTAATGTAAATGACGAGTTAATGGGTGCAGCACACCAACATGGCACATGTATACATATGTAACAAACCTGCACGTTGTACACATGTACTGTAGAACTTAAAGTATTAAAAAACACATTGGCACTTCACACAAGGTGAACAAGGAGTAGCTACCTGTGGAGAGACTTTAACTTGTTATTTGTAGCTCTCTGCTTAGGAACAAAAAGGAAGCAGTTTCTTGCGTGACTCATCTTTCAGCTTATTTTTTTTCTTGTGGCAGAGTGAAATTAGCGTCCCAGGTTTTGACCGGCCTTTCCCGATTCCTAAGGCTCTGTGTATGTGTGTATATACTACAGAGGCCTGTATGGATTAGAAATTGTATGTGTGTGGCAGGCAGCAGGCTCCCTCCCGCTGGCACCTGACAAGTCTGTGTCCAGGACTCTCCGCTGGCCACTGAAACAAGCCAACGGGAGACTGCATGGGAAGCTTGTTGGCCAGACTGGAAACTAATAAAGCGACCACACTGTCACTAAACGCATCAGGCTTCCAGACAGGGCAGAGCCTTCTCAACACAGGGGGAAGTCTAGCCTGAGCTGAGGGTTGCTGGAGAGGGTGCAGCCACCTGATAACTTGTCTCATGCCGTTGTACTCAGGTCCCTTCCACGGCCTTCCACACTCAGGAGCCCTCATCTGTGGGCAGAAAGACAGGACAGCGTTGGCAAGGCCACTTCCAAAGCCTCAGTGCTATGGCTATCCCATGCCCCCAGCACACACTCCACATTCTTCTTTAGGGCCTTTTAATAAGCTGAGTCAGATTACAGTCAAGCAAGGAGCCCTGGGGCCCGTTAGTCGACTTTGTACCTCTTTGTTCTGGAACATTACATCTTAATGTTTAGCTCTTAGAATCTGACCTTTTCCTCAAGTTTGGGGGCATCTTATTCACTATAACTTCCAAGTATTCACATCGTCTCCTTCTGAAACAAAGGCAAGTGTTTTAACTGTCCACCACGAATCAGAATGTAAGATGCCATCTGCTGTCCATCACTCTGCACAGCCAGCCACTTCCAACATGAACATACTAATTTATTCATTTATCACCACAAAGCTTGCTCTCTGAGCCAGTCACTCTTGCCTCGACTGAGCTGTAAGCAGCTTTGGGGAAGGCAGGACCAAACGGCACTGGAGAAGGGGCCGCAGCTTCTCCAAGGCGGGGCGGGCCTGGTGCCACCCTCCCCGAGATCACTGGAGAAGGGGGCTGTGGTTTCTCACAGGTGGGGCAGGCCTGGTGCCACCCTCCCTGAGATCACTGGAGAAGGGGCCTTGGTTTCTCACAGGGTGGGGCGGCCCTGGTGCACCCTCCCCGAGATCACTGGAGAAGGGGCCTTGGTTTCTCACAGCCAGGTGGGGTGGCCCTGGTGCACCCTCCCCGAGATCACTGGAGAAGGGGGCTGTGGTTCCTCACAGGTGGGGCGGGCCTGGTGCCACCCTCCCCAAGATCACTGGAGAAGGGGCCTTGGTTTCTCACAGGTGGGGCAGGCCTGGTGCCACCCTCCCCGAGATCACTGGAGAAGGGGGCTGTGGTTTCTCACAGGTGGGGCAGGCCTGGTGCACCCTCCCCGAGATCGCTGGAGAAGGAGCCTTGGCTTCTCACAGGGTGGGGCGACCCTTCCTGAGACGCCTATTGCAGGGAGTAACGAGTGCCATGCAAGGGTGCTTGTTTATTCTTTGAGATGTGAACTGTAGGCATCTGCTGTGCTGGGGTTCCTGTGCCGCCGGTAGGGGCCCCAGTCCTCCTGCTCCCGAATGGTTCTCTGTTGGTCACTCCCGCTGGAACTGCCGCTGGTGAGTGTCTCGTTTGACGCTCGCGTGATGATGATCTGTGGAACGACCACTTTCTTCCTGCTGGACTTTTGCTTTACATCAGGTTTCTCTAGAGGAAAAAACATCCAGGCATTTAGTAGATGTGTGGAAAGCTCCTTCCACCTCCTGCCATTGGTCAGAGGAAAGGAATTAGATGTATGGTTAGCAGAAGAAATGGGTGAGTCCAAAAGTGATCAAAACTGTCCATGAACATTCCAGGGCTTCATGGATTTGCAACTCAGCCATGAGGGTTGCTGATGCTGGACACCCTTTTTCAGGGAAGAAAACGGGAGAAACATTTCCACCGTCCGCGGCAGGATGGCGTCAGGGTGACCGGCACCGGAAGGAGAGAGGGCACATGTCCCGGCAGGGGCCGCCTCAGAGCTCAAGGTTCAGAGACATCATTTCCACTTCAAAGCTTTCTAATTCTGGTAAAGCCCTCTGTCCAGAACTTTATTCATTAGAATGTTCTAGAAATGGACATTTCTGATGTTGCTCACATTTTCTTTTTTTTTTTTTTTTGAGATGGAGTCTGGCTCTGCCGCCCAGACTGGAGTGCAGTGACCTGATCTCAGCTCACTGCAAGTTCCGCCTCCCGGGTTCCTGCCATTCTCCTGCCTCAGTCTCCCGAGTAGCTGAGACTACAGGCGCCCGCCACCTCGCCCGGCTAGTTTTTTGTATTTTTTAGTAGAGATGGGGTTTCACTGTGTCAGCCAGGATGGTCTCGATCTCCTGACCTCGTGATCCGCCCGTCTCGGCCTCCCAAAGTGCTGGGATTACAGGCTTGAGCCACCGTGCCCGGCCTCTCACATTTTCTGAAACTTGTTAAGGTTACAAGGAACGCCTGACACCTGTGAAACTGCTGAGCCTGCCGAGCATTGCCAAGTGCGAAGCGGAAGTGCTCCTTCGCCGGCTGCTCTCCTGGCTGGCCACCCGCCCCCTTCCTGGACTGTCATGCTACGGACTTCTGGGAGGGCAGGACGGAGCTCGCTCGCTCTGCACACGTGTGTGTGGTACAGGGTTAGAAGACTCACAGTCACCTTTTCACAGAAACATAACTACAGTGGGTATGTTGTTCTACAGCTTTGTGGGGACACTTGACAGCTCACGAACCTGGATGCGAGGTAGGATGGACAGCTGGCAATGGCAGTGCCGGTTTATTATTTTATGATTAGTAGTTTTTGAGACCGAGTCTCGCCTCTGTCACCCAGGCTGGAGTGCAGTGGTGTGATCTCGGCTCACCGCAACCTCTGCCTCCCGGGTTCAAGTGATTCTCCTGCCTCAGCCTCCCGAGCAGCTGGGACTACAGGCTCCCGCCACCACGTCCAGGTAATTTTTGTATTATTAGTAGAGATGGGGTTTCTCCACATTGGCCAGGCTGGTCTCAAACTCCCGACCTCAGGTGATCCACCGCCTCGGCCTCCCAAAGTGCTGGGATTACAGGTGTGAGCCACCACGTCCGGCCGACAGTGCTGGCTTTTTATCGTGTACCTGTTGTGAGCCCTAGAACAGTGAAAAATGACACACGGCAGCTTCTGCTATAGTCTCTGACAACCCACATTTCACAGACAAAACTGAGGCACAGACAAGCCAAGCCACCTGCCCAAGGCTCGTCAGACTGGGGAGCCACAGAGGCCAAGTCGCCTGCCCAAGGCTCGTCTGATGGGGTATTCAGGCCTCGGCCTCTCCCTTCGCCTGCGGTGCTGTGTTACAGAGCCTCATCGGTGTCAGCTGCCGAATGCCCCACAGCTGCATTAAGCACTGAGAGATGTCCCTTTTTCTTTTTTTGAGACAGGATCTTGGTCTGTGGCCCAGGCTGAAATGCAGTGGCATGATCATGGCTCACTGAAGCCTCAACTTCCTGGGCTCAAATGATCCTCCCACTCCAGCCTTCCGAGTAGCTGGGACCACCAGCATGCACCACCACACCCAGCTAATTTTAAAATTTTTTGAGGCCGGGCACGGTGGCTCAAGCCTGTAATCCCAGCACTTTGGGAGGCCGAGACGTGAGGATCATGAGGTCAGGAGATCGAGACCATCCTGGCTAACACGGTGAAACCCCGTCTCTACTAAAAATACAAAAAATTAGCCGGGCGAGGTGGCGGGCGCCTGTAGTCCCAGCTACTCGGGAGGCTGAGGCAGGAGAATGGCGTGAACCCGGGAGCTGGAGCTTGCAGTGAGCTGAGATCGCGCCACTGCACTCCAGCCTGGGCCACAGAGCCAGACTCGGTCTCAAAAAAAAAAATAATAAAAATAATAAAATAAAATTTTTTGTACACTCAGGGTTTTGCCATGTTGCCCAGGCTGGTCCCAAACTCTCGGGCTCCAGTTATTATTCTTCCACCTCACCCTCCCAAGGCGCTGGGATTACAGCAGCCATGAACCACTGTGCCAGCCCTTTTCTGCCATTTTTACAGACAGGGTCTCACTCTGTAGCCCAGGAAGGAGTGCAGTGGCTATTCGTAGATGTGATCATAGCAAACTACAGTCTTGACCTCCCAGGCCCAAGTGATCCTCCTACCTCAGCCTCCTGAGTAGCTGGGACCACAGATCTCACCTGTGGGACCGTATTATTCCCACACCACCATACCTGGCTCACTTCTTTTTCTTTTCAGTAGAGATGAGGTCACCTTGTGTTGCCCAGGCTGGTCTCAAACTTTTGGACTTAAGGGAGCCTCCTGCCTCAGTTTCCAAAGTGCTGAGATGATAGGTGTGAGCCACTGCGCCCAGCCTAGTCCCAATTTTTATCTTTTTCAGACAGTGCTACAGTGAACATTCTTGCATTTATGTGTTCACACTCTTTGGAGGGTTTATCTTTTGGTAAATTCCTAGAACTTCTGGGTAAATGGGTATAATTCACTTCAAATTTTGGTAAATACTGTCAAACTTTTCTGTAGAGACTACGTCAACTTACATTTCCACAAAGAGACTATGAACTTAGAAAGGTGTTCCCTATTCCAAACTTATAAAAACATTTGCCTATTTTCCACTTTTTCTCTTTTTTTTTGGGGGGGGGGTCAGGGTCTCACTCCGGTGACCCAGGCAGTGAGGGCAGGCGCAGCCCACCTGGAGCAGCCACTGCAAAGGCACCAGCTGCAGCAGACAAGGCGTGGCCAGGGCTGCGTGCTCCACAGATCCCACGGGAGACAGGAACAGGCAGGAGCCTCCCCCGTCCTGAGTTGATGCGGCAGGGGCCCAACCCAGCCACAGCCATGGCCCTGGGCATCCCTGTGCTCTCAGGGCCGAGGAAGCACCCCCAACCCCTGCAGGCTCAGCAGTGCCTGCTCCCACTGTCTGGTCTCTCCCCACTTCCACTGCCCACTCCAATTCCCACTGCCAACTCCAATTCCCACCACCCGCTTCGACTCCCACCGCCCGCTCCGACTCCCACTGCCTGCTCCAATTCCCACTGCCCACTCCAATGCCCACTCCAATTCCCACTGCCCACTCCAATGCCCACCGCCCGCTCCGACTCCCACCGCCCGCTCCGACTCCCACCGCCCGCTCCGACTCCCACCGCCCGCTCCAATTTCCACTGCCCACTCCAATTCCCACTGCCCACTCCAATTTCAGAGCAAAGTTGAGGCCAAGCCCAGGCACTGCCATGACCTGGCCAGGTGTACATGCACTCAAGGCAATGCTGACAAGCCAGCCCCCACCGTCTCAATCCCCCTCCAGACTTCAGGTCCTGACGAGCATGGGGAGAAAGGTGAGAGGGACCTGAGGGCAGTCCAGCCTGAGCCTGCAGGCATCCCTCACCGCGAACAGCCTGGACACCATGGACAACACGATTAATGGCAGCAGGAGGCAGAAAGGCTCTTGGGCAGAAAGGAGCAGGCCCCAGTGAAGCCCCACCTTTAAGCCAGGGATGGCCTAAAGCCTGGCTGTGCGCAGCGGCCGGACCCCACACTTGCTCTCCCACACACCGCTCACTGTTGTCTACCTGGCTCGCCATTTGCAGGTGTGGGATCTGGACTAGGAGTGTGAGCCGAGTGCAGTCTGCTGGCTGAGTGGACAGTACAAGCCCAGCAGCTGTGAGCAAAACCCAGGCAGAAGTGCTGCGGTCACAGAGGTTTCCGGCAAAGTGACACCCGAAGGCTCCCGTGACAGCAGCAGGTGGTGGCACGACCAAGACTCAACAAAGCCCCAACCACCCAGACTCAAGTGATCCTCCCACCTCATTTAAAATTTGTTTTGGGCCGGGCGCGGTGGTTCACGCCTGTAATCCCAGGACTTTTGAGAGGCGGAGGCGGGAGGATCGCGAGGTCAGGAGATCAAGACCATCCTGGCTAACACGGTGAAACCCCGTCTCTACTAAAAATACAACAAAAAATAAGCCAGGTGTGAGGGCAGGCACCTGTAGTCCCAGCTACTCAGGAGGCTGAGGCAGGAGAATGGCGCGAACCCGGGAGGCGGAGCTTGCAGTGAGCCGAGATCGCGCCACTCACTCCAGCCTGGGCGACAGAGCGAGGCTCCGTCTCAAAAAAAGAAGAAATTGAATCATACAGCATGTGACCTTCTGCAATTGGCTTTTTTCACTCAGCATGATATTTTTTAATAGCTCATAGAAGTGTTCCATTTTTCTTCTTATTCAAAATTTTCTTGCAATCAAGCATACTCTACCTTCATAAAAATGTTACAGGCCGGGCGCGGTGGCTCAAACCTGTAATACTGGCACTTTGGGAGGCCGAGGCGGGCGGATAACAAGGTCAGGAGTTTGAGATCAGCCTGTCCAATATGGTGAAACCCCATCTCTACTAAAAATACAAAAATTAGCCAGCCATGGTGGCGGTTGCCTTAAGCTGAGGCAGAAGAATTGCTTGAACCGGGGAGGCAAAAGTCTCAAAACAAACAAACAAACAAAGTTACAAAAGTGTTTAAACCAGCTGGGCACGGTGGCCCATGCCTGTGATCCCAGTACTTTGGGAGGCTGAGGCAGGTGGATCAGCTGAAGCCAAGAGTTCAAGGCCAGCCTGGCCAATGTGGCAAAACCCCATCTCTACTAAAAATACAAAAAAATTGGAGGGGCCGGGCGCGGTGGCTCAAGCCTGTAATCCCAGCACTTTGGGAGGCCGAGATGGGCGGATCACGAGGTCAGGAGATCGAGACCATCCTGGCTAACACGGTGAAACCCCGTCTCTACTAAGAAATACAAAAAATAGCCGGGCGAGGTGGCGGGCGCCTGTAGTCCCAGCTACTCGGGAGGCTGAGGCCGGAGAATGGCGTGAACCCGGGAGGCGGAGCTTGCAGTGAGCTGAGATCCGGCCACTGCACTCCAGCCTGGGCTACAGAGCGAGACTCCGTCTCAAAAAAAAAAAAAAAAAAAAAAAAAAAAAAAAAAAATTTAGGTGGGGATGGTGGCGGGCACCTGTAATCCCAGTTACTTGGGAGGCTGAGGCAGGAGAATCTCTTGAATTTGGGCGGCAGAGGCTACAGTGAGCTGAAAGCTGAGATCGCACCACTGCACTCCAGCCTGGGCAACAAGAGTAAATAAAACTCCATCTCAAAAAAAAAAAAGAAAAAAGAAAGTGTTCAAACACACAAGAAAATAGAATATTTTCTATTGCACCTAAGCAGCGCTCAGCCTCAATCAGTATTTTCTTGTCTTGTTCTTTCTTCATTTTTTTCCTATCTTTTTTTTGAGATGGAGTCTCGCTCCATCGCCCAGGGATGATCTTGGTTCACTGCAACCTCTGCCTCCTGGGTTCAAGCGATTCTCCTGCCTCAGCCTCCAAACTAGCTGGAATTACAGGTGCACACCACCACGCCCAGCTAATTTTTTTGTATTTTTTGTAGAGACGGGGTTTTGCCATGTTGGCCAGGCGAACTCCTGACCTCAAGTGATCCGCCCGCCTTGGTCTCCCACAGTGCTAGGATTACAGCATGAGCCACCGCGCCCAGCGTCCTGAGTATCTTTAAGTAATTTCAGACATGATTTTACCCATAAATGTTGCAGTATACCTCTTTATCAGATAGGGATTGTGTTTTAGCATAACTACAATAGCACTGCCACATCTAAGAAAATTAACACTGACTCATCCCCAAATACCCAATCTGACTGTCTCAGGAGTGACTGAGCCCAGGTTCTAGGTCTCTCAGGTTTCCTTCTAACATTTCCTTCCTTTTTCCCCAAGTTCTTTATTTGTGGTAGAATTTCCAACACTGTGGAATAAGCTGACTGTAAATCTGTGATGTGTTAGATCTGTTTGTATGTTTGTGAATTTTGTAACGCAAAAATTTAAGCATATACAGCAGTGGTTATGATAACAGTATAATATATCTGTATCGGTCCATTTTCATGCTGCTAATAAAGACATACCAGAGACTGAATAATTTATTCAGGAAAAAGGTTTAATGGACTTATAGTTCCACATGACTGGGGAGGCCTCACAATCACAGCGGAAGGCGAGGAGGAGCAAGTCACGTCTTACACGGATGGCAGCGAGAAGAGAGAGCGCTTATGCAGGAAACTCCCGTTTTTAAAACCATCGAATCTCGTGAGACTCATTCACTATCACGAAAACAGCATGGGAAAGACCTGCCCCCATGATTCAATCACTTCCCACCCAGTTCTTCCCACATGTGGGAATTCAACATGAGATTTGGGTGAGGACACAGCCAAGCCATATCAATATCCCAACAGCTGCCACAGTGATTAGCTCATGGCCAAACTGTCTCCCCATCATGGCCCTTCCGTTCTGGTCACTACTGCTCCATAGTAATTTACCCCAAGCCTCAGCAGCTTAAAACGACTACTTGCTTTTCTCTGGATTTTATGGGTTCAGGACAGGTTTGGCAGGACAGGTATCACCTGTGGTTGCCCAGGCAGCTGCAGGCATCTAAAGACTCACTGAGACGTCCAGGGCGGCTCTTGGGGCTGGACACTGATGCTGGCTCCCCCTGAGGTGCACACCTCAAGCTGAGACGACTCCAGGATCCAGCCAGAGCCTGGAATCACTGACGGCTTGTTCACTCACAAGTCTGGCTCCTGTAGGAAGGGCTTAGGGACCAGGACTGCTAACTGCACTGCTTCCCAGGTTCAGATTCAGGTTAAACCACTTCCATCACCCTCCAAAGTCCCCAGGACGGGCTTAGGGACCAGGACTGCTAACTGCACTGCTTCCCAGGTTCAGATTCAGGTTAAACCACTTCCATCACCCTCCAAAGGCCCCTTGTGTTCAGCTGTGGTCGACTCCCATTCCTGCCCAGCAACCACTCATCTGCTTCTCTCTGCAATGTGTTTGTCTTTTCTGGACATTTCATGTAAAGGGAATTGCAGTATGAGTGGTCTTTCCTCTGGCTTTTCTCACTTAGCGTCCCACCTTCAGGATCCTTCACGGTGTGGCAAAGGAGTCAGCAGCCTGCTCCTCACCGTCGTGCAGCCCGTCACCGCGCGGAGAGCGTGCACACTTCATCTTCTCTCCTGAAACTCTGTCCTCACTCTGTTGTTTTCCCTTCATGTCCACCTTCCTCCCACACCTCTGGTGTGACAGGCACTGCTGGCGCCTTTCCAACAGGCGGTCCTCCTTCCCCCACTTCCGTTGCTGGTAGAGGTCCTGCCCACTGCTGTGCTTCACAGCTCCCTCCAGCCCCTGCGGAATCTGCACTGTTGAGTGTGTCCTAGAGAGGCTGGGCAGGCGAAGCCTGGGAAAGGTTTCCTTGCTAATATAAAGCAAGGAGCAACACCTTTGAAGTAGACGCAGTCCTGCCTGTGTGTGGGGGCTGTACACTCACTGGGGGCTGTGGACACTGAGAGTGGTCAGGAAGAGACATGCAAAGCCCTTGATGTCACGGCTGTGCTAACAAGCCAACCTGGAAGCCCTGCCTCTGACCCTTCATTTGTGAGACATTAAATCCCTGCGTTAAAACTGTGTTTACTTAGCTTTTCTGTAACTTTCAGCTAAAAGCACCCTGACAGACAGGTAGCATTTTCCAAACCGCCACCCTAAGGTGATGCTATTCCTGCAGACTTCCACCCTCTAGCGAGGGGTTTCAAAGCTAGGAATTCAAATCCAGGGCTTTGTTCCAAGTCCAAGGCCCAGAGCCTCCTACTTCCAGCTCTTGATCCCACAAGCCTATCTGAACCAGTCCAGACCCAGCTCCTCTGCCTAGCAGGCCAGTCATTCCCGACACTCTTTCTTGTCTGACCTGAGTGGTTCTTTTTTTTTTTTTTTTTTTTTTGAGACAGTCTCACTCTATAGCCTAGGCTGGAGTACAGTGGCGCGATCCCGCTCACTGCTACCTCCGCCTCCCAGGTCCCGGTTCAAGCAATTCTCCGCCTCAGCCTCCTGAGTAGCTGGGATTACAGGCAGATGCCACCATGCCCAGCTAATTTTTGTATTTTTAGTAGAGATGGGGTTTCACCATGTTGGCCAGGCTGGTCTTGAACTCCTGACCTTAAGTGATCCACCCACCTTGGTCTCCCAAAGTGCTGGGGTTACAGGCGTGAGCCACCGTGCCCGGCCGAGTGGTTCATTCTTGTGATGAAACTGAAACACTTCCTCCTCGCACAGGCCCCCAATCTCCTCAGATGCCAGGCTCTGCGGGTTCTGCCTGCTTGACCCTTCTGAAATTCTTACTGCAAGGCCTTGCTGGCTCCCACTGGGCCAACAGCAATGGGTCTCTGATGGGGCCACCTCCCCTGGGAACTTGCTTCCCTGTTGGTAGGCACAGACCCCATCATGCCGCCCTCGTTTTTTATTTTTAAATATTTGTTTTTTGTAGAGACAGGTCTCACTATGTTGCTCAAACTGGTCTTGAACTTCTGGGCTCAAAAGATCCTCCTGCCTCAGTCCGCCAAGTAGCTGGGACGACAGGTTTAACTGCGCCAGGCAGCATCTCCGTTGTTTAAACTATTTAACACTTCCAGCTCCATGTGGTAAAACTGATGGAAAACTTTGTATTCTAGCTTCTTCCTACTGTTAGGGCCTCATCTTCCCCACACACACCCAAAGGTCTGGTCACACCAGGCTGTTATAAAGGACGCCTTTGTCGCACCCAGGTTCTACCCCTCAGTCACCCTCCACAATGTGCTTGCGCCAGCAGCCCTCGGAGAGCTACGCTCCAGCCTGGGACGGCCTCCCAAGGCTCTGTTCCAGCGTGCGGAGGCTGAGGGATTCCCGGTGGCACCACCATACCCAGCCCTCCAGGAGAACCTCAGGTGAGACACACGCACACTGCTTCAGCCCCTCGACCACCTGGTACACACTTATCACTCGGGAACTGACTTACATTTTCATTAAACTTATGTTTTCAACCAAGAATTCTGGATATTTACCTCCTACATAAAGTTCCTAAAACAAACCAGTTTCAACTTTAGGGCGCGTGCCTGCTACTAGTGTCCATCCGGTATAGGCTCCTCACCCCAGCCCCAGATCCTCCAAGCCGCTGACCTCGCTTCGCTCCCTCCCGCCGTCTCCTACCTTCCTGCGAAGCTGCCGGCGACAGGTGCTTGGCTGTCGCGGACCCCGGGTGGAGGCTGTCCACAGGCTTCTCCGACTCCCTGTCTGCCTGCCTGGTTTCCTGCGAATGCTTCTCCATCAACTTATCCTTAGATTTTGGAACCGAATAGACGGATTCCTTCTTTTGCTCCTCACCTGAAACATACGGATCACGCGTCAGACCCGGGACTTACCGAATCCAGGGCAGTGGGTCCCATCGTCTTCAGTCGCCTGTTTGGGTCTAGAATAAGCTGGCTTCAGTCTCGAGTCTCTCCGTTTCCGTAACCGCCTCAGGCGGGAAGACACTTAAGGCGCCGTCCGTGGCGGACTCGGCGGCAGGAACGGTTCGCCCCGGGCCGAGGTCGGCGCCTGCGCTCGCGCCGCCCCGCCCAGCCCCGCCCCGGGCCCGCGCCGAGGGGCGGAGACGCGGGGAGCCCAGCGCCTGCGCCCCCTTTACCTTTCCTGGGTTTCTGTTTGCTTTTGGAAAGGCCCATAGGTGAGCCCACCGCCCCCGCCGGCGCAAGCCCGGGTCCCCGCACCTCCGCGGCCGCGCAGCCCTGAACGACCGACAAGAAGTCCTCGCGGCCGCGGCGCGCGTCACCATGGCGACCGCGCGCCGCGCAGCCCCGCCCCGCTCCTCTCGCGGGACCGGCCACCATCCTCTCGCGAGAGCAGCCCGTGCGACCGGAAGCGGGGCGGTGACCCC
The DNA here is from genome assembly GCF_043159975.1 of Macaca nemestrina. Lineage (NCBI taxonomy): Eukaryota > Metazoa > Chordata > Mammalia > Primates > Cercopithecidae > Macaca > Macaca nemestrina. Next base: position 88,610,251 of record NC_092142.1, on the reverse strand, counting down.
GGAAGTCCCCGCCGGGTGCAGGTTGGTCGGTTCGATCGCAGCCGGGACCTGACGCCGCCCGGAGTCGCCGTCCCTTCTCTCTCTCCGAGTGCTGCTCCTGTCATTGTGGCCATGGACGGTAAGAGATCGCGGCCGTCCTCCGGGGACTCGCGCGCGGGGCGGGGCCGCTTCTCCCACTGGCGTGGGCTCCGCCCACCTGGGGCCGCGGGCGGGGCTCGGGAGAGCTCTCGGGCCTCGACCCTCGATCCCAGACCCGGGACCCCTTCCCCAGGGCCTCGACCACCGACCCGGAACCCCTTCTCCTGGGCCTCAACCCCCGATCCCCGACCCAGACCCCTTCCCCGGAGCCTCAACCACCGACCCGGGACCCCTTCCCCCGGGCCTCGACCCTCGATCCCCGACCCGGGACCTCTCCCCTGGGGACTCGACCACCCACCCGGGACCCCTTCTCCCGGGCCTCGACTCCCGGCCGCCGACCGGGACCCTTCCCCAGCCCCTGACCCCCAACCCGGGATCCTTTACCCCGGGCCTCGACCCTCGACCTGGGACCCCTCCTCCCGGGCCTCGACCCCCGACCCCCGATTCGGGACCCCTTCCCCCAGGCCGCCACCCCCAACTCTCAACCCGGTACGCCTTCCCCGGGGCCTCGACCTCCGACCCCCAACCATGGACCCAAGACCTAGACCCCTGACCCACGATCCCTTGCCCTGAGCCTCGACCCCTGACCACCGACCCAGGACCCTTCTCTCCGGCCCTGGCACTCTTCAGCGTCAGGTGCCCTTCCCCGCCAGCTCGGTAGAGGGGACTGAGCGATGCCTGTTCGGGCTTTCGAGCCCTGGAATATCGGGCCAGAGGGCACAAGAAAAAGTGACAGTTGCACCCCCTCCCTCCAAACAGCATCAGGACGAATGAGAAGAGCTCAGACAAAAGTGTTCCCTAAGTGCCAGGCCCTGGTCACAGCAGCTCTTTGTGTCCATTCTCCAGATGGAGAGGCAGAGGTCTGAGCAGGAGCCAGCCCAAGGCAAGGGGCTCCAGGCAATGGAACACCCTGGTTCTGACCTTCTCCACCTGGGGCCGGCTCTGTGCTCAGGGATACTAAAGAACAGGATGAATCTGGCAGAATGAAGTCCTGCATTTGCTGAAACGTTGGGCTGGTGTGATGGGCATGCTTTTAAAAATACTTTTTGCAGGACCCAGTGCAGCGGCTCAGCCTGTAATCCCAGCACTTTGGGAGGCCTTAGGCGGGCAGATCACAAGGTCAGGAGATCGAGACCATCCTGGCTAACATGGTGAAACCCCGTCTCTACTAAAAATACAAACAGCTGGGTGTGGCGGTGGGCACCTGTAGTGCCAGCTACTCAGGAGGCTGAGGCCAGAGAATGGTGTGAAACTGGGAGGCGGAGCTTGCAGTGAGCTGAGATCGCGTGAGGCACTCCAGCCTGGGCGACAGAGCGAGACTCTGTGTAAGAAAAAAAAATACTTTTTGAAGTATGAGAAGCTATAGTACCACCGTGTCATCATGAAGGAAATGTGTAGAGATTTTCTACAGATTGCCTTGAGAGAAGATGAAAGATAGCATCTACCTCCCGCCACAAAAAAATATGCTGGCCAGGCCGGGTATGGTGGCTCAGGGCTGCAACCCCGGCACTCTGGGAGGCCAGGTGCGGTGGCTCAGGGCCCCGGCTCTTTGGGAGGCCGAGGTGGGTGGATCACGTGAGGTCAGGAGTTTGAGACCAGCCTGGCCAACATGGTGAAACGCCATCTCTACTAAAAATACAAAAATTAGCTGGGCGTGGTGGCAGGCACCTTTAATTCCAACTACTTGGGAGGCTGAGGCAGGAGAATCACTTGAAACTGGGAGGCACAGGTTCAGTGAGCCGAGATTGCGCCACTGCACTCCAGCCTGGGTGACAGAGCAAGAATCAGTCTCAAAAAAAAAAAAAAAATGTGACTTTTCACTCCACAGCTCACTCAGCTCTTTTGAGGGGACTTCTCTCAAGCCCATGTCAGATTTCCACAGAGTCAGATTTTGCCTTAGCTGGGTTTTTGTGCTGCCGCACACGGCTGGAGAAGAAAGCTGGGGTGAGGAGGGGTGGTTTGGCCAGCATCCCACGGTGAGTTGGGTGGGAAGGCCTGCGTGGCCTGCACTGTGTCACCTGGGTCAGGCTGGCTGTTTTCCAGTCACAGATAACCTTGGCCTTGACCACACTGCACTGATAGATGACAGATTGAACTTGGCCTTGACCACACCTGCACGGACAGGCGATAGATTGAATGATGCCCGAGCTCACTGGAACCCCAGGAGTCTCGTCTTGGAGCCTTGATTTGCATTTGTGAACACTCCGTAACCTCACTCTCTTACAGGTTCCATTTCCTCATTCTGGCTGGTGTGGTGAAGCCCTTTCAGGAATCAGGGGTCACTCTCCAAATTTAGCAGTTGAATGAATTCAGATCAGTCCTACTTTTTAAAAAAATATATTTTTTTCTCTCTTTTTTTTTTTCAGACAGAGTCTTGCTCTGTTACCCAGGCTGGAGTGCAGTGGCCGGATCTCAGCTCACTGCAAGCTCCGACTCCTGGGTTCACACCATTCTCCTGTCTCAGCCTCCCGAGTAGCTGGGACTACAGGCACCTGCCACCATGCCCGGCTAATTTTTCGTATTTTTAGTACAGATGGGGTTTCACCATGTTAGCCAGGATGGTCTCGGTCTCCTGACCTCGTGACCCACCTGCCTCGGCCTCCCAAAGTGCTGGGATTACAGGCGTGAGCCACTGAGCCCGGCCAAAAAATATTTTTTTCTAATAGAGATGAGGTCTGACTACATTCCCCAGGCTGGTCTTGAACTTCTCACCTCAAGTGAACTGCCCGCCTCCACCTCCCAAAGTGCTGTGATTACAGGCTTGAGCGACTGCCCGGTGGAAATCAGCTCTTTGATGCCTAAGAGTTACCACCTTGCTATTTTTATCCATTTACCTTTGGGGAGAAAGAGTCTAAAAAGTGAACTGTCAAGTACTGAACTTTTAAATTGGCCCAGGCTGGCCTCAAACCCCTGGCTTCAAATGATCCACTGGCCTCGGCCCCCCCAGAGTGCTGGGATTACAGGTGAACTTTTAAATTGGGAAAGAATCCCAAGGGGCTTTTGCAAAGTTGCATTAATTATAAACCACCATCTTTTGGTTTATAAAAAAGATGCTGCATCCACGACCTCTTCCGTCCTCACACTAACCCTCTAAGATTGACTGGTGCCGTCCTCATGTTCCTAACAAGGCAATGGGGAGGGAGCGTCTGCATTCGCTGGGCCCTGTGGCTAGCAAGGGGCCAGGGCTGGCACACGAATCTGTCTTGTGCCTCCCTTGTTGGGGGGCTCCCCGAAGGCCCCAGGCAGGTGTGGTCTGTGTCTGTGTTCTAGCTCCTGGTGTCTAGAAGGATCCGAGTAAGTCCCGCCTGCTAGAAGTGTAACATCCCATTCCCAATCCTCAAACCATTCCCTCTCTCTTTGCAGATACCCTGTTCCAGTTGAAGGTATGTACCGAACGGCCGTTCACCCCAGCCCTGTTCTGGTGAGGACAGATAGTGTAAGCCACACTCACTCAGAGCCACAGAAACAGCTGGGCAGATGATGTAATAGTTGAGTGACCACCACACAGGGCTCAGACTGCTGACCAAGGAGGGGATTATTGAGCCAGCTTGGTGACATATTAGCTCTTTTCTTATCAGGCTAAGTGGAGGCAGATCCTTAGGGTCATGTATGAAAGACGGAGTGTTGGCCGGGCGCGGTGGCTCACGCCTGTAATCCCAGCACTTTGGGAGGCCGAGGCGGGCGGATCACAAGGTCAGGAGATCGAGACCACGGTGAAACCCCGTCTCTACTAAAAATACAAAAAATTAGACGGAGTGTTACCTTTTTTTTTTTTTTGAGATGGCATCTCGCTCTGTCGCCCAGGCTGGAGTGCAATGGTGCGATCTCGACTCACTGTAACCTCTGCCTCCCGGGTTCAAGTGGTTCTTCTGCCTCAGCCTCCTGAGTAGCTGGGACTACAGGCGCCACCACCACGCCTGGCTAATTTTTTTTTACATTTTTTTTTTTTTTTTTTGAGACGGAGTCTCGCTCTGTAGCCCAGGCTGGAGTGCAGTGGCTGGATCTCAGCTCACTGCAAGCTCCGCCTCCCGGGTTCACGCCGTTCTCCGGCCTCAGCCTCCCGAGTAGCTGGGACTACAGGCTCCCGCCACCTCGCCCGGCTAGTTTTTTGTATTTCTTAGTAGAGACGGGGTTTCACCGTGTTAGCCAGGATGGTCTCGATCTCCTGACCTCGGGATCCACCCGTCTCGGCCTCCCAAAGTGTTGGGATTACAGGCTTGAGCCACCGTGCCCGGCCTACATTTTTAATAGGGACAGGGTTTCACCATGTTGGCCGGGATGGTCTCCATCTCTTGACCTCGTGATCCGCCCACCTCAGCCTCCCAAAGTGCTGGGATTGCAGGCATGAGCCACCACGCCCGGCCCGGAGTGTTATCTTAAGAAAGACAACTTGGATATTAGGCCTTGGCGTTCCGCTGTGTGGACTCATTCTTTGAGATCATTTGAAGGAGAGCTTTCTGAGTATTCCTTCCATGTGGGGTGGTGGTTGCAGCTTCCAGTAATCCCGGGCAGGTTTCTGTGCATTTCCCTGGGATATGCTCCTGGCTGCTCCTCCGTGGCCAGCTTCATCTTGCCTTGTCGATGGCTCTGAGCTCCTGGGATCTTCTGCCATCATGGTGGGTCTGTCAGATGCTGCTGGGCGCAGAGGGGACCCGCTGAGGCCTGCTTGTGTCCTGAACCCTGTGGCGCTGTGCTGGCCATCCTGAACCCTGTGGCGTCTGTGGTTCTAGATGGGTCGCCAGAGGCCCTGTTTCCTTGTTTTGCTGGCAGAGCAGTTAGGCCCCCAGCAGCTGTGTGTGCTGCCCAGCAACCTGTTGCATCCACAGCATTCTCTCAAGATAACATTTTCAGGTGTGTTTTTACCTGGAATTCCATCTTACGACTTGGGGGTAGCCTGAAATGAGTTTTCTTGAGTCTTTCTTTTACGTTGAAATCCATCTCTAAGCAGGGGATGAGACCAGAGCGAGAGGTTTCGGACCCTTCGCTCTGGAGGAGGCCTTGGGTGAGGGTGTTCACGGAAAAGAGACACTGGAGAAAACCCAAACAGCACCTGAGGCAGAGCAGACAGCTTCCTCCTCCAGCTGGTGCTCTCTCGCCACCCGGGATGCACGTCCGCAGGCTTCGTGCCTTCCCTGCCGTGTGCTGGGCCCAGGCTGGCTGATGGGTGCTTAGAACCTGTGTGGGCACAGGTGTGGGGGTGTGGAGAGCAAGGCCTGGGGGGTGGGCTCCACGCGTCTGACCCAGGACGTTGTGGCTTCTGCTCAGTTCACGGCGAAGCAGCTGGAGAAGCTGGCCAAGAAGGCGGAGAAGGACTCCAAGGCAGAGCAGGCCAAAGTGAAGAAGGTGAGACCCTGGGGGCCGTGGGGTCATGACTCTCCTGGTCTGTCTTCTGTCCTCTTCTGCCCTTATTTTTGTGTTCTGTTTTGTTTTGATGCCTTTTGGGGAGGGGCAGGGCACTTTCTACATCATAATTTAATCCTCACCTTGATATATATATGTGTGTGTATGTGTGTTTGTGTGTGTATATATATACGTTTTGTTTTTTTTTTTTTGAGACAGAGTCTCGCTCTGTTGCCCAGGCTGGAGTGCAGACGTGCGATCTCATCTCACTGCAACCTCCGCCTCCCGGGTTCAAGTGATTCTAGGGCCTTACCCTCACAAGTAGCTGTGATTACAGGCTTGCACCCAGCTAATTTTAAAATTTTTTTGTAGAGACAGGGTTTCGCCATGTTGGTCAGGCCGGTCTCGAACTCTTGGCCTCAAGTGACCTGCCTGCCTTGGCCTCCAAAAGTGCTGGGATGACAGGCATGAGCCACTGTGCCCAGCCTAATCCTCACCATGATTTCTCAGCCTCAGAGTATTTGCTTCTCACATGAGACAAACAGGAAGGGAGGTGCTGTGTGTGGTGGAGCCCGGAGTGGCTTCTGTCCTGCTCTATAGCCCCCGCCAGACCTTCCCAGCCCACCGAGGGCGTCCAGAGCATAGAGATGAGTGCATTGCCTTCATTCTTTTCCTTCTTTCCATTTCCAACATTCTGAACTTGATTTTGCCATAAAGTACAGGAAGAGGGCTTCTAGCTAGCTGCCTGCCACGATCCTATCTTTTGGTTTGTTTTTGTTTTTGTTTTTGTTTTTTTTGAGATGGAGTCTCACTGTCACCCAGCTGGAGGGCAGAGGTGCATCTCAGCTCACGGCAACCTCTGCCTCCTGGGTTCAGATGATTCTCCTGCCTCAGCCTCCTGAGTAGCTGGGATTACAGGCTTGAGCCACCAGGCCCGGCGGATCCTATCATTTTTCTCTCCCTCCTCCTTACAGAGCTGGTGCCTAGGGCATCATGGGGTGGGAGGGGGCAGGAGGCTCACAGGGGTGCCTCTCCAGGAGGGGCCCCCTCCCCATGATGGACAGGGCAGAAGGAAAGGAGGGATCTAGGCCGGGCGCAGTGATTCACACCTGTAGTCCTGGCTACTCGGAAGACTGAGGCGGGATAATTGCTTAATCCCAGGAGGTGGAGGTTGCAGTGAGCGGAGATCACACCGCTGCACTCCATACTGGGCCACAGAGCAAGACTCCACCTCCAAAAAGAAAAAAGAAAAGAAGATGGGATCTTGTGCAGCTCTTAAGACTGCATAGGCCGGGCGCGGTGGCTCAAGGCTGTAATCCCAGCACTTTGGGAGGCCGAGACGGGCGGATCACGAGGCCAGGAGATCGAGACCATCCTGGCTAACACAGTGAAACCCCGTCTCTACTAAAAAAATACAAAAAAAAAACTAGCCGGGTGAGGTGGCGGGCGCCTGTAGTCCCAGCTACTCGGGAGGCTGAGGCAGGAGAATGACGTAAACCCGGGAGGCGGAGCTTGCAGTGAGCTGAGATCCGGCCACTGTACTCCAGCCCGGCGACAGAGCGAGAATCCGTCTCAAAAAAAAAAAAAAAAAAGACTGCATAATCGGTGAAGTAGGTCCCAGGGTATTGGACTTCAATAATTCTTCACCCACAACCAGGTTCCTAGGGAGAAAGGAGCTCGGAGAACTGCCTGCCACAGGCTCTGGGTGTCGCCCGCTGTGTCCTGTGCCCAGTGGAATGCTGAAGGGGTGCAGCAGGGAGCAGAAGCCTGCTTGTGGGGCTGGGCTGGGGCCTGAGTGTTTGCATTTTTAGCTCAAACATCTCTGGGGAGGCCGGGCGCGGTGGCTCAAGCCTGTAATCCCAGCACTTTGGGAGGCCGAGACGGGCGGATCACGAGGTCAGGAGATCGAGACCATCCTGGCTAACACGGTGAAACCCCGTCTCTACTAAGAAATACAAAAACTAGCCGGGCGAGGTGGCGGGCGCCTGTAGTCCCAGCTACTTGGGAGGCTGAGGCAGGAGAATGGCGTGAACCCGGGAGGCAGAGCTTGCAGTGAGCTGAGATCCGGCCACTGCACTCCAGCTCGGGTGACAGAGCGAGAATCCGTCTCAAAAAAAAAAAAAAAAAAAAACATCTCTGGGGAGAGGCCCGCCCACCCTAGCCAGTGGCGTCCAGGAGCAGTTAACACTGGGCTCCTGCGGCCGGGCACCGTGGCTCACGCCTGTAATCCCAGCACTTTGGGAGGCCAAGGCAGGCAGATCACGAGGTCAGGAGATTGAGACCATCCTGGCTAACACGGTGAAACCCCGTCTCTACTAAAAATACAAAAAATTACCCAGGTGTGGTGGCGGGCGCCTGTAGTCCCAGCTACTCGGGAGGCTGAGGCACGAGAATGGCGTGAACCCGGGAGGCGGAGCTTGCAATCGCGCCACTGCACTCCAGCCTGGGCGACAGAGTGAGACTCCGTCTCAAAAAAAAAAACCCACTGGGCTCCTCTGCAGGGGGCACACATACCACCAAGTTCTTCCAGCCGCTGTTTCCCCGTGTTTCAGGCCCTTCAGCAGAAAAATGTAGAGTGTGCCCGTGTGTATGCCGAGAACGCCATCCGCAAGAAGAACGAAGGTGTGAACTGGCTTCGGATGGCGTCCCGCGTAGACGCAGTGGCCTCCAAGGTGCAGACGGCCGTGACCATGAAGGGGGTGAGTGCTGGGCCCTGGTGCCAGGTGGGTGGCATCTGCCAACTGAGGCAAACATGGGCTCTGCGGTCTGGATCTGGGGCAGCTCAGAGTTGCGGGAAGCTGGGTCAGCATGGGGTGGGCAGTGCCGGCGGGGACACGGGTGAGGCTGGGTCAGCATGGGGTGGGCAGTGCCGGCGGGGACACGGGTGAGGCTGGGTCAGCATGGGGTGGGCAGTGCCGGCGGGGACACGGGTGAGGCTGGGTCAGCATGGGGTGGGCAGTGCCGGCGGGGACACGGGTGAGGCTGCACCCTCACTTGCACCCTCACTTGCACTGATGCCTCAGGAAGGACCTTTTGATAGGACCTGGGCTTTTTTTTTTTAATATTTTTTTTTAGAGACTCTCTTGCTCTGTCACCCAGGCTGGAGTGCAGTGGTTCAGTCTCAGCTCACTGCAGTCTCAACCTCCTGGGCTCAAGCGATCCTCCTGCCTCAGCCTCCCAGGTAGCTGAGACCACGATGTCAGGCATCCACCACGCCCGGCTGATTTTTTTCATTTTCATGTAGAGACAGGGTGTCTGTGTTGGCCACGCTGGTCTCAAACTCCTGGCCTCGAGCAATCCTCCCACCTCAGCCTCCCAGAGTGCTGGAATTGTAGGCGTGAACCACTCACTGTCACTGTGCCCGGCCAGGCCTCGGTCTTGGCAGCTGCCACAAGAGACGGAGCCTGCATGGCCAGGCTCATCTGCTGGGTCAGGGGACATCACAGCAGAGCCTTCGCTGTTGCAGGCATTTCCTTCCCACAGTGCGGGTGGCCAGGAGAGCACAGCGGTCCAGGAAACCCCACGTCGTTAGCTTTTTCTCCGGGGACCCCGCCCTGGGTCTCCACAGCCTTTTCCGTGGAGTTGGTCTTTCCATAGGACCCAGATGATGGCTCAGCCCAGAGCTGGGGTTTTGTGGGTCAGGGCTGGGGTGCCGCAGCTCTCCTATCAGAGCCCAGGGGACCCATCCCTCGTGCGTGAGCTCCGCTTGCCTTTCATCCCGTTCCCTCTTGCACCCTCTCCTATTTCAGGTGACCAAGAACATGGCCCAGGTGACCAAAGCTCTGGACAAGGCCCTAAGCACCATGGACCTACAGAAGGTCTCCTCAGTGATGGACAGGTTCGAGCAGCAGGTGCAGAACCTGGACGTCCACACGTCGGTATGTGCCCTGCCCTTGGGCTGTGGCCTGGGGACATGGAGGTGTGTGGGCAGCTCATGGGGGGTGGCCCACAGGCTGACGTGCTGTCTCTGCATACCTGTGGTTGCTCCCTGACGTCACCAAGCATCCTCTGTGCTGGGTCCCTGCCAGGACCCTGATGGGTAGGGTGGGCAGGGTGGCAGCGGCCTCCTGCAGGCACCTGGCTCCTTGTGGGGAGGCTCAGATAGCAAACAAGCATGCAGAGGTGTAGAAAGATGTCCAGCCAAGGCAGCAGGCATGGCGCAGTCAGAGGGTGGGGCTGGGTGTGGGGGCAGGAAAGGCTCCTGGCGGAAGGTGAGGCAGAGAGAGTCACTGAGAGAACAGGGCAAGAACGTGGCTGGCTGTGTGAGGGAACGAAAAGTGTGGTCGGACCCTTGTGAAGCTGAGTGGGGCCTCGTGGGCCTGGGCCCCACCTGTTGTCCAGAGCGTGCCCCTGCCCCCAGGTGATGGAGGACTCCATGAGCTCGGCCACCACGCTGACCACACCGCAGGAGCAGGTGGACAGCCTCATCATGCAGATCGCTGAGGAGAATGGCCTGGAGGTGCTGGACCAGCTCAGCCAGCTGCCCGAGGGCGCCTCTGCTGTGGGCGAGAGCTCCGTGCGCAGCCAGGAGGACCAGCTGTCACGGAGGTAGGGTCGGTCCCCGAAACGCTGTGTGCCCCGCACTCTGGTCCTGTGGGAAGGGAGAGGGCATTGGGGGTTAGAGGCTGGAGGAGAGCTTGGGCTAAGGCTCCGACCAGCGAGCCCTGATCTCAACTCAGAGGCCCCGGCCGCAGCTGCCCCCGAGCCAAGCCGCCCGCTGCTGCCCCATCCTGCTCCAGCTGGCTTGGAGGCTTCAGTGTGTGTCGGGCGTGGCGTCTACGCACATCTGCAGTGCACTTTAGAATACTGCGCCCTTCCTAACGGATCAGGTAAAAGTGGGACGGGCATGTCTGTTTCCAAGGCCTGTCACTCGTTCCCTCAGGAACTGAGGAGGAAAAGGGTCATTGCACACCACACGGAGGGGACACCTTTACCGGGAGCACGTGCTGCTCACAGACCCCTTTCCCCGCCCTGACCCGAGTCGTGTTGTTGGTTTCCAGGTTGGCCGCCTTGAGGAACTAGCTGTGCCCCGCCGCAGTGCACCACCTCTGCCCCGTGGTGTGCTGGAAGGTTCCCTGTCCTCTCCCCACCGCGTCTTGCCTTCGTGCTGGCCCTGCGGAGCTGTGACCGGCAGCCACTCTGTGTGTCTCACCTGCCAGGCCTGCGTGGCCGCAGGGTGTTCCTGTTCCTTTAGGTTGGGCGGTGGGTCTGCGTCCTGGTGTTGAGTTTCTGCAAATTTGTGGGGGTGATTTCTGTGACTCTGGGCCCACAGCGGGGAGGCCAGGAGGGGCCCTGTGGACTTTTACCCAGCACTGTGGGGGCCTTCAGACTCTGGGGCAGCGGACATGCTGCTTCCTCATCAGCCAGAGGGGGTCAGGGCTACCCTGTTGCCAAGCAACTCCCTGAGGCCTCTCCACACCCCCTCAGCGGGCAGGAGGTCCCACCATGTGCACAGACATAGCCCAAGGAGGTACCACAGGCCTGTGTGTGCTGGGGGATGTCAGGTGCCACCCCGCGCCATCCTGGTGGCATTTACAATGACACCCTCCTCCTCCATGATTCCAGGAGTGGGGTCTCGGCTGCCCCTACCAGCTGGCTGAGCCCCTGGTCTCCTGCACTCCCTCAGTTCCTAAAACTGCCCAGTCCATGGGGACAGAACTGTCACCCAGATCCACATCCAAGTGTGCCCACCCTGCCGTCTTCATCCTCACCAGCTGCTGCCTCTGGAGGTGCCTTTGGCCACGTGGGCTGTGCTGTCTGTCTCCTCGGCAGAGCCCCTCCGCGGGCTGGCGCAGTCTGAGAGGATGTGTCTGCAGCTCCTCCCAGTGGGCAGCCTGGGTCTCCCAGAGGACCTGTCCCCGGGGCCTCGCTTCGCAGGATGCTGCCTGTGTCGCCTCTGCCGTCTGAACGACGGGGTTCCTGCCCAGCGTGGAAGCCACGGCAGCTGGTGAAGGGCGCTCAGGAGAGCCGTCTTCAGCTGGGCTGGGGTTGGGGCTCCTTTGAGGACAACCTGCCAGTGTGGCCCTGGAGAGCTGCCAGCAGCTCTTGGGACGGACTTGCTGGGAGGCTGAGGGGCTTTGGACCTGCTGTCTTTTCCATTTCCTAGAGTTTACGTCATTGTCTTGAGGCTTCCAGGATTTTTTGTTTTTTTGTCAAAGTAGAAAAGGCAGGTGGTGGGCGGCTGGTGGGGAGTGTGGTCCCCGCCCCCTCAGTCCCGCCCGTCCCTCGCAGCCCACACGGAGGCCGCAGCGGTGTCGTGGCTGTTACGTGCAGGAACGTGGAGACCCCGACTTTGGCTCACTGCGTTTGGTGTTTTTTTTTTTTTTCAGAACTTGGGAGCCCCAGGGAGGGGCTGGTGTTTGTAGGTCCTGGATGTGGTTCCCTCCAGCCTCCCCAAAATCAACCCTGGCGTTGAGAGAACGTCCTGTCCGTCGTGGGTAACAGCCTTGGGGAGGGCTCAGAGCTCTGCAGAGCCATGGCCGGGTGGGGGCTGCCTCAGTCCTGTCCTCTTGGGCACTGGGGAGAGGGGCCTGTTCACCTTTTTCCTAGAATGCTGTTGTAAATAAACAAATGGATCCCTGGAAACTTTCTCAATCTTTGCTTTGGAGCCTTGGGTGAGCCTCTGGATGTGGCCATCTCCCCACAACTGAGGACGGGCTCCTGGAGTGTTCACTGCGGGGGGCTGGGCAGACGGCAGCGCTCATTCTCAGACCCCGTCCAAACCGACAGAATCTCCTGTGTTAGGTTCTTACTTTGAAATAATTTAAAATTTGTATAACATGGTCTTTGTGCGCCTCGGCCAAACCGGGACACTTGCTGGGCACCGTGGTGCTCCTGACAGTCTCTGGTCTGACGTCCCCGCCGCACGTCCTGGTGCTGCCACCTCCAATCTGGAACAGCTCCTCGGTTTTCTTTCGTGACCTGAATGGTTTGAAACCTGCTGGCTGCTGTTTTGTAGAATTGTCCTCTGCCTGGGGGTGCGGTTTTCCCACGACGTGAGGAGGTCTTCATGACTTCTCGGTGGCAGGGGTGTGCGTCCCTGTGTCTTGGTGCAGGTGAATTTGTGACCTTCACCACTGGGTGCAGCGGCATCCTCAGGCGTCTCCGCTGGGAAGTTAGCTTTTTCCCTTTATTACTTTTGAGACAGAGTCTCACTCTGTCGCCCAGGCTGGAGCACAGTGGTGCAATCTCGGCTCACTGTAAACTCCGCCTCCCGGGTTCATGCGATTCTCCCGCCTCAGCCTCCTGAGTAGCTGGGATTACAGGCGTGCGCCACCACACTCGTCTAATTTTTGTATTTTTAGTAGAGACGGGGTTTCACCATGTTGGCCAGGCTGGTCTCGAACTCCTGACCTCAGGTGACGTGCCTGCCTCGGCCTCCCAAAGTGCTGGGATTACAGGCGTGAGCCACCGCGCCTGGCCTCATTTTCCCTTTTTAATTCATGTTCCTCTTGGGAAGATCCTTGAAGGTCGTGCAAACCTCAACCCACTTTGCCCTGGGCGTCAATGAAATCACTGGTTCTATTTGGGATTCTAAGGAGGACCCCTCCCCCACTCTCCATTATTTATATCTGGACCTGTTTGTTTCTTGGCGTGGGCTGCAGTGGTTGCTGTTGCTGACTTTGTGACTCGAAGTGTCGTACTGACGGCATTTAGGTCAGCCTCCCCCACCCTGGCACGGGCTGACCCCCAGCACTGCAGGAGGCTCTCGGCTCATCTTGGTCCCTCCCTGCCCCAGCCCCGGAATCAGCCCTTTCTCCAGGAAGCTCCGCTTCCTTTGAGTCGGGGAATGGTATTTAGAAAACCAGAATCTGGAGGCTGGGTGTGCTGGCTCACGCCTGAAATCCCAGCAGTCCAGGAGGTAAGGCAGGAGGGTCCCTTGAGCTCAGGAGTTGGAGACCAGCTTAGGAAACATAGTGAGACCCCCATCTCTACAAAAAATAAGGTAAGCCAGGCATGATGGCATGCGCCTGTGGTCCCAGTTACGTGGGAGGCTAGGAGGTTGAGGCTACAGTGAGTGAGAATCACACCACTGCACTCCAGCCTGGGTGACAGAGCGAGACCCTGTCTCAAAACAACCAGAAAACCAAGACCTGGGTACAAAGTCTGGGCTTCAGTGCTGCGTGCCGCTAGCCAGAGGCGTCTGCAGCCACCACGGTGCACGGTGGTACAGCCCTCTGCATGCACTAGAGCCACAGGTCCACACCGTTCTGTAGAATTCGGTCCAGTCTCCCCCTCATTTGTAGCTTCTCTGAAAATTTGGCTCTGGCACACTACCTTTCTGCTCATTTGTGCACCAATTAGTTTCAGAATTGCCAGCCACACTCCTGTGAAGGCCCCTAGCTAGAGAATGGCTCTGGGCTGGTGCGGCGGCTCACGCCTGTCATCCCAACACTTCTGGAGGCCGAGGTGGGCAGATCACCTGAGGTCAGGAGTTTGAGACCAGCCTGGCCAACATGGAGAAACCCTGTCTCTACTAAATATACAAAAAGTTAGCCGGCGTGGTGGTGCACACCTGTAATCGCAGCTACTCGGGAGGCTGAGGCAGGAGAATCGCTTGAACCTGGGAAGCAGAGGTTGGGGTGAGCCAAGATAGCGCCACTCCAGCCTGGGCAACAAGAGCGAAAATGTGTCAAAAATAAAAACAAAAACAAAACCGCTCTAAGCACTCCCCACATCCTTTCACAGTGGCTATTACGTGGTAGGTCCACGGTTTTGAATTCCAGTAGTAATTAAGATGCCACCATCCTGATAGGTTTTCATTAGTACTTTTTGGGTGTGAAGCGTCACTGTGGATGTGGATGTGGACTGGGAGGGGTTGCGTCCCTCCCCTCAGCTCCAGCCACGGAGCCAGCCCCGTCGCTCCCAGGCACGCCTCCCACGTCCTCACGGTCCACGGAGTTCGAGGGGCTTCCCAGAGAGAGAGGGCCCAGAGGGGTGGAGCTTGGGGTCTGCCTGCACCCCAGGATGGGGGTCTGCACCGCGGGGAGGCTCCAGCTCCGCCTCCTGCCTCCGTGTCACCTCTTGCCGGAATTCCCAGCCCTCCAGGGTTGGGCATGCTCCTTCCCAACCTCCTCTGCACAGGTCTGTGACCGGCACGCGGGAAGGACTCTGGGAAGCAGGTACGTTCCTGGGATGGCAATTAAGGTGCTGTCTTTCTGGACACTTTGGTGTGGATTTAATGTTGTTAGGATTATTTTCAGACTAGGATTAAAGCTCTTCTCATGAGAAAATACTTGTGGGCGGCAAGCCACGCAGGTGCCAAGGCGAGAGACCGAGGGCACGAGCTGTTCCAGTATCATAAAGAAAATACATAAGAATAGTTATACTAGAAATGGATTATAGCTATGATGATGTTATTAATAATCAGTTTGTAGCATTACTCTTTATTCTAATATCATAATAATCCTTGCTCTTACTCCCCGGGGGGGTTAGAGAAGACTCTGCTCCACACCTCTTGTGGAGGGCGGACATCAGTCAGGCCCGCCCACAGCCCTCCGGAGGCCTGACCGTCTCCCTGCGATGCTGTACTCCAGCGGTCACGCTCCTGTTTCACTTTCATGTTCCACCCTGTACACCCGGCTCCACCTTCCAGATAGCAGCAGCAGAATTAGTGAAAGTACTAAAAGTCTTTGAAATGCAGAGAAGAAATAATGGCGTGAGCTGTCCTCTCTCTCTGCCTTGGCTGCTGAACAGGGGAGGGCCCCCGTCCAGTGGACACGTGACTCGCGTGACCTTACCTGTCATTGGAGACGGCTCTCACTCCTTACCCTGCCCCTCTTGCCTTGTATCCAATATCAGCGCAGCCAGGCATTCGGGGCCACTACCGGTCTCCACGTCTAGGTGATAGTGGTCCCCCGGGCCCAGCTGTCTTTTCTTCTTTGTTTTGTGTCTTTATTTCTATGATCTCTCATCTCCACACATGAGGAGAAAAACCCACAGACCCTGTAGGGCTGGACCCTATAAATACTGTTAATAAAATTAGTCCTAATACCCCTGCAGCCCAGCAGGGACCCCCGGAGTCTCCAGTCCCAGAAGGAAAATGCCAGGCTGGGAGGGGAACCGACAGGACGATTATTGATAAGGGGATCCTGGAAGATCAGCACAGTCCCTTCTGGAGGCTTCAGAGCCACCTGCGGGGGCTGCTTCTCCATGGAAGGGCACAGACGCCGGAGCCCCCTGGTCCCCGACTCAGGGCCCCCAGCCGAGGCCTGGCCAGTGGGGAGTGAAGCCTCTCACCCGCCCGCACCCCCGATGCCGTGGTCGCCCCGCCCACACCCCCACGCTGTGGTCGCCCCACCCGCACCCCCACGCTGTGGTCACCCCGCCTGCACCCCCACGCTGTGGTCGCCCCGCCTCCACCCCGGATGCTGTGGTCGCCCCGCCTGCACCCGCGATGCCGTGGTCACCCCGCCTGCACCCCCACGCTGTGGTTGCCCTGCCTGCACCCCCGATGCTGTGATCACCTCCACCCAACCTTCTCCCTACAAAGTCAGATCTGGAAGTGACCTGGGCCCAGTGGCTTCACACTTCCTCACTAACGGAAGCTGAGGGAGATGGGGGCTGTGCGGGCGGTCCCCTCACCCCCAGGGCCCTCCAGGGTGGGGCAGCAGCAGCGTGGGGGATCCTATCCTGCCCTGTGTGCATTTCAAGACAAACCCTTAGAGGCCCATATGGGAAGGCATTGAGCCCTAGGCTCCACCTAGGAGGACCTGGTGCTGGGCAGCTCATACCTGGACCACATCTGTCCTTGTGGTCAGCCTGGTTCTGCTGCCCACAGTGGAAGGGAGCCCTGGGGCCACCCTGATTCAGACCCTGCCTCCCCATTTGCCAGAAGAGGCTGGGCCGGGCACAGTGGCTCGCGCCTGTAATCCCAGCACTGTGGGAGGCTGAGGCAGGCGGATCACCTGAAGTCAGGTGTTGGAAACCAGCCTGAGCAACATGGTGAAACCCTGTCTCTACTAAAATTAACTGGGTGTAGTAGGGCACATCTGTAGTCCCAGCTACTCAGCAGCCCGAGGCAGGAGAATTACTTGAACTTGGGAGGCAGATGTTGTAGTGAGCCAAGATCACACCACTGCACTCCAGCCTGGGCGACAGAGCAAGATTCCATCTCAAAAAAAAAAGGCTGGATAAAGGGAATGGTTCTGCCAGTACAGATTCCTAGGCCCTTAGCCATGTTTACAGAATCAGAATGAGCAGGGGTGGGGTGTGTGTGCAGGGGTGTGTGTGCAGGGCTGGTGTGCATGTGTGCAGGGGTGTGTGTGTGCAGAGATGTGTGTGCAGGGGTGTGTGCAGGAGTGGGTTGTGTGTGCAGGGGTGTGTGTGTGTGTGCAGGGGTGTGTGCAGGAGTGGGGTGTGTGCAAGGCTTGTGTGTGTGCAGGGCTGGTGTGTGTGTGTGCAGAGGTGTGTGTGTACAGGGGTGTGTGGATGGGTGGGGGTGTGTGCAGGGGTGTGTATGCACAGGGCTGGTGTGCATGTGTGCAGGGGTGGGGTGCGTGTGTGCAGCGGTGGGGTGTGTGCAGGGGTGTGTGCAGGGGTGGTGTGTGCAGGGGTGGGGTATGTGCAGGTGTGTGTGTACAGGGGTGGGGTGTGTGTGTGTGCAGGTGTGTGTGTACAGGGGTGGCGTGTGTGTGTGCACGAGTGCATGGCTGGAGATGGCTACTGGAGCCTAGATTGTGTCCCGAAAGATGTTCAAGCAGCATCTGTACAAAGCCCTCTCCACAGCTCCTGGGTCCTTCTGGCCGGAACCGAAGACTCAGGCCCTCCTGCACCCCAGGTCCAGCCAGGAGCCGTTTCCACACCCCTCCTGGGCTGGATGCCGACGACACGCACCCCCGATGTGAAGGGATGTTGCTTTTATTGAGGGCCTGTGTGTGTGTGTGTCCTGAGCTGTCCCCAGGTATCCTGCCCCCCAGGTGAGGCCAGACACCCGCTCAGGAGATGCTGGTCCTTGCGTGCGGGCAGAAGGGTTCCTGGCGTCCGGAGTCCTGGATGGGCAGGTCTTCCCTGAACTCCAGGAGCCCTAAAGGGGGCTCTGGTCTCCCAGCTTTCACAGGAGTCACTGACAGAGGACCAGGGCAGCGAGGGAGGCCAGCAGGAACCCCCACTGGCGATGGAGGCTGGAGGCCCCGGAGGGGTAGCCGTAATGCGTCCTGCAGGAGCCGCCCAGCTCGTCCCGCGGGATGGGCTCCTCCTCGGGAGCCTGCGTGGGGTTGCTGGCCTGGGGACAGACACAGGTGGGGCAGCCTGTCGGCTGGTGGTTGGGGGGGGAGGCTCAGGCGGCCACCCCATCCTCACCTGCTCCACAGCCTCGAAGACCCTCAGCAGGTTGTTGGCCAGTGCACCCTTGACCTCCGCCTCTGTCCAGTTCCTCCTGAGCAGCTCAGCGATCAGGTCTGGATACTTGGAGACGTCCTCCAGCCCCTCAGGGACCCTGTGTTGAGGCCAGGAGAACCCGGGCCCCCACACTAGGACACACGTCCCTCCTCCAGCCGCCTCATCCCTCTGACGGGGTCATGAACCTCCCAGCTCATCCACGGGACAGAGCTCTCACCCCCTTACCTTGGAACACCATCAAAGTCCCCACCAAAGCCCACAGCTCTGGCTCCTGCCACCTCCTTGATGTGATCCAGATGGTCTGTCCAGGGAGCAGCAGGTATGGGTCCCGAGTGAGGCCCTCCCGCTTCAGCCCCCTTGGCCACTCACACCCCACCTACCAGCCACTTGGGACAGGTTGGCCTTGTTGGTGCAGGAAATGTAATTGTTGTAGAAATTCACCATCACCAGGCTGTCTGTCTGTTTCTGCACAGGAAGACAGGGTGGAGCTGAGAGCTGGGAGGGCCTGTCCAGGGAGGTGGGGTGGGGGTGGCTGCCTCGGCCCTCACCACCAGCCTCAGGACGTCGTCGGGCACGTTGCGCCGGCTTGCGCACACGCTGTAGGCCGAGGAGTGGCTGAAGATGACGGGGGCTCTGGACAGCTGCAGGGTGGCCTTCATGGTGGCCACAGACACGTGAGCCAAGTCAATGAGGACTCCCAGGCGGTTCAGCTCCTTCACCACACGCTGGGAAGACAGGGCTGCGTCCACCCTCACAGCCCCCAGGGTCGGGGCTGAGGAGGTGGACAGGCTGGACCAGGTGTGAGTCATCGTCCTTCATGGCTGGAAGTCTGGGGCCACTCAGGGCTCAGCACCCACCCTGGGGGGATGGCTGCCAGCTCCATTTTACAGATGAGGACACTGAGGTCCCACGTGGGGAGATTCATTGTTCCGGTCACCCTCCAGGGCCTCTGCCTTCTCCTCGGGGGTGACTGGCCCCTCCCACCCCACTCACCTGCCCAAAGGGTGACAGGCCTTGGCTCTGGGGCTTGCTGTCTCCCGTGTCCACCAGCCAGTTGTCAGCCCTGCGGGAGCAAAAGGCAGGTGCTCAAGGGGTGGCGCGGTGGTCTCGGCCTCCCATCAGCCCAGCAGGCGAGGCCCGGCCCGGGACTCACAGGTGGAGGGATGGGCTCAGGAGGGTGGCGGGGAGCGTCTGCCCCTCCCTCCTGACCGAAGCCCGGGGGCCTCCCGTGGGGAGTCACGCACCAGGGCGTGTTGCAGTTGTGGGTGAGGGTCAGGTACCGCATGCCCAGCTGATAGAGCGCCCGCAGGACGCCCAGACTGCTGTCAATGGAGTGGCCGCCCTCCACACCGATCAGGCTGGCCACCTTCCCTTCCTGGAAGGCCTGCCGGATGCCTGCGGGGAGAGTCGGGGTGCAGGGGAGTGGGCACCTGGCGTCTGGAGGGGAGGTGTCCTGATCAGTACCTGCTGCTCAGGATGAGGGCTGCGTGGGAGGATGCAGGACCTGGAGGGCCCAGGTCAGGACCCCACCTGCACTGCTGGTGACATACAGGAAGGTCTCAGGGTACATCTGGCACATGCGGTGGACCACATCTATCTGCTCCAGCGTCCTCCGCACAGCGTCTTGGTTCTGGGTGTCGCAGGGCGTGTACACGGACCAGAACTGGGGGCCACAGGGGATACCAGGAGCTGATGCGGCCAGGTCTCAGCCCACCCCCCACATGCCTGTGGGAGTCTGGTTTCCCACCCCCTGGGAAGCCCTCCCTCGGCCTGGTGTCTGTCTCTACAAGGGCCTGTGGCACTGAGGGACCCTGGAGGAACAACGCCACAGGGACGGCCACACTGTAGCCAGGCCCAAGGTAGGAGACGGGATGACCCCACGCAGGGTGAGTGAAGGCAGGGCGGGCGGTACCTGACCTCCTACGAAGCCAGCCCTCAGCTTGGGGATGTTGGTGTGTGTGTTGGCCAAGGTGGTCAGGTTGGCCCTCGTGTCCTGCAGCCGGTTGTTGAACATACTCAGCAGCTGCCAGGGCAGGTCGTTGTGCCTGGAGTCGCCGGGGGCAGGCCAGGCAGTCAGGGAGGCCACTGGGACCTGGGGGCTTGTGAGCTACTGAACTCCGGGCTGTGCTCCCCACTTCCTGCTCCTCACAGCAGGCGCCGGACTGAAGTCCAGGCCGCAGGGGTGACGGATCATTGGCCACCACACCTGTGCAAGGCTGCACTTCCCACCTGTGCCCACCCCCAGGGCAGGGAGCCCTGAGCCAGGAGCTCAGGGAGCTGGGTAGCCCATCCCCTCCAGGGCCTTTCTCTGTGGACGAGGCTGGCGGGAGGACACGTTGTCTGAGGGTGGGACACAAGCAGTCAAATGACCTCAATGGACAGGATTGGAGACATGGGCAAAGGGGCAAGGGCCTGGGGGTGATACTGTTTCTGAGAGTTTTCAGTTTAAAAATCCAATTGCCTCTTGGGGAATACGGTGGGTGGCTGGATAACTGGAATGGCCTGTCCTCGGGGGGCCTGGCACTCCCATCCTTCTGGGGAGCAGGGCGTCAGGTACAGGCTTTGGGGGCCACCCAGGCCTCTCTGCTGCCTCTGTCTCCAGGGAAGAGCCCTGCACCCAAACTCCAATCAGATCCTTCTAAACTTCCAAAGGACTGAGGCTCTCCAAGGTTTTCCCAGGAGCTGGCGGCGAGGGTAGGAGTTCTGGTAAGGAGCAGGAAGGGGAACACAGAGGAAGGGGGAGCTGGCACTGTCAGAGCTGGTGACTGAGTGAGGGCCTCAGAGGGTCCGAATCCAGCTGCCCAGCAGTGCCTGGCAGAGACCAGGAGCAAAGGGAATCCACTCTCGTTAGAAACGCAATTCTCAGGCCGGGCGCGGTGGCCCACGCCTGTAATCCCAGCACTTTGGGAGGCTGAGGCGGGCAGATCACAAGGTCAAGAGATCGAGACCATCCTGGCTAACACGGTGAAACCCCCTCTCTACTAAAAATACAAAAAATTAGCCGGGCGTGGTGGCGGGCGCCTGTAGTCCCAGCTACTGGGGAGGCTGAGGCAGGAGAATGGCGTAAACCCCGGAGGCGGAGCTTGCAGTGAGCCGAGATGGCGCCACAGCTCTCCAATCCGGGCGACAGAGCGAGACTCCATCTCAAAAAAAAAAAAAAAAAAAAGAGAGAAAAAGAATCACATCTCAGGCCCAGGGCAGGCTCTCGGTTATGATCTGTATTTCAACCAGCAGATCTGACTCCTGGGATCGACCAGGCCCCACTGCAGCCCCGACAGCCCTCGTCCCTGATCCCGTGACCCGGAGGCTGCAAGAAGGTTGGGAAGAGGCTGGAGCCTGACCCCCAACCCTGGGCAATGCTTGGGGTTCCCCTTTCCCGTCACTGGGTCTGGGGCCTCAGACTCCTTCCTGTGATGTGGGCTGCGCCCCGTCTCGGGGAGACACCCTCGGAGGGTGTGTGCTGGGATGGGGCCGCCAGGGCTCCTCCATATCCAGTTTCCAGACCCGCCCCTCTGTGCCTCAGTTTCCCCATCTGGAACATGAAGGTGTCTTGGTGCCTTCCTTGCAGGGCAGCTGGGAGAGGCAGAGGACTAACAGTGTTCATCGTTTCCAGCCGTGGGCCCTGCTCTCAGTGACCCAGCCCAAATCTACAGGCCCACAATGAGCTTTTCCAAGGCAAATGCACCACGGAGCTCCTCGGGGGAAATGAGGGGAGGGCTCTGCCCTTCCTGGGTCCCAGTCGCTCCTGACCTCCCCTGGGCTGGTGCCCCCAAGCCCAGCGTGGCACACTTTCTGGCCCCGCCCTTGGGCAGATGGGTGGGCACAGGCCTGATGCTGGTCTAAAACTCCTGCAACAGCGAGGTTGTCTCTGGCCACAGCGGAGTCCACATGACAGCCTGCACTGGCACGCGCCTCTGCCCAGCCCTCGGCACAGAGCAGGTGCTCAGGACGCATTTGCTGAGGGCAGTGGGAATGAGCTCCAGCCAGGGACCCTGCCCGGGCAGCAGCCTCATTGCTAGGGTGCAGCCCTACACTGGGCACTGTCCTGGGCGGGGCTAGGCAGGGTTCCCAGGAGGCTTTACTCCTTGGCCTGAGGACACAGGTGGCCCATCTCAGACATTAGCCTGGGATGGGCAGGAATTCCCAGCAGCCGCCCTTGGAGGGAGAGGCTACAACGGGGCAGCTGTCTGCTCTCCCCTCCCTCCTCCTCCTGCAGCCCCTCCTTTTTTTTTTTTTTTTTTGAGACAGGGTCTCGGCCGGGCGCGGTGGCTCACGCCTGTAATCCCAGCACTTTGGGAGGCTGAGACGGACGGATCACGAGGTCAGGAGATGGAGACCATCCTGGCTAACACGGTGAAACCCCGTCTCTACTAAAAATGCAAAAAATAAGCCAGGCGTGGTGGCGGCGCCTGTAGTCCCAGCTACTCGGGAGGTTGAGGCAGGAGAATGGCGTGAACCCGGGAGGCGGAGCTTGCAGTGACCCAAGATCGCACCACTGCACTCCAGCCTGGGCGACTGAGCGAGACTCTGTCTCAAAAAAAAAAAAAAAAAAAGAAAGAAAAAGAGACAGGGTCTCACTCTGTTGCCCAGGCTGGAGGGCAGGGGTGCAGTCACAGCTCACTGCAGCCCCCAACCTTCTGGGCTCAAGCGATCCTCCCACCTCAGTCTCCCAAAGTGCTGGGACCACAGGTGTGAGTCGCCGTGCCTGACTGGAGAAAGCGATGGGAAGGTGGGGCCTCTGGTTTCTCAATGGGACACGGGCCCTGCCTGCCTCATGGCCAGGTCAAACTGCAGCTAATCAGACCCACCCTCCTTATCTGGGCGGCTGGGGCAGTGCCCTTAGCTGGGATATGGAATCCTTCATCCTGCTCCAAG
Source organism: Macaca nemestrina (assembly GCF_043159975.1). Taxonomy (NCBI): domain Eukaryota; kingdom Metazoa; phylum Chordata; class Mammalia; order Primates; family Cercopithecidae; genus Macaca; species Macaca nemestrina. The sequence continues at coordinate 88,587,559 of NC_092142.1, read as the reverse complement.
GAGTGCTGGAAAGTGCTGGAATTGCAGCAAGCACACACTGAGGCAGCTGTTTGTGGGGGAGACTGCTGGCTGCCCCCGGGACCCATTCTCCTGTTTTACTTTGTAACTTGAAAACCCCCCATTTTTAGCGGGCACACAGCCGTCTGGATTGAAGTTACTTCCTGCCCCTGTGTCGCTGGCCGCGGCCAAGGGATGAAGGTGGGTCCTGTAACAGCTTCTAACAACTGACCCCTGGCCGGGCGTGGCGGCTCACACCTGGAATCCCAGCACTTTGGGAGGCCGAGACGGGTGGATCATTTGAGGTCAGGAGATCGAGACCAGCCTGGCCAACATGGTGAAACCCCATCTCTACTAAAAATACCAAAAAAATTAGCGGGGCATGTTGGCGGGCACCTGTAATCCCAGCTACTCGGGAGGCTGAAGCAGGAGAATCACTTCAACCTGGGAGGTGGAGGTTGTAGTGAGCCCAGATCGTACCATTGCACTCTAGCCTGGGTGACAGGCGACAGAGACTGTCTCAAAACAAAACCTGACCCTGACAGTCACCTGCTGCTTGTCCTTTTCCCCTTCCTTATCTCTCCTTCCTCCCTGCTGGCCGGCATACAGATGTGAGGGCTGGAGCTGGCGTGACCATTTTAAACCATGAGGATGCAAGGGACCACCCTCGACTCCCTTTCTGGAGCTGCCTCTGCTCCCTTAAGTGTTTTAAATTTGAGACGGAGTCTCGCTCTGTAGCCCAGGCTGGAGTGCGGTGGCCTGATCGCAGCTCACTGCAGCCTCTGCCTCCCGAGTTCAAGTGATTCTCCTGCCTCAGCCTCCTGAGTAGCTGGGACTACAGGCGCCGCCACCACGCCCGGCTAGTTTTTTGTATTTTTAGTAGAGAGGGGGTTTTGCCATGTTGGCCAGGATGGTCTTGAGCTCCTGACCTCAGGTGATCTGCCCGCCTTGGCCTCCCAAAGTGCTGGGATGACAGGCGTGAGCCGCCCAGCCTGGCCTGTTCCCTGAAGTTCTTACACAACAAGACGTCAGGTTTCCCTGCTTTGTTCAGAGTGTTTCCCCAGCAAAGCCCAGAGGCATCTTCCAGGGGGAGACACCGTGCCAGACACAGGGCGAACTCTCAGTGACCCTCCTGCCCCAACGCGGAGCCAGTGTGGACCCCGATCTGGAGCCTGGGAGCAGGAGGCCTCCATGGAGACCCCGTGTCAGGGCGTTGGGCCAGGAAGGGGCGGGGAGGAGGGTCAGATTCCCGGGCAGTGGGAATCTCCACCCTGCGGAGACCAGGAGAGAAGCAGGTGACCCCAGCACCCCAGCGAGGTTGGGGTGGGGCCAGGCGGGCACTCAGGGCAGCACAGACAGGGGCCGAGCCGCACGGGCCTCCCCCGGGAGAAGGCAGGCCAAGGGGAGTGGGAAGATGGCCAAAAAGATGCTGGCTGAGAGGGCCTGTAGGGCACCACCCACGTCTGCAGCTTTCGGGAGAAGCTGAGGCACAGGGAGAGACGGGGCGCAGGGCCTCAGCGTCCCCAGGCGCAGAGCTCACGCTGAGCTTCAGGGCGAGGGAGCTGGGGCCTTGCCTCCCTCCTGCCCTGACCCCACAGACCTTCATCTGTCGAAGTCTTTGGTGGCCCTGAGAGACCCCACAAAGAAGCAGGGGCCAGGAAAGGCAAGGGCCCCAGTACCATCGCAGAAACTGAGCCCCAAGCCAAGGGCACACCCCCGGCTCCCAGCCCGGCTCCCCAGCCCCGGCTCCCCCAGCCCCGGCTCCCCCAGCCCCGGCTCCCCCAGCCCCAGTTCCCAGTCCTGGTTCCCTAAGCACCTGGCTTAGGTGGGCACTCACCCATCAATGACAGGGGAGTCCCTCATGATCCTCTCTGCCTCGTCCCGAAAGAAGTCTGCAGTGCAGACGGCCACAAGGGGCCAGAGCCACCATCTGTTCCACATGGCGGGGTGCCCGGGGACCTGCGTGCGCTGCTGCCCTGGTGCCTCTGTGCTGGCCTGGCCGGCCCGTGCAGGAGGACGAGTTTCAGGCTGTGAGAAGTCGCTCTGCCTGCCAGAAGAGGCCCCAGAGGCGTTGGGTGGAAGTGATGATAGCTGGCCGTTGTCCTGTTTATAGCTTCCCATGTTCAATAAGTAACCAGCACATTCCCTGCCAGCGTGGGTGGGATGGAAGGCCGGACACCCAGTGACTGGGCGTTGCTGTCTGGGCTAGGCGGAGGCATAGTAAGAAGTTGGGAACCCAGACCCAGGGGTGGGGCTAGAGCCCAGATGAAAGGACAGCAGGCTGAGAGCAGGCCCAGCACAGGATGATGGTGAGTGGCTGTCAGCCCTCGCTGTGCTGCTGTTATTTATTACTACCACCTCCCTCAGGACCCGGGGCCTAGATCTGCAAGCAAGAAAACAGTCATTCAAGTAGTGCATTCTCATGAAGCACCTCTTTCCGCGTAAGAATCATCTCGCGTGGCTTGCCGTAGGGGAAAACGTGGGCGTTTCAGGACGCTGCTGCACAGCCCAGGTGTGCCCCTGACGCCTGCTCTAACGCTGAGGGGTCTGCACCCCGCCCTGCAGCCCTCCAGCGTCACAGGGACCCACACTGTGGCTACAGACTTCAGGCCAAGCAGCCGGACATGTCCTTAGAACCGGGGCCTTTCTAGGCCTCGGCAGAGCACACTGAAGTCGTCCGAGGGCTCCTGGAAACACAGTTCCCAGGTGGTGCCCCGTCCGAAGAGTCTCCATCCCGGGGCTGGGCGGTGTCTGGGGTTCTGGGGGACGGTGGGCTGAGCACTGGGGCTAACCCAGGCCTGCCGGGAGGAGCAGGAGGGACATTGGTCAGAGGCTTCACGGCGCGGAGACCAGCAGGGAGAAGGATCGCCCGGCTGGAGCGCGGTGGCTCCGTCTCAGCTCACTGCAACCTGCACCTCCAGGGCCCGAGCAATCCTCCTGCCTGAGCCTCCCGAGTACCTGGGACCACAGGTGTGCACCACCACGCCCGGCTACTGTTTGTATTTTTTGTAGAGACAGGGTCTTTCCCATGTTTCCCAGGCTGGTCTCCAACTCCCGGCCTCAAGCAATCTGCCTGCTTTGGTCTCTCAAACTACTGGGATTATAGGCATGAGCCACTATGCCCAGGTCATGATAAATAGTGTATTTTCTTTTTTTTTTTTTTTTTTTTTTTGAGACGGAGTCTCACTCTGTCGCCCAGGCTGGAGTGCAGTGGCCGGATCTCAGCTCACTGCAAGCTCCGCCTCCCGGGTTCAGGCCATTCTCCTGCCTCAGCCTCCCGAGTAGCTGGGACTACAGGCGCCCGCCACCTCGCCCGGCTAGGTTTTTGTATTTTTTAGTAGAGACGGGGTTTCACTGTGTTAGCCAGGATGGTCTCAATCTCCTGACCTCGTGATCCACCCGTCTCGGCCTCCCAAAGTGCTGGGATTACAGGCTTGAGCCACCGTGCCCGGCCGATAAATAGTATTTTCATTCAATATTTTTAAAACATCAGAATTCATGTAAAAAAAAAAAAAGTCCATAATGAACAAAGTACAAAACTTTAAAACAGCTGGGCACAGCGGCTCACACCTGTAATCCCAGCACTTTGGGCGACCGAGGCGGGCGGATCACGAGGTCAGGAGATCGAGACCATCCTGGCTAACACAGTGAAACCCTGTCTCTACTAAAAATACAAAAAAATTAGCCGGGTGTGGTGGCGGGCGCCTGTAGTCCCAGCTACTCGGGAGGCTGAGGCAGGAGAATTGCTTGAACCTGGGAGGTGGAGGTTACGGTGAGCCGAGACCGTGCCACTGTGCTCCAGCCTGGGCAACAAGAGCGAAACTCTGTCTTGAAAAACAGCATCAACAACAACAACAACAAACAGATCTTGTGAGAACTTGCTCACTACCACGAGAACATGGGGGGAACGGCCCCCACCTCCAGCTGGTCTCTCCCTTGACACGTGGGGGTTATAATCTGAGATGAGATTTGGGTGGGGCACGGAGCCAAACCGTATCACTCAGCTTCATCATTCAGGGCCCAGTGCAACATGAAAATGCAGCACCCGGCTCAAGCCTGTAATCCCAGCACTTTGGGAGGCCAAGACGGGCGGATCACGAGGTCAGGAGATCGAGACTATCCTGGCTAACACGGTGAAACCCCGTCTCTACTAAAAAAATAGAAAAAAAACTAGCCGGGCGAGCTAAGATCCGGCCACTGCACCCCAGCCTGGGCGGCAGAGCGAGACTCTGTCTCAAAAAAAAAAAAAAAAAAAAAAAGAAAATGCAGCACCCTTCTTCAGACATCACAAGAATCTCAGGGCCTCGCAGCAGGGGGTGGGGTGGGGGTAGAAGCAGGTGCATGTCTTCCGAGCACCAGACGGGGGTCGAAGACCCTGCATGGGCTGCATTTTGCACCATTTCTGAGGCTCAAAGCCACTGACTTAACAAGAGGGTGTCCTGGGGGCTGGGCCTGGTAGGCTGTGGGTTCCCGTCTCACGGCCACCGTCCAAGGGCAGCGTGGGTGAGCTGGTTAGATTTCTCGGCCTCAGTCTCTTGTCCGTAGAAGTCACGGAGGTACCTACTTTACGACAGTCCTGCCGTGAGCGCGAAGGCACCAGCCACTCAGAACCAGCCTCAGATCAAGACCTTAAACCTGTCTTTCCCATGGGGTTTTACAGTCTGTCCCGGAGTTTCCAGTTGCCTTTCTTCTCCTGCCCTACACGGGGTGTCCTTATCTTCCATCTTCCAAGTCTGGACTCTGCAACCTCCCTCGCTGCCCCCAGAGCCTCCCTCGTCCAACCTGCTGCTCCCAGCTTGGAATCTCCGTGCCCACTTAACGTCTGCACGGAAGGTCTCCCCCTTTGTTTGGTTTACAGTCCTGGTGGAGTTTGAACGCTTGTCCAAATCTCACGTGGACACTGGATCCCAGTGTTGGGGGGTTTGGGGTCATGGGGACGGGCCCCTCATCAATGGCTCGGTGCCGTTCTGGAGGTAATGAGTGAGTTCGGAAGAGAACTGTTAAAACCAGCCTGGCACCTCCCCCGTCACTCTCTGACTCCCTCGCTGCCGGTGATGACTGTGAACAGGAGAACAGGCTCTGGGGGTAGCGAACTTAGGCCAATTCGTGCGGAATCAAGGAAAAACAGCGAGGCCTGGGGCAGGGAATGGGACGCTAATTTGTGCTGACTTCCCAAAAGAGAAGACACCAAGGTCAGGGGGGCGAGAGTCCGAGGCCAATGCACGGTGGATCCAGGAAAAACACCGAGGTCTGGGGCAGGGAACCCAGGGCCAATTAACAATCAACTTCCAAAAACTGCACCATAAGGAAAAGACCCACGCCCAGCAGCAAAGGATCAAAGGCTGCTCTCCCTACAGCCCCCAACCCCCACCATGTCCCAGATGGCAAGGAAAGTGCTGTGGACTGACTGCGGGCCATCGTTTCACCTGCAGACACCAGTTCACCGCAGCTTTGATTAGCCATGGACCAAATCTTTCATCCAGATAAGGGGGATAGGAATCATGAAAGGTGAACTTAAGACCCAGAAAACTGGCCGGGCGTGGTGGCTCACACCTGTCATCCCAGCACTTTGGGAGGGTGGGGTGGGCGGATCACCTGAGGCCGGGAGTTTAAAACCAGCTTGGCCAACATGGAGAAACCCCGTCTCTACTAAAAACACAAAAATTAGCCAGGTGTGGTGGCTACTCGGGAGGCTGAGGCTGGAGAATTGCTTGACCCTGGGAGGCGGAGGTTGCAGTGAGCCGAGACGGCGCCAGTGGACTCCAACCCAGGCGACAGGCGACGGTGTGAGACTCCCTCTCAAAAAAAAAAAAAAAAAAAAAAAAAAAAAAACAGAAAACTTTGTAACAGCGCCCACTCCCACCCTACTCCAAGCTTTCTGGCTTTAATAACTCCCTGCTTTCGCAGCTTCCTTCCTGTGTTTTGTTCTTTCTTTGTATGTTTTGTCTACTACTTGTTTGTTCAAGCACCAAGGACATGCACAATTACACTCCAGGCCATCCTTCCTGTGACACCTGCTCCCTCCCCTTCTGCCGTGATGGGAGGCTCCCTGGGGTCCTCACCAGAGGCAGATGCTGGTGCCACGGGTCCCGCTTCCCGTACAGCCTCCACAACCATGAGCCAAACCCACCCCTTTTCTTTATAGATCACCCAGCCTTGGGGATTCCTCTGGAGCAGTGCAAAGCAGACTAAGCCCTGTTCCATTAGTGGGCCCTGCAACCATCCCCTCACTGTGGGTCTGCGGGAATTCACTCCCCAGTCCTCCCGTCCGTGTCTTTATTCTGCCCTCATCACAGATCAGTAGTTTCGCTGAATGTGCACTTTGGGTGGTAAACCTTTTTCCCTCAGGAGGTGACCGCGCCACCGTCTGTCTGTGCATGCTTGGTTGATGGGAGCCACATCGCGCCCGGCGTTGTGAGGGCAACCCCTCGTCCCCCAGAACACCGTGACTTCATATTTTGTTGTTGTTGTTGTTGAGACGGAGTCTCGCTCTGTCGCCCAGGCTGGAGTGCAGTGGCCGGATCTCAGCTCACTGCAAGCTCCTCCTCCCGGGTTTACGCCATTCTCCTGCCTCAGCCTCCCAAGTAGCTGGGACTACAGGCACCCGTCACCTCGCCTGGCTAGTTTTTTGTATTTTTTTTTTTAGTAGAGACGGGGTTTCACTGTGTTCGCCAGGATGGTCTCGATCTCCTGACCTCGTGATCCACCCGTCTCGGCCTCCCAAAGTGCTGGGATTACAGGCTTGAGCCACCGCGCCCAGCCAACTTCATATTTTTCACTCCCTGGGGCTGTCCCTCTGCCTCCAGTCCAGGGAATTTCCAGTCGCCGGTATTCCTTCTCCCCTCCTTTCTGAGCTCCGTCTGGCGAGGGTTTCAGGCAGGGGTTGGACTGTTTGAGCTTCCTTTTTGCCTCCTGTCCTGGGTTTCCTCATGCTTATTCCGTACACTCCATTTCCTCTGTTTTGTCTCCCAGCACGGTTCTTTAGTGTTTTCTTGGGGGTTGTGCGTCTGGGTCTCCGGAGGGCGGTTTCCAGGCTTTGCTGTGTCCTGTCCTGCCCCGCTCCCATCAGGGCAGCCGAGCTGCTTGGGGTCCGCTGCATTCTGTTCTCTTCTGTGGTTTACCCAGTGGAATGCAGGCGCGTCTCCCATTGTTCATCTGGACCTTTTGCTGCGTTTGCAGACTTCCCTCGGCAGCTGGTAATATTTGTCACCTCGAATTTCTTATTTAAAAATAAAGCGACAGCAAGGTGGGCAGTGCCGTACGTGTGAGCGGGCTCTCGACCCCAGGCTTTGTGTGGGCCGAGCTCCAGAGACGCCCGGTTACCAGGAGCCCTTGAAGCCAGAATGCAAGCATGAGCATTTTTTTTTTTTAATGAAATGGGGTCTTGCAATGCTGCCCAGGCTGGACTCCAACTCCCAGGCTCAAGCGATCCTCCCACCTCAGCCTCCCAAGTAGCTGGGTCCACAGCAGCTACTTTTAAAGTAACTGCCACCGCGCCCAGCAGCGTTTTTTAAAATAGCTACCCCGATTCTCAAAAACATGTTTAGGGAAGGGCCTCCTGACCTTCCTCTGGCTGTAGGGGGGTTAGGGGGGTGTGTCTGTCTGGGTGGTCCTGGGGCCAGTTCTTCCAGCTGGGAACAAACCCCGACCTCAGTGTCCTCCTCACTCCCGGCCCATTGTGCCCGTGACGTCTGAGCTGAGCTCCTCTCTGGCTCCCTGGTCTCTCGCTGGAACACTCTGGAATGTTCCCAATGGGCCCTCCAGTCCGCCTCACAGACACACTCTTCCGTTAACTTCCTCATTCCCAGAAATGGGTCGGAATCTGTGCCTACAGCGGAGACCTTTCTATTGTCTGACGAGTGTGTTAATTTTTTTTTTTTTTTTGAGACAGAGTGTTGCTGTCGCCCAGGCTGGACCGAGTGGCGCAATCTCAGCTCACTGCAACCTCCGCCTCCCGGGTTCAAGCGATTCTCCTGCCTCAGCCTCCCAAGTAGCTGGGACTACAGGCACCCATCACCACGCCCGGCTAATTTTTGTATTTTTAGTAGACACGGGGTTTCACCATGTTGGCCAGGATGGTCTTGAACCCCTGACCTCATGATCCACCACCTTGGCCTCCCAAAGTGCCGGGATTCCAGGTGTGAGCCGCCGCGCCCGGCCCGAGGGCGTTATTCTTTTTTTTTTTTTTTTTGAGACGGAGTCTGGCTCTGTTGCCCAGGCTGGAGTGCAGTGGCCGGATCTCAGCTCACTGCAAGCCCCGCCTCCCGGGTTCACGCCATTCTCCTGCCTCAGCCTCCCGAGTAGCTGGGACTACAGGCGCCCGCCACCTCGCCCGGCCAGTTTTTTTTGTATTTTTTTTTTTTTTAGTAGAGACGGGGTTTCACCGTGTTAGCCAGGATGGTCTCAATCTCCTGAACTCGTGATCCGCCCATCTCAGCCTCCCAAAGTGCTGGGATTACAGGCTTGAGCCACCGCGCCCGGCCCCGAGGGCGTTATTCTTTTCTAATTCCTTTCCTCTCACCTTCGTGGACAGGAGCAGGAGGAAGTGCTTGTGCCTTGGCTCACATCTTGACACAGAGGGTGCCGCTGGCAGAGTCGCGGTGGGAAAGGCTCAGGGTGTGTTTAATTCTGTTTCTTCCGCCAGTTCTGGTTGTGCGTCTTTCATGTCCCTGACTGACCAGGGCCCTTCGTCCTGCCCAGGCCCTCCTGCCCCTCCCCTCCCCTGGCCATAGTGAGGCTCAGGGAGAGAGCCGGGGTTCGTAGTCCTGGGAGACCCCGGGGGTGGGAGCAGTGCTCTGCGAAGAGCGTGGGCTCCTGCATCAGAGTCCTGGGTCCATCTCCAGAGATCAGTGCACCGAGGCCCCCACCTCGAGGCTCTCCTCGCAGGGTGGTGCTGACCTGGCTCTGTCGAGAGGCAGGTAACAGCCTCGCCGGAGTGAAGGCGGCGGGTCAGACGCAGAGTGACGTCTGTGTTTCCACCCGGCCCTGTCCCCCAGAACTGCACATCAGCCCCATCCACAGCCAGCACGCAGACGCCTCCACGGCCATGTCGGATGTTACCACTTCTGCACAAGTAGCCACAGGCAACACGCCCCCCACCACAGATCATCGCAGACGAGAATACACGGACACATCCCAAGCCCACGTGGTTGGACACGTCCACGTACCGAGAACAGACACACGCAGACTTTCCCACGTGATGAGTAAACGCACACTCAGGCACCTACACATGTGCACACAGACATACACAGGTACCTACACGTGTGCAGACACACTCAGGTACCTACACGTGTGCACACAGACACAGTGCACAGACGAGCCGCACACGTGCACCTGCTCATGTGAGCCCCTCCTTGCACGTGCGAGGGACGGGAGCCCACACTCAGCGTGGGGCCCATCTGACCACCCACGAGGCCTGGGACAGGGGCCCCCAAATGAGCCTTGAGGAAGGAACATCTGGGAACCTGCGGCTCCACAGGGAGCCCGGCCCTGTCTCACTCCCTGGGAGGCCCCGGTGGCTCACAGCAAGTTCAGCAGCCCTGGACTCTCTTCTGGCTCCTGACCAGGCTGATGTCTGCACTGGGGGAGTCCATAGGACCCTCAAACTGCAGGCCCAGCCGCGAGGCCGGTACCCCACTTCTGCCCCCAACGCCTCCCTCCCAGCGTCCAGCCCACCCTGAGGCTAGTGGCTTCCCCGCATCCCTCCTCGCCTGCCCAGGCCCCCCCATGGCTGCCCCCATCACTCTGACCCCCACAGCCCACATCTGCACCCAGGCGTGAGCTCTTCTTCCCAGTGAGTCCCAGGGAAGTACCTCTCAAGGACTCCCCAACAGGCTCCTGGCTCCCATGAGGTCGGGGCCCCTCAGCCTGGCCTCCCCACCCTCCCTACCCCACCCTCCAGACACAGTCACCCCAGAGGCCACCCTCTCACCCCTGCCTGGAGCTGAGCCCCCACCCCCGGTTCCATCCTCTGAGACCCTCACCCTTCGCTGCCCGCAATGGCACGAGCTGAGACCGCCCCCTCACCAGTTCCATCCCCTGAGACCCTCACCCTTCGCTGCCCGCGATGGCACGAGCTGAGACCGCCCCCCCACCGGTTCCATCCCCTGAGACCCTCACCCTTCGCTGCCCGCGATGGCACGAGCTGAGACCCCCCTACACCAGTTCCATCCCCTGAGACCCTCACCCTTCGCTGCCCGCGATGGCACGAGCTGAGACCCCCCTACACCAGTTCCATCCCGAGAACCTCACCCTTCGCTGCCCGCGATGGCACGAGCTGAGACCCCCCCCCACCGGTTCCATCCCCCGAGACCCTCACCCTTCGCTGCCCGCGATGGCGCTCCATGCTATGCGCCTGCTCACTGAGGTTCTCCCCACTGATGGTGGATCGCAGGCAGTTGGAGAGGGGCTTTCCGCCCTCATTACAGCCCTGGCCCCAGCCTTGCTCCACGCTCCCCAAAACCACAACCCCCGGCTCCTGGCTCCCCGAGACTCACCACGAGTGGGACAGAATGCTGAGTACCTTGGCTCAGCCACCCCAGGCCCAGGAAGACAGACCCGCCTCCTGCCTCCCAGGTCACCCCAGGCCCAGGGAGACAGACCCGCCTCCTGCCTCCCAGGTCACAAGGCTCGGGGGCTGTTTCTGGTTTTCAAGCTCAGTCCTGCCACCCACAGAGCTCTCCAGCTACAAAACAGCCACCTCCTTAAGAGAGGGCCTGCACAGGACCCCAGGGAGAGCCGGGCTAAAGCCTCGCGCACGTCAGCTGGTTCTTGTTTCCGAAGATACTCGTGCCCTCAGTGAGGCCGTGAGCATCCGGCCAGCCCGGGGGCTTCTGGGACTCGGTCCCAGGCCAGGCAGGAGAGCTTGTGCTCCGTGACCACCCTTTGGGGCCCCCCAGGCAGTAGTGCAGGGTATCACCCTCAGGCCGCAGCAGGCTGGGAAACGGAGAGGAGGGGGCCTGGGAGCTTGTGCCCATCCCAACGAACCCAGAGTCTCAAGCGGCCTGGGGGTCCCAGGCCATGTGTTCTCTCCCCACTGGCAGACCCCAGCCACCTCCCTGACTCCCTTGAGGGAGACTGGCCCTGGCCCCAGAGCCGGGACAAACTCTGTCCTCAGTTTCTCTATCTGTAAGTGCGATGGGTTGATCTCCCTCCGTCCCCAGCCACGGTCAAGGATCGGAATGTCCTCTGGCAAAGCCACAGGGGCTTTCGAAACCAGAGGAGGGTCTGCGTGTGGACTGCACTGAGCTGGAGACCGGGCTGGCTTTGGAATTCTGAGGCTGCAGTGGGAGGGGGGCATCCTCCGTGGGTTCCAGCAGGCGGGGGGAGGCCAGGCCTGTCCCTGACCCTACCCGGGGGTTGGAGACCCAGGGCTGCTGCTGGGCCAGTCACAGGGACCCTTGGAGTCTGACGTCTTCAAGCAGCCAGTGGTGGGGAGCAATGGGAGGAAGAGTGGGAGCTGCAGAGAGGGGAGGGGCTGCAGGAGGCTGCAGAGGGGGAGCAGGGGATGTGCAGGGGGCTGCAGGGAGGGGAGCAGAGGGAGGCAGAGGCTGCAGAGGGGGAGCAAGGGGGGCGCAGGGGGCTGCAGGGAGGGGAGCAATGGGAGGAAGGGTGGGAGTTGCAGAGAGGGGAGGGGCTGCAGGAGGCTGCGGAGGGGGAGCAGGGGGCGCAGGGGGCTGCAGGGAGGGGAGCAGAGGGAGGCAGGTGCTGCAGAGGGGGAACAAGGGGGGCACCCCTATGGAAGCCAAAGGTAGAGGGTGCTGGTGGGATGTGCACATGTAAAGACCAAAATAAAACCAGCTTTGTGCAGGGTTCCCACTGTTCTGGTAAGAATAAAATATATATTAATCTATAAATTACAAAATGTGAATTGTGCAATTTTGCCCGGGGAACAGTGCTGCAATCACTTAAGCTTGGGAGTCTGAGACCAGCTTGGGAAACATAAGGAGATCTCATCTCTACAAAAAATAAAAAGACTAGCCAGGCATGCTGGTGTGTGCCTGCAGTTGCAGTTACTTGGGAAGCTGAGGTGGGAAGATTGCTTGAGCCTGGGAGGCTGAGGCTGCACTCCAGCCTGGGCAACATGATGACAGCCTGTCTCAAAAGTAAATATATAAATAATGTAGGCCAGACCTGGTGGCTTGTGCCTGTGATCCCAGCACTTTGGGTGGCCAAGGTGGGAAGATCGCTTGAGGCCAGGAGTTTGAGACCAGTCTGGGTAACATAGGGAGACTCTGTCCCTACAAAAAATACAAAAATTAGCCAAGCGAAGTGGCACACACTGTGGTCTTGGCTACATAGGAGACTGAGGCAGGAGGATGGCTTGAGCCCAGCAGGTTTAAGCTGCAGGGAGCTATGATCTCACCACTCTAGCCTGGCTGACAGAGCAAGACCTTGTCAAGATGGATAAATAAACTAATAAACTAATTACAATAAAAATGCAAATTGTGCAATTTTGGAGATTCAGCACGAGTTAAATCTTTTTTTTTTTTTGAGACAGAGTCTCGCTCTGTCGCCCAGGCTGGAGTGCAGTGGCCGGATCTCGGCTCACTGCAAGCTCCGCCTCCCGGGTTCCCGCCATTCTACTGCCTCAGCCTCCCGAGTAGCTGGGACTACAGGCGCCCGCCACCACGCCCGGCTAGTTTTTTGTATTTTTTAGTAGAGACGGGGTTTCACCGTGTTAGCCAGGATGGTCTTGATCTGCTGACCTCGTGATCCACCCGTCTCGGCCTCCCAAAGTGCTGGGATTACAGGCTTGAGCCACCACGCCCGGCCGAGTTAAATCCTATAAACACATGCTAATAATTTAAAATTTTAATTTTTCTTGACTTAGAATGAATTTTTTTTTGAGACTGAGTCTTGCTCCATCACCCAGGCTGGAGTGTGCAATCTCAGCTCACTGCAACCTCCACCTCCCGGGTTCAAGTGCTTCTTGTGCCTCAGCCTCCTGAGTAGCTGGGATTACAGGCGCGCATCACCACACCCAGCTAATTTTTGTATTTTTTGTAGAGACAGGGTTTCACCATATTGGCCAGGCTGGTCTCAAACTCCTGACTTCAAGTGATCTGCCCGCCTCAGCCTCCCAAAGCACTGGGATTACAGGCGTCAGCCACGGCGCCCGGCCGCCTTCCAGCGTTTCCAGGCACAGACGGGCACGGGCGTGGGCTCCTGGCCTTTGCATGCTGTTGGTTTCTGTTGACCAGACGGCCTGGAGACCTCCCAGCGTGGATGTTTCCACCTCATTCTGTGCAACACGTGCACAAGCCTCAGAGCTCACGTCACCTGAGCAATTCATCTACACAGGGACCGTGCTAAGGGAGCTCCCGTGGCCTCGTGAGGTACGAGCAGTTTCCCCCTCACCTCTCAGGGCCCCCGGGCCTTGGTGCCTGCCTCCCTCTCCTACCTCAGCCACAAGTCTCCATGCCGTGCCCCTGGGGCTTCACGTGTGAGCCCTAAGCACCTCACCTCTCTGCTACCCCCTCTCCCTTGTTCTAGCTCCACCCCGTCTCAACTTCTGGCAATTTCAGTAAGAGGGAATTGTCCCCAGCCCTGGCCAAGCAATTCCCTGACCTGCAATGACCTGTGCTACTCCCACCTTGCTCGGGCGGGGCCTGACCTTCACTGCAGTCCCTACAGCCCACCCCTCCTTTCCCCTTCTGCTCCAGGGCCCACCTGGGACCCCAGCCGCCTGCCCCATTCCCTGCCAGACTCCATCATCTCCTCTGGAGCCGTCAGGCCTCTCAGTAAAACCTGGCCACTTCCTGCCCGCTTCCTGCCCATTTCTTGCCAGCTTTGCGTTTGCGCTGCCCTTCACTGAGTGTGCTGAGGGGAGAAGGCCCAGCTGTCCCGATGGGTGCTACTTTGAATTCAGGATCACAAACCTCAAGGAACCTCTTTAAACCACCTGGGAATCCTGCTGCAGCTCCCAGTGCTGGGACTAGAAGCATCCGCGCCCTCTGGGAACATTCTGGTGGAGCAGTTGCCCTGTCCTCGAGGTCAGCTGCGCACGCTGGGTCTTCACTGTCCCGGGGGTGCGGATGCCTCACGGCGACCCCCTCCTCCATCCAACGACCCCTCGTGGCACAGCTCCCAGCACAGCCGCTGTCTCCCCTCCTCTCCGCCTGTCTCTCTCTGATCCTCTCACAGGAGGCTGGGCCATACTGCTCCCTGAAACTGTGCTCAGTCAGCCTCTCAGTGGGTGACCCCTGGACCCGCTGCCTCCGTCCTTCCAGGGCACAGGTCCCAGCCTCTCCTGGCTTGCCTGTCTCCAGGCTCTGAGCCCCATCCCCACAGCACTGACTCCTCACCCACCGGAACCCCCAGCCCAGCCCCCGAAGCCCCGTGGACCCAGCCTCTGCTGCACACCCCAGCTGGATGTTAGGGAGCATTTTAAATTCAGTTTTTTTGTTTTGTTTTGTTTTTTGAGATAAGTCTTACTCTGTCACCCAGGCTGGAGTGCAGTGGTGTGATCTCAGCTCACTGAAACCTCTGCCCACCAGGTTCAAGCGATTCTCCTGCCTGGGGACAGGACACGTGGGGGATGCCTGAGCCCTACGCCTTTGGGCCTCAGTATCTGTGAAATGGGTGGACACTCAGGGGCCAAGGCGGGCCTCGGGCTTGGTCCCCCTCCTCTCCCATTCACACCCCACGGCTGGCCAGGACAGCGGGTGGCCCCCGTGTTGACCGCCTGCCTGGCTGCTGCAGCCGCTGCCCTCTGGTGGCCAAATCCCAACCAGCCTCCGTGGGGCCGGTTCGCTGGGGCCTGGCGGGGTCCTGCAAGGCGGGGTCCTGCAAGGCGGGGTCCTAGGGGCTCCCTTCACCCAAGAACCAGCCGCTCATCCCTCAGAGCGGGCTCCGAGGACCTGGGAAGGCGGAGCAGGTGCTCGGAGTCACCACTGCCTCCATGGCTGTCCTGCCCTTTAACTCACAACCTGCCACCCCTAAGAGCAAGGCAGCTGCTACCTGTCCCCTAGTCTTGGAAACTGAGGCAGAAAAGCCAGGCCCAGCCCGCCTGGCTCATGGGAGACGGAGCCGGGATGCACACACTGGACACAGGTCCAGAGACTCCAGGGCTGCGTGTAGACAGGCACCACTGCCCTGCCAGGCCCACCTGCCTGCTCTGTCCCCAGTGGGAGCTGGGAGCCTCAGCCCCACCTCTGAAGCCACCCCTCGGGGCAGCTCTGAGGCTGCTTTGGGGCTCAGTGTCCATCCACCGCAGAGACGTCCTCCCCGTGAAGCGCTCGCAGGGACTGAGGGACCCTCCCCGTCCGCGGCTGGCCTCCGCCTGGGGATTCGCCAGTCGAAGCTGAGGCCCAGCGGGAGGCATTTTAGAGACATGTACACATTTGGAGGCCCTATGACACCCACTGAGAGGCTCCATGGGGTCAGACGCCAATCGGCAAGAATTCACCAAGAGATGTACGGGCTACTTGACCCTCACCATGAAAATGGCTTTGCTGTATGAGAGCCATTGGCCGAAGCAGGGTCCGCCCTTCACTACTCCCGCCACAACTCCAGACTCCAACGTCCCCCGTGCCCGAGGCTTTCTCTCTAGAATGTCCTGTGATAACCCTGAAGCTCCCCCAACCCCAACCAGGGCGCAGATTTTTTTTTTTTCTTTTCTTTTTTTTTTTTTTGGTTACAGAGTCTCGCTCTGTGCCCAGGCTGGACTGCAGTGGTGCGATCTCGGCTCACTGCAACCTCCGCCTCCCGGGTTCCCGCCATTCTCCTGCCTCAGCCTCCCGAGTAGCTGGGACTACAGGCGCCCGCCACCTCGCCCGGCTAGTTTTTTGTATTTTTAGTACAGACGGGGTTTCACCGTGTTAACCAGGACGGTCTCAATCTCCTGACCTCGTGATCCACCCGCCTCGGCCTCCCAAAGTGCTGGGATTACAGGCATCAGCCACCACGCCCGGCCACAGCTTTGATTTTCATTCAGCAAATTCTTTCCACCTGGAAGAAAAATGTGGGTCCGGACAACGGGGCCCTGCTCTCAGCTGGGCAGGAGGGCAGATGACTGCGCACAGAATTCCAAAACAGAATAAGTCCGGGGCCTGGGCGCTCCTCACACAGCCTCTGGGAACTCCCTGGAGGAAGGGGCACGTGAGCTGAGTCCCAAGGGTGCCTAGGACTGCACCGGGGTCCGCAAGAAAGGAACAGCCGGCACAGTGGACAAGCGGGGGTGTGGGGCCTCTGGAGGGCCCGGCGGGTCCAGACCTCATCCTAGGGACCACGGGGAGGGCCAGTGAGAGGACAGCGGCGGGTCTGAGAGCAGCTCTCTCACCTCCTAGAATCCCAGAGAGCCGCCGCGTCCCCTGCCCCGCACACCTGGTCCCAGCCTCCTAGAATCCCGGGAAGCCGCCGCGTCCCCTGCCCCAAACACCTGATCCCAGCTTCCACCCGCAGTGGTGTCCTGGGGTCCCCGGGCCTGTACCACCCCAGGTGGGCACCCCAGTACCCTGGCCCACCAACTCCCCAGTCCACTCACCCTGGCCTCTGCGATGCAGGCTTGCTCCCCAGCAAGGCCCCAGCCTAGGCAGCTCCCACGCCAGCCTCACAGCTGGGCTGGCCCTACTCGGCCACCTGCTGCCCCTCCCAGGCCCCTCCTCAGGAAGGTGAAACTGCCCCATTTCCTGCAGGAACCCTGTGTTCTCTGAAAGTAGAAAGAGGAGGGAAATGGAGGAGGGGAGGGGAAGGTTGGAGAGAAAGGGCCAGGGGTCGGAAGGAAGGGCTGGAGGAGGGAGAGAGGAGGAGGGAACTTTGCTCCAGGAGATGGCTCGGCGTCTTGACCTCCCCCAAGGCTAGAAACTTCTTCAGCAGGTTCCTCATTTCCTGAGAGTGCCCTGAGATGTCCCGGCAGTGTTTTTCCCTCATGTGTGGACGTGCCACCTCGCAGCCAGGGCCGTGTGTGCACAGCTGTGCTGTTCAGCTCTGTGATGTCAGAGCTTAGAGAATGCTACACACCAGCACACGTAAGCCATCCGTGTCCTTTTTCTTATGCATTTTAGTGGTGAAAATACAACATATATACCAACAAGTAAGACAGATAGGTGTTGGGAGGGAAACTGAGGCAAGGCTTGCATAAAGCCCTCTGGAATGTGTCTAGACTTGCTGGCTCCTTGCTTCTAGCCCTCCTAGGCTCCTGTTCCCGTTCTCTCAAGTAGCAGAACCTGCTCCATATAAATGCTAAACCGTCTCAGCTGTAAGTCATGTGCTTAATGCAGCGTGCTCTTTTGATCTCCACGTTCTCACCACCTGTTTCTTTGTTGGATTACCAGAAAATACCGTGGGCTCCCACAGCTTGGGCCATCACCGCCTCCGTGATAGCGATGGTCCCCTGGAGTCCCGCCTTTTTCTGTCTCAAAGTTTTGCTCGATCCTTTGAGTCTGCCGGACTTTGTCACCTCCACGACCTGTGTTGGGTCTCATCACCCCAACACATAGCTACGTACATTTACACAGAAACAACACCGGTGTTTGTAGCAGGACAATTTAATATAGCCAAAATGTGGAAAGAGCCCAGATGCCCACAGAGGGACAGATAAATAAAATGTGTCTCTTCACGCGGTGGAGCATTAGCCATAAAGAAGAGTGACATGCTGACACAAGCTATAACATGAAGAAACAGGAAATGAATGAAATGAAAATTTTTAAATTAAAAATCTGGAATTAAATAGTGGTGATGACTGTGCAATTCTGAATGTTCTAAAAACATTCAACTGTACACACTAAAGGGATGGATTTTACGGTGTGTGAATTGTCTCAATAAAGCTTCCATAAAAATATAAGTACAGTTGGTTGGGCACAGTGGCTCATACCTGTAACCCCAGCACTTTGGGAGGCCAAGGCGCGTGGAGCACGAGGTCAGGAGATTGAGACCATCCTGGCTAACACAGTTAAACCCAGTCTCCACTAAAAATACAAAAACAACCAGGCGTGGTGACGGGCGCCTGTAGTCCCAGCCACCACTCGGGAGGCTGAGGCAGGAGAATGGCGTGAACCCAGGAGGCGGAGCTTGCCGTGAGCTGAGATCAGGCCACTGCACTCCACCCTAGGTGACAGAGCGAGACTCTGTCTCAAAAAAAAAAAAAAAAAAAAAATATATATATATATATATACACACACACACACACACACACACTCACACACAGTTTAAGGAGTTATTAGGGTGAGCTATTACCCAAGTCAAGACACAGTCACTAGCCCCTGGAGCCCCCCATGAACCTTTACCTTTTGTAACTCCCCCCTCCCTGATTTTTTTTTTCTGTTTGTAACTCCCCCCTCCCTGATTTTTTTTTCTGTTTGTAACTCCCCCCTCCCTGATTGTTTTTTTTCCGTTCGTATCTCCCCCTCCCTGATTTTCTTTTTTTCTTCTTTTTTTTTTTTTTTGAGATGGAGTCTTCCTCCATCATCCAGGCTGGAGTGCAGTGGTGCAATCTCAGCTCACTGCAACCTCCGCCTCCCGGCTTCAAGCACTTCTCTACCTCGGCCTCCCAAGCAGCTGGGATTACAGGCGCCGGCCACCATGCCTGGCTAATTTTTGTATTTTTGGTAGAGATGGGGTTTTACCATCTTGGTCAGGCTGGTCTTGAACTCCCGACCTCAGGTGATCCACCTGCCTTAGCCTCCCAAAGTGCTGAGATTCCAGGTGTGAGCCACCGTGCCCAGCCCCGTCTCTGATTTTCTTTGCGGTTCCATGAGACTAGAGCTGTTCGTGTTGGGTGCTGAGCTACAGTCCATGGTCCGGACATTCTTGTGCTGTCTGGTCTCTGATGCTGGGCCTTTGGGTGAGCGAGGGTGACCACAGCCACATCACCCGTCCCAGCCGTGCACCTGTAGGGAACCTTGACACTCCTCCATGGGGGAGAGAGTCTGTGTCCCTCTGTGTGGGTTTGCGACTTGCCTGTAGCCTGTAGGATGTGGAAGGATTGACTCCCAGTATCAAGGCAGAGCCCGTGCTATGGATGGAATGCTTGTGCTTCTCCAAAATCCATGCATGGACGCTCCGGTCCTCAGCTTTATGGCGTCTGGAGATGAGGCCTTCGGGAGGTGATCAGGTTATGAGGGTGGAGTCTCACACTAGAATTAATATCCTTATATCCTGAGGTCAGGAGTTCAAGACCAGACTGGCCAACATGGTGAAACCCAGTCTCTATTCAAAATACAAAAAATTAGCCAGGCATGGTGACAGATGCTTCTAATCCCAGCTACTCAGGAGGCTGAGGCAGGAGAATCGCTTGAACCTGGAAGGTGGAGGTTGCAGTGAGCCGAGATTGTGCCACTGCACTCCAGCCTGTGCAACAAGAGCAAAACTCCATCCCCCCCACAAAAAAAAAAGAAAAAAGAAATGACGGTTTAGGGGTATTCTGGCCAGTAGTCCTGCTCCGCCAGGAGCAGTATTAAAAAATAAAAAAATAAAAAAGAGGCTGGGTGCAGTGGCTCACGCCTGTAATCCCAGCACTTTGGGAGGCCAAGGTGAGCAGATCACTTGAAGTCGGGAATTTGAAAACAGCCTGGGCAACATGGTGAAACCCCATCTCTACTAAAAATGCAAAATTTAGCCAGATGTGGTGACAGACACCTGTAGTCCCATCTACTCAGGAAGCTGAGGCAGGAGAATTGTTTGAACCCAGGAAGTGTAGGTTGCAGTGAGCTGAAATCGTGCCACTGTACTCCAGCCTGGGCAACAGAGTAAGTCTCTGTCTCAAAATAAACAAATACATAAAAATAAAAAAAAAGAAATTATGGGCCAGGTGTGGTGACTCACGCTTGTAATCCCAGCACTTTGAGAGGCCAAGGCAGGTGGATCACCTAAGGTCAGGAGTTCAAGACCAGCCTGGCTAGCACAGTGAAACCCCATATCTACTAAAAATACAAAAATTAGCATGGTGGTGGGCACCTGTAGTCCCAGCTACTCGGGAGCCTGAGGCAGGAAAATGGTGTGAACCCAGGAGGCGGAGCTTGCAGTGAGCTGAGATCCGGCCACTGCACTCCAGCCTGGGCGACAGAGCGAGACTCCGTCTCAAAAAAACAAAACAAAACAAGCAAACCTGAAAATAATGAAAGATCTGATGAGAGTTCATTATAAAAACAACACACAACAAATTCTGGTGGTTTTTGTGACATACGATGTTTTAAATAACAACTGAAATCACGAACAGTAACATAGAACAGATCAGATAACAAGGGCATTGACAAATGTTTAGGAAATTTATATAATTGCTGAAAGAGCAACATTTTAACTATATAAATACAATGTAGGGAAGGTGAAGTGGTTCTTCTTTCACAATGTTCTACAAAATAAACCGAATTAGTTTAACATCTCTCTTTTAACAAGGTGGTAAAACAAATCCTTTGAAACGGTCAAAGATTTGAGGTTTGAGATTTTCCAGGGACCCTCTAGAAAACTTCAAAGTCAGTTTGAGGTCAGAAGATTTAATTTAGAATTTGATTTTGATTTTGGGAAGTGGTCAAAGATATCAAAAGATGTGAAAACTCAATAGGATCATATGTCATTGTGAAACAATATTTCGTTATCTGTTTAACCAAAGTGACAATAAAGATTTCAAAGGCAAATAAAGGAGATAACATAAAAAAGATAATAAACTAGCACATGTATAAGAGGAAAAGAGTGTGAACCACCAAGGTCCATCTGGAGGATAATTGCTAAAAAAAACCCAAAAAACCCATGGGTTGGATCCACTGGCTCACGTCTTTAATCCCAGCACTTTCCCATTTTTTTTTTTTTTTTGAAACAGAGTCTCACTCTGTCACCCAGGTTGGACTGCGGTGGTGTGATCTCGGCTCACTGAAACCTCCACCTCCCGGGTTCAAGCAATTCTCCTGCCTCCACCTCCCAAGTAGCTGGAAAAACAGGCATGAGCCACCAAACCTGGCTAGTTTTTTTTTTTTTTTTTTTTTTTTTTTGAGACGGAGTCTCGCTCTGTCGCCCAGGCTGGAGTGCAGTGGCGCGATCTCGGCTCACTGCAAGCTCCGCCTCCTGGGTTCACGCCATTCTCCTGCCTCAGCCTCCCGAGTAGCTGGGACTACAGGCGCCCACAACCACGCCTGGCTAATTTTTTGTATTTTTAGTAGAGATGGGGTTTCACCGTGGTCTCGATCTCCTGACCTTGTGATCCGCCCGCCTCGGCCTCCCAAAGTGCTGGGATTACAGGCGTGAGCCACCGCGCCCGGCCCACCTGGCTAGTTTTTGTATTTTTAGTAGACATGGGGTTTCACCATATTGGCCAGGCTGGTTTTATTTATTTATTTATTTGTTTATTTATTTATTTATTTATTTATTTTTTTTTTTTTTTTTGAGACGGAGTCTCGCTCTGTCGCCCAGGCTGGAGTGCAGTGGCGCTATCTCGGCTCACTGCAAGCTCCGCCTCCCGGGTTTACGCCATTCTCCTGCCTCAGCCTCCCGAGTAGCTGGGACTACAGGCGCCCGCCACCTCGCCCGGCTAATTTTTTTGTATTTTTAGTAGAGACGGGGTTTCATTGTGTTAGCCAGGATGGTCTCGATCTCCTGACCTCGTGATCCGCCCGTCTCGGCCTCCCAAAGTGCTGGGATTACAGGCTTGAGCCACCGCGCCCGGCCTATTTATTTATTTATTTATTTATTTATTTATGAGACGGAGTCTCGCTCTGTCGCCCAGGCTGGAGTGCGGTGGCTCGATCTCGGCTCACTGCAAGCTCCGCCTCCCGGGTTCACGCCATTCTCCTGCCTCAGCCTCCCGAGTAGCTGGGACTATAGGTACCTGCCACCTTGCCCGGCTAGTTTTTTTTTTTTTTTTTTGTATTTTTAGTAGAGACGGGGTTTCACCATGTTAGCCAGGATGGTCTCGATCTCCTGACCTCGTGATCTGCCCCTCTTGGCCTCCCAGAGTGCTGGGATTATGGGCATGAGTCACTGCGCTCGGCCGCATCTCTGTTTTAAATAAATGTATAAATTAATAATAAAATAAACGTGACCAGGCACGGTGGCTCACGCTTGTAATCCCAGCACTTTGGGAGGCCGAGGCGGGTGGATCACGTGAGGTCAGGAGTTTGAGACCACCCTGGCCAACGTGGAGAAACCCCGTCTCTACTAAAAATATAAAAACTAGCCGGGCGAGGTGGCGGCGCCTGTAGTCCCAGCTACTCGGGAGGCTGAGGCAGGAGAATGGCGTGAACCCGGGAGGCGGAGCTTGCAGTGAGCTGAGATCGCACCACTGCACTGCAGCCTGGGGGACAGAGCGAGACTCCGTTCCCCCAGCAAGAAAACAACAACGAGGCCGCTCCCTGTACCCTGACGGGCAAGTCTTCAGGACGTTGACTGCAGGCAGCACCGTGTGGAATACGGAGCTTCGTGTCCGCAGTGTCGCCTAACAAGGCATGGCTGGGAACACACACGACCCGGGTGTTAGTGAGGGACGGACCGAGAAGACCGGTGTGCCCCGTGCTCCAATCTTCACGTCGCTGTGCCCCACGTGAGGCTCTTACTGGAATCACCACTTGGAACACATACATTTAAAAATTATATAAGGCTGGGCGCGGTGGCTCACGCCTGTAATCCCAGCACTTTGGGAGGCCGAGACGGGCGGATCACGAGGTCAGGAGATCGAGACCATCCTGGCTAACACGGTGAAACCCCGTCTCTACTAAAAAATACAAAAAACTAGCCGGGCGCGGTGGCGGGCGCCTGTAGTCCCAGCTACTCGGGAGGCTGAGGCAGGAGAATGGCGTAAAAACCCAGGAGGCGGAGCTTGCAGTGAGCTGAGATCCGGCCACTGCACTCCAGCCTGGGCAACACAGCGAGACTCCATCTCAAAAAAATAAAAAATAAAAAAATAAAAATTATATAAAAATCATGGTTCTAGGATGGCAGAGGCAAACCTGCGTCTGTCCTGAGGACGCCGAGAAGGTGGACCCACCTCTGACGCCCACGCCACCCTGAGTCAGCAGCATTTTCCTAACAGGAAACCAGTGTTATCTTTTAGAAATCAAAGACACTCAAGCGTTGCTAACATAACACCTGCACTTTGGCCTGGCTCTGGGTGTCCCGGGCTCTGGGTTGCTCTGCTTAATTGTCCTAGGAGGGGTCACATTGTGTTAATGAGTAAAGTGAGGCACAATAACTTTTTTTTTTTTGAGATAGAGTCTCGCTGTGTTGCCCAGGCTGGAGTGCAGTGGCGCCATCTCGGCTCACTGCAAGCTCCGCCTCCCAGGTTTACGCCATTCTCCTGCCTCAGCCTCCCGAGTAGCTGGGACTACAGGCGCCCGCCACCTGGTCCGGCTAGTTTTTTGTATTGTTAGTAGAGACGGAGTTTCACCGTGTTAGCCAGGATGGTCTCGATCTCCTGACCTCGTGATCCGCCCGCCTCGGCCTCCCAAAGTGCTGGGATTACAGGCGTGAGCCACCGTGCCCGGCTTTTTTTTTTTTTTAGAGACAGGGTTTCACCATGTTGGCCAGGCTGGTCTCAAACTCCTGATCTCAGGTGATCCGCCCGCCTCGGCCTCCCAAAGTGCTGGGATTACAGGCGTGAGCCACTGCGCCCGGCCCACAATAATTTTTAAAGTGTTTGTTTAGCAAACAGCAATTAATGACCCAGGCAGCTCCAAACCAGCAGTGGTCCCGGATGTCACTGAGCGACTGCAGAGGGAGCCAGGATGGACAGGGCAGAGCTAAGACAACACTTGGCTGGCAAAGGTGGCAGTGGCTGCGTTGCTTGGTTCCCTTGGAGGCCACGCGGTTCCAATTGACCCTCTGAGTTTGTGGGTTCCCCATGTGTGGAGTCAACCAACAGATTGAAACTTTTGGGAAAAAATTCCAGAAGTGTCAAAAAGCAAAATTTGAATTTGCTGCATATCTGTCCTAAAGTGCCGTGCGGGTGTCCCGCTGGCCATGAGCACCTCCGGTCTGAAGATGACGGGACACACAGAGACAGTTACGTGCAAAAATGGCACAGTTTCTGTCAGGGACTTGAGCATCCACGGATTGTATGATCCACTGGGGTCCTGGAACCCGTCCCCACAAACAGCAAGGGCCCCCTGTGCCGAGACCAGCTCTGTCGCGGAGACCCTAACCCAGCAGCACTAGAGGAATTAAGGCAAAGACACAGGAATATCGTATAAAGTGGGGATCAGGGGGCCAGCAGCCTTCAGAGCTGAGAGCCTTGAACAGAGCTTGACCCACACATTTATTGACAGAAAGCCACTGATAAACATTGCTTCTATAGATTATAGATTAGCTAAAAGCATTCCTTATGGGACACAAAGCATTCTCAGCGAGGAACAGAGAAACAGGCTCTGGCCGATTATCTGCAGCAAAAATATGTTGTTAAGCCCAGGCCACGCCTGCTGTCGTTTGTGGTTTGAGCAGTTTTCTGCTCCGGGTGAGGCCCGCTGTTCCTTGACCTGCTCCAGTAAACCAACAACTTTCTTTTTTTTTTTTTTTTTTTTTTTTTTTTGAGGCAGAGTCTCGCTCTGTGGCCCAGGCTGGAGTGCAGTGGCCGCATCTCAGCTCACTACAAGCTCCGCCTCCCGGGTTCCCGCCATTCTCCTGCCTCAGCCTCCCGAGTAGCTGGGACTACAGGCGCCGCCACCTCGCCCGGCTAATTTTTTGTATTTTTAGTAGAGACGGGGTTTTGGTCTCGATCTCCTGACCTCGTGATCCGCCCGTCTCGGCCTCCCAAAGTGCTAGGATTACAGGCTTGAGCCACCGCGCCCGGCCAACAACTTTCATCAGTGTGCATGACAGTCACCACGAGCATGTCACATTGCTGCAGAAATGCTGTTTATGGCCATTTCTTTAAGGCCTGTTTATGATAGGCTTAGGGTCTCTGTTCCCAACACCACTGTATACACATACTGGCTGCTTCTGATGCGTTAAGCCTAAGTCCTATTCTTCTAGCTCAAGTAAAGTTTCAATTATGTTTACAAATCAAACAACATTGAGGTTACTTATGAGGCCTAATTGGTTCTCTTGGTGCAGGATTCTTCAGGCCTGGTGTCCCTTGTGATTTAATAATTTTCACCTTCGGCCGGGTGTCGTGGCTCCCACCTGTAATCCCAGCACTTTGGGAGGCCAAGGCGGGTGGATCACCTGAGGTCAGGAGTTCGAGACCAGCCTGGACAACACGGTGAAACCCCGTCTCTACTAAAAATGCAAAAAAATTAGCCGGGTGTGGTGGTGTGTGCCCATAATCCCAGCTACATTTTTTTTTTTTTTTTTTTTGAGACAGAGTGCCACTCTTGTCACCCAGGCTGGAGTGCAGTGGCACGATCTCAGCTCACGGTTCAAGGAATCTCCTGCCTCAGCCTCCCAAGTAGCTGGGATTACAGACGCCCACCACCACGCCCAGCTAATTTTTGTATTTTTAGTAGAGACGGGGTTTCACCATGTTGGCCAGGATGCTGTCAAACTCCTGACCTTGTGATGCACCCGCCTCGGCCTCCTAAAGTGCTGGGATTACAGGCGTGAGCCACCGTGTCCAGCCAATCCCAGCTACTTTGGCTGAGACAAGAGAATCGTTTAAGCCCAGGAGGTGGACGTTGACATGAGCCGAGATCACGCCACTGCACTGCAGCCTGTGTGACAGAGTGAGACTCTGTCTCTAAATAAATAAATAATAAATAATTCTTACCTCATCCTGGCAGGCGGGTCTGTTTTCTGCCCCTCCTGGAGCAGAGCTGACACCCAGGGCTAGGGGATCGGCCCCAGAGGCGTCACAGATCCTCCCCCCGCGCCCCGCCACCGAGCCTTCTGACCCAGGTTAGTCCAATCCCATCCCTCCCCACTCTGGCCCTGCCCCTGCCTCGGCCACCACCTGCTCTAGGGCTTTGTGGCACAGACGGTTCCAGAGACGAGCTTTCTGGGCACGGCCGGTGGAGGTGACCTGGTGGTGAGTGTGGGGACCCGACCTCAGGCGCCCGGGCTGTTTTGCTCTCCTCCCTGGAGGCAGGGGAAGGGGAAGGCAAAACAGGATGAGGCCTGATGGTAGGGGCTGCCTGGGGCTCCAGACCCACCACTGGCTGCAGGACCCCCTCACGCCAGCCCAGGCCGGGCAGCGGCTACGTGAAGATGGATGGAGGTTTCTGCCTGGGAGGTGAGGACTGTGGTAGAATGTACAACGGCCGCCCCACCGCGGCTTTGAGGTTTCTGGGAGGGAGACAGGCACTCCCAAGGGCCCTTCCCACAGAAGGCCCACACATCCCAGCCACTCCCGTTGGCCACTGAAGAGCAGCCTACAGGGGCTGTGGGTGGTGCCAGCAGCGGAATCCCAGAGCCCTGGGGCCTAGCAGGCACTCGCCCAGAGCACCGTCTCTCCTGCTGAGGTGAGGTCTGCCCTGGCCAAGGCGGCAGGCAAGGCTGACGAGGGCCTGAGGCTGGGCCTGGGAGGGCACCTGAATGTGGGCCTCTGCTTGTATTTAACGGTGGTGATGGCGGAGCTGGTGTCCACCTGCTAGAACCTGCCTGGGCCTCTGGTAGGGCGGGTGTGGCTAACAGACCCCCCACAGAGCCCTCCGGCTGCACTCCCAGCCTGTGCCGCCCAGCAGGAACTGACCCCCGGCAGAGGAGGCAGCAGACAGGGACATGGTCCAGGCCCTCACCCGCACCTGCTTGCCAGAGAACGTGCGCGCCCAGGAGTCCTGGGAGGACGCACGTAACTTCTGATCCAGCACACCAACGTCCACCTGCTGACATTGCTCAAGTCGGGTGAGGCGCGGCGGCTGGGGTGGGGCCTGGGCAGGACGGCTCACACTACTCCACCATCCACACCGCCCCAGCAGGCCTCAGTCCCCCCAGACACTAGGGAGTGAACCCCACCACCCGAACCCCCTCATAGGCGTCTGTGCAGCCAACGGGAGCCCAAGGGCTGCCTCTCCAGCCTTATAAGAGAAGGGCCTTCTAGATAAGGCAGGACGTCTGCCGTGGTCAATGTCAGGCACCAGTCAGCACCCAGGGCCTCCAGAGCCTTCACGGTCTCCCTGGCAGCACGTCCCCACCAACCTGGCCGCCGAGGCCCGACTCTACGGCCGCAATATCCTCACCCTGGGCCACCAGCAGCCCTTGCTCCCCACCGGACCCGCTCCTGTGTGTCTGTTGGCCCATAAGTCTGTCTGGACTTTTGTGTGGACACGGACGTGTATCTGTGTGTCTGCAGGAAGGACGTGAACTGGGTGTGTGCCCAGAATCGGGGGTCCCAGCGGGCATGGGGTTCCACCTGTGGCTGTGAAATGGAAACTTTTTGGGCTGTGGCTGTCCGAGGAAGGCCCTGTGTGCCCAACCTGAGGCCCTGGCTTTCACCCACGGGATGAGAGAACAGTCCCTTCCAGCCTTGGCCTCCAGCCCCCAGGGCTTCCCTCCCACCCCCAGGGCTTCCCTCCTGCCCCCACTGCTTCCCAGAATCCCCCAGGGCTTCCCTCCCACCCCCAGTGCCTCCCAGAATCCCCCAGGGCTTCCCTGCACAGTGGGATGGTAACGTACTGTCCCCATGGAGTAAGGGAGCACCCAGACCTTGCGCGTCACATGCTCTATGTGGGGTCTGGATGCTGACTGCCTGGGATGGGGAGGGCTGGCAGTGCGGCCAAGTCCCAGTGCAGCGGGGGCTCCTAAAGAGGTTTCAGTAAAGCAGTGAGGACAAAAACCCCCACTCCAGCCTCTCCCACATGCACAGAGCAGCACATCTACACCTGTGCACACGTATGCACCATACACCCATGCACATGCATGCACATGCACACACCTATATGCACACACAGAGCAACATGTGTACACCTGTGCACACGTATGCACCATACACCCATGCACATGCATGCACACACACGCACACACCTATATGCACACACAGAGCAACATGTGTACACCTGTGCACACGTATGCACCATACACCCAAGCACATGCATGCACACACACGCACACACCTATATGCACAGAGCAACATGTGTACACCTGTGCACACGTATGCACTATACACCCATGCACATGCATGCACACACACACGCACACGCCTATGCACACACAGAGCAACACATGTACACCTGTGCACATGTATGCACCCATGCATCCATGCACACATACATGCCTATGCGCACACACACACGTCTAACAAACACACGTACATGTGCTCAGCCAGGACCTGGGGGCTCCAGGCTGAGTCCTGGGAACCCAGGGACCAGGCCCAGCTCGCCACCCTGCCCTGCCTCCCCGCAGTGCACCTAGGGTTTCTCTGAGGTCGGCTGTCCCTTCAGTGAGATGCACTCACCAGTCAGCCAGGTGGGGCTGTTGTGGGAACTTAGCTCAGTGAGTACTGGAATACTCAGTACTCCTGGGCTGTGGTGGGTCTTGGTGGGGTGGGGGCAGGGAGGCACCTGCTGGACAGGGGTCCTGGCTGGGCTCCGATGGGGGTGGGGCCCCAGTGCAGGGACAGGTGAGGTGTGAGGTGGCAAGGAAGACAGCTTTCGCCCACGGCCCTGCTGTGCCAGGGGCTGGCAGTGCTCCTGTCTGACAGCCCTGCCACAGCCCCCGCACCAATTACAAGCACTTAGTCACAACTTCCTGCCTGTGCTCGCCTCGGCAGCGGGAGAAAGAACAGCCTAGACGCCGAGCTGCTGCTCTTCCCACTCCCTCCAGCTGCCCCCCCGACCCCAGTCAGAGCCCCCGTCCCACTCTGCGAATGGGTGGGCAGGGATTGGCCCTGAGTCTGCAGCCTGTGAGGCCCGGGCAGCCGGTGTCCAGCAGGACAGGGTGGGGGAGATCAGCATAAAAGGATGCAGCTGTGACTGGCAGTCCCTGAGAATGAGGAGACGTGGACTCTGCTTGTGAAATTGACACCTGTCAAGCCGGGCTCTGCATCCCTCATTCAGTCCTTACAGGATCCCTGGGAAAGAAGATGCATGTTACTCCTGCTCTACGCCTCATCACCCCCAAACTGAGTGGCTTCAAACAGCAACCACGGGTTAGCCTGGGCCACGACCTGGGCCAGGAATCTGCACGAGGACTTGCTGTGTGGCTCGGGCTTTGGCTCAGGCCTCTCATGAGGGTGCAGGAAGGGCTGCGGCCCCCAGAAAGCAGGAGCTGCTGGAGGTGGTGCACGCACATGGTGGCCCTGGCACTGGCTGCCAGCCGGGAGCTCAGCTGGGGTGGGGGGTGCTTGGACTTGCCGGCAGCACAGTGAGGTTCCCGGGAGCCCCGTCTCCTGAGCATGGGAGCAGCGCCCAGCATCCTTACCGCCCAGCATCCTTACCGCAGAGCGTCAGAATCCACGTTGGGGCCGGGCGCAGGAGCTCACGCCTGTAATCCCAACACTTTTTTTTTTTTTTTGAGATGGAGTCTTGCTCTGTCTCCCAGGCTGGAGTGCAGTGGCGTGATCTCGGCTCACTGCAAGCTCCGCCTCTCGGGTTCACGCCATTCTCCTGCCTCAGCCTCCCGAGTAGCTGGGACTACAGGCGCCCGCCACCTCGCCTGGCTAGTTTTTTTTTTTTTTTTTTTTTTTTTTTTGAGACGGAGTCTTGCTCTGTCGCCCAGGCTGGAGTGCAGTGGCGTGATCTCGGCTCACTGCAAGCTCCGCCTCCCGGGTTCACGCCATTCTCCTGCCTCAGCCTCCCGAGTAGCTGGGACTACAGGCGCCCACAACCGCGCCCGGCTAATTTTTTGTATTTTTAGTAGAGACGGGGTTTCACCGTGGTCTCGATCTCCTGACCTTGTGATCCGCCCGCCTCGGCCTCCCAAAGTGCTGGGATTACAGGTGTGAGCCACTGCGCCCGGCCAGTTTTTTGTATTTTTTAGTAGAGACGGGGTTTCACCGTGTTAACCAGGATGGTCTCGATCTCCTGACCTCGTGATCCGCCCGTCTCGGCCTCCCAAAATGCTGGGATTACAGGCGTGAGCCACCGCGCCTGGCCTGATCCCAGCACTTTGGCAGGCCGAGGAGAGTGGCTTGCTTGAGGCCAGGACCCGCCTGGCCAATACAGTGAAACCCTGTCTCTACTAAAAATACAAAAGTTAGCCAGGTGTGGTGGCGGGCGCCTATAATCCCAACTGCTTGGGAGGCTGAGGCAGGAGAATCACTTGAACCCGGGAGGCGGAGGTTGCAGTGAGCTGAGATCCCGCCACTGCACTCCAGCCCGGGTGACAGAGCAAGACTCTGTCTCAAAAAAAAAAAAAAAAAAAAGAATGCTGGGTGCGGGTGGCTCACGCCTGTAATCCCAACACTTTGGGAGGCCGAGGCAGGTGGATCACCTGAGGTCAGGAGTGCGACACCAGCCTGGCCAACATTGTGAAACCCCGTCTCTACTAAAAATGCAAAAATTAGCCAGGCATGGTGGTGTGTGCCTGTAATTCCAACTACTCGGGAGGCAGAGACAGGAGAATTGCTTGAAACCGGGAGGCGGAGGTTGCAGTGAGCCGAGATCGCACCACTGCACTCCAGCTTGGGCAACAGAGCTGGCAGATGCCATCCTGTCCCTGCTGCCCCTCGATAGTCTCACACACACCCCAGACACCCAGCAGCATGGAGACCAGGGCGGCCCAGCCTGCCCACTGGCCTGACCCCAGGGCTGCTGCCTTCCGCCGTGGGAGGACGGCAGGAGAAGAGAGGGTGGGAGGCGGGCTGGGCGTGCCCACATCCCTGTAAGGCAACGGCTCCGGGACGGGACGCTCCCTTCGGGGCGCCAGCTCACCAAGTGACCTGCCCATCCCTGTCCAAGGGCAGCTCCCTGGGGCCCCACTGGGGCTGCCCCAACCCTGTTCTGAGGTAACTCCTCGGCACCACCTGCTTCCTGCTAGGATCTCAACTGACCAACACCCCTCGGCTTTGAGTCAGCCCAGAAACTGTCAGACACTTTCTGGCACAAGAACCACACGCGGGTGGCACAGGGCACCGACACTCACCCTCTGCCCAGCCCGAGACCCCCGACCCGCTCAGGGCCTGAAGCCTTCAGATGTGGATGGAGGGGTGACCTCTGGGCCTCTCCATCCCCAAAGAGACCAACATCGATCCTTCCGAAATTCAGACTGGCCAGGTTACCATGGTGATATCCATGCTGAACCAAGAGCTAAAAATAGGCCCCAGAGAGGATGGACGGAGGGATGGAGGGATGGACGGATGGGTGGGTGGATGGATGGAGGGATGGATGGATGGGTGGACAGATGGATGGAGGGATGGACGGATGGGTGGACAGATGGATGGAGGGATGGACAGATGGGTGGGCAGATGGATGGAGGGATGGACGGATGGGTGGGCAGATGGATGGAGGGATGGACGGATGGGTGGGTGGATGGATACATAGGGGGATGGGTGGGCCTGGATTCAGGATTGGGACAATTTGTTTTTCTCTGACAAGATAATTCAGGGGAAATCTCAAATTCAGGGCGAGGAGGTTCCAGCAGGTGGGAGATGTCCTGGCTCCATAAGCATCTCACGGAGGCCTCACTCAGTGCCCCCAGCCCAGGTCCCTGCGGCGCAGGCCATGTGGGAGGCTCCTGGCACCCCTGCATCATGTCCACAGTCCTCACCGAGCGGGTTTCAGGCCTGGGGAGTCCCAGGAAGCCGAGCGGAACTCCTTCAGGGGTGGAGGCAGCCATGGTGTGGTCCCCGCTCCCTGCCCCTGGCAGCCTGTGCGTCCCTGCATCCCTCCCTGAACCCATTCAGTCCTGGTGGGCTGGGTCTGGGAGAGCCCCTGCCTCAGAAGTGGGCACTCCGGGGGCCGGGCCCAGCCCTCTGGGGGGTTGGGGGAGGGACTGAAGGCACAAGAGAAGTACAAGGGTAAGGTGACACTTTATTACTCCTGATGCCCCCCCGGCAGAACCCACAGGCCAGCCAGACCCCGCAGACCCCACGGACCTGGGTGCAGAGGCTGGACGGCAAAAAACACAAGGTGGGTGGGGGTGGGGGCACGAGCAGGGACAGAAGGAGGCTAACTGTGGGGACAGGGTGTCTGGGCACCCTGGGCTTTCTCGGGGGCTGGGGTGCTGCCTTGCTGGCCCTCCCCCACAAAGATTAGATGCAAAGCAGAGCCCCCAGTCCGTGCCCCTTCTCGTCGGGGCAGGGTCTCCCCTGGATGAGCTCCCAGGCCCCTCCAAGTCCTTCACGATCTCCCTCCAGCCACCTGGCTCAGGCAGGGCCAGGCATGGAGGCCTGTATTTTATCACCCTTCGGCCTCGGGGGCCCCAGACCCGGGCCCAAGCCAGCAGGATCCCAGGAGGACTGGGAGTGGGGCCTGGCGGGGACTGGAGGCTTCTGGGAGGTCGGAGGGAGCTTAAGAGACCCCAAAGGTGCTGGAGACCGAGGCTCCACAGACCCACTGCTCACTGCCCCTCCCCATACCCTCCACGTCTTCATGGGGTGCAGCCTGGGCTGACCTCTCCGGCAGGGACGTCCAGGCCTCTCGGGGCCAGGCCTCTGTGGCTGTAGTACTCCACCACCTGCTTCGGGACCTCGGCCAGCACGCACTTGGCCAGCGCTGCAGGGGATGCCTGGAGGCAGGACAGCTCGGTTACATCTGGGACCTTCGAGATGGAGATCATCCGTCTCTGCACCTGGGTTACATCCTCCAGAACCAGGTGGTGACACCCCCACCAGAGGCTCACCCGGGGCCAGGCAAGCCTTGCTGAGGATGCTGGCCACACGAGGCTGCACATAGGTCATTCCAGTCCCCCAAGCACGGACACAAAAAGTGCTGACGTGGCAAGCGAGGCCACCTCCGGCCCAGACCCTACCCACACTTCCCCAGCAAAGCCCAAGCGTGTCTGTGCGACGTGACTCACCGCAGAGCTTCACGTGTCTGTAACATGCATGTTTCACTGCATAGAATGTCACGTGTGTCTGTCTTCATGCAAGTCTGATGTCTTGCTGTGTAGAACTTCACGTCTGTGTTGTGTGCATGTCTTGCTGTAGGGCACCACGTGTGTGACATACGTGTCTCACCAGGCAGAACCTCGCGTGTGTGCTGTGTGTGTCTCACCAGGGAGAACCTCGCGTGTGTGCTGTGCGTGTCTCACCGGGCACAACCTCGCGTGTGTGCTGTGCGTGTCTCACCGGGCAGAACCTCGCGTGTGTGCTGTGTGTGTCTTGCCAGGTAGAACCTCGCGTGTGTGCTGTGTGTGTCTCACTGGGCAGAACCTCGTGTGTGTGCTGTGCGTGTCTCACCAGGGAGAACCTCCCGTGTGTGCTGTGTGTGTCTTGCCGGGTAGAACCTCGTGTGACATGCATGTCTCACCAGGCACAACCTCGCGTGTGTGCTGTGCATGTCTCACCAGGCACAACCTCGCGTGTGTGCTGTGCATGTCTCGCCAGGGAGAACCTCACGTGTGTGCTGTGCGTGTCTCGCCAGGGAGAACCTCACGTGTGTGCTGTGCGTGTCTCGCCGGGGAGAACCTCACGTGTGTGCTGTGCGTGTCTTACTGGACAGAACCTCACACGTGTGCTGTGTGCGTCTCACTGGGTCGCAGAGGTTGGCAGCGATGGGGGAAACTGCGTGGTGGACCCCAGGAGCCCCTTGTGCTGTTCTCTGCTTGTGTGTAGATCTGACGTTTCATAATGGGGGCCGGGGGGTGGTTCAGGTGCTCAAAGTCCCGGCTTCAGATACTGCTGTCGATTTCGGGGGAAACAGCCCGGGACCCCTCAGACCCCCCAGACCGAAGACGGGACCTGCCACGTCCTCTGGCATGAGCCCGGCCTGGGGGGGTCTTGGGCAGTGGCATGAACAGGGACCCCCAAGTCGGCCTTGACTGAGCCCCTCCAGGACACTCACATTTTTCAGCTCCCGGAAGGGCACAAACTGGACGATGTCCCGGAGCGCGGGCTCACCCCGCGGGGAGCGCAGGACGCCGTCATCGCCGTCCAGGACCTGCATGTCGGTGAAGTCGGCGTTGCCCACGCCCACGATGATGATGGACATGGGCAGGCGTGAGGCGCGCACAATGGCCTCCCGCGTGTCGGCCATGTCGGTCACCACGCCGTCCGTCAGGATCAGCAGGATGTAGTATTGCTGGGGGCACAGGGAAGGCGTCAGCAGCACCACCCCTGCCGTGACCCACGCGCCCCGCAGCCCACGGGCCCCCAGACAGCCCAGAGCGCCTCCAGGCATCCGTTTCCTAGAACCGCCTTCGGAGCGCGGTGCCTGCGTCACAAACATCACGAACAACAGTGGGTCAGAAGCCCCTCCGTGGTGGGCACTCTGTTCTGGGCCTTCTGTGCCCCAGCTCAGGAAATCTCCGTGAGTCTCAGGGATGGCTCTGGAGCGGGTCTACGAAGTCCACATTTTACTGATGAGGTCACAGTGCCCGGCTTGGAGGTCTGAGGCCAGAGGAGAAAACTGCAATCCCAGGAGCCAGACCTGGAGCCCGTACACCCTGCTCCAGTCTCTCCAGGGTGTCCACTGTGCCACACGAGACAGAGTAGAGGCCGGGCACGGCGGCTCACGCCTGTAATCCCAGCACTTTGGGAGGCTGAGGTGGGCAGATCACCTGAGGTCAGGAGTTTGAGACCAGCCTGGTCAACATGGCGAAACCCCATCTCTACTAAAATTACAAAAATTAACCAGGCGTGGTAGTGAGCGCCTGTAGTCCCAGCTTCTTGGGAGGCTGAGGCAGGAGAATTGCTCGAACCTGGGAGGCGGAGGTTGCAGTGAATCGAGATCGCACCACTGTACCCCAGCCTGGCGACAGAGTAAGACTGTCACAAAAAAAAAAAAAAAAAAAGAATGAAACTCAAATAAAATCCATTTCCATTGTTTAAAAAAAAAACCCACTCAATAATCTTGCCCAAACTGTGGACAGTGGGAAACAAAGAGAAGGAGGGCTGGCCTGAGCAGCTGCCTCGGGGGGCTGGAACGGCCCTGTCCCCAGGAGAGTGGGAGCCCACAGCAGCCTCCCCAGGGCTGGCCCTGACTGAGCCCGTCCCACTGAGGGCAGATGTGTCCTGGAAACGAACAGGGGCCCCGGGACCCTGCTCAGAGTCACTTTCTCCGAGAGGCTCTCCTTTTGTGCCCTCCCCATCTCCCCTCTGAGCCCCACACCTGTGGGAAGAATTACCTGTTTGCAAGGCGGTCTCCAGTCCAGGCCCACAAGCACCCATGGCTGTGCCCAGCCTGGCTCTCAGCCTTCAGATAAACAGCCCATCCTCAGAAAGCCCCCCACCCCCTCCCAACCCCAGATGACGCCCCCACCCCCGCTGCC
Organism: Macaca nemestrina; assembly: GCF_043159975.1. NCBI lineage: Eukaryota > Metazoa > Chordata > Mammalia > Primates > Cercopithecidae > Macaca > Macaca nemestrina. The sequence goes on along the minus strand of NC_092142.1, from coordinate 88,552,402 downwards.
AACTGTGTGAGCACCAGGCCCCAAAACCCACTGAGGGGCCCTGCGAGGCCCGGGGCTTCGTGTCCAGGAGAGGGACCGAGGGCTCAGCCGATCACGTTTGAGTCCTGGTTTCAACCCAGTTCTAACCACAGAAAACCATGTCACGGAAACATAAACACCAGAGGGACGTGCAACGCCAGGGGTGGCGGTTTAGGCGCGGTCAGGTGTCGTGGCAGCTTAAAAAGAAGCCTTATCTTTATTAGCGGCTGACACTGATATTTACAGATGAAACCGTCTGAGACTCGCTTCCAGACAACAGAGGAACATGACGACTGAACACAATCCTGACTCCAGGCTGGGTCCCGTGCCAGGAATAATACTGCTTTGAAAGTTACGATTGTGTCAATTAATGAAATTGGAATATAGTCTACGTATTAGATAAAAGTATTGTTATCTAAATTCAATTTCCTGAAATCTGTATTTGTGCTATGGTTATATAAAAGAGTATCTTTGATCTTAGGAAATATACATTGAAATATTAAGAGGTAGGCCGGGCGCGGTGGCTCACGCCTGTAATCCCAGCACTTTGGGAGGCCGAGGCGGGCGGATCACAAGTTCAGGAGATCGAGACCATCCTGGCTAACATGGTAAAACCCCGTCTCTACTAACAATACAAAAACAAAATTAGCCAGGCTCGGGAGGCCGAGGCAGGAGAATGGTGTGAACCTGGGAGGCGGAGCTTGCAGTGAGCCGCACTCCACCTGGGCGACACAGCGAGACTCCATCAAAAATAAAAAAATAAAAAAAATTGAAAAATTGAAAAAGAAAACATACAACAACTACACAGACATGAGCAGAAGTGCAACATGTAAGCAGCTGGTGGCCTCACGGGCTGCAGGACCTCAGAGCTCTTGCAACTTTTTGGTGAGTTTAAAATTATTTCAGGCCAGGTGCGGTGGCTCCCACCTGTAATCCCAGCACTTTGGGAGGCCGAGGCCGGTGGATCACTCGGGGGTCAGGGGTTTGAGACCAGTCTGGGCAACAAGGCGAAACCCTGTCTCTACTAAAAATACAAAAATTAGCTGGGCGAGATGGTGGGCAGCTGTAATCCCAGCTACTCGGGAGGCTGAGGCAGGAGAATCGGGGAGGCGGAGGTGCAGTAAACGGAGATCGCACCATTGCACTCCAGCCTGGGTGACAGAGCGAGACTCTGTCTCAAAAAAAAAGAAGAAAAAAAGAGGCCGGGCGCGGTGGCTCAAGCCTGTAATCCCAGCACTTTGGGAGGTCGAGACGGGCGGATCATGAGGTCAGGAGATCGAGACCATCCTGGCTAACACGGTGAAACCCCGTCTCTACTAAAAAATACAAAAAACTAGCCGGGCGAGGTGGTGGGCGCCTGTAGTCCCAGCTACTCAGGAGGCTGAGGCAGGAGAATGGCGTGAACCCGGGAGGCGGAGCTTGCAGTGAGCCGAGATCACGCCACTGCACTCCAGCCTGGGCGACAGAGCAAGACTCCGTCTCAAAAAAAAAAAAAAAGAAAAAAAGAAAAAAAAAAAAAAAAAAGGAACAGGCTGGTTGTGGCCCCAGCAACACATACAGGGCCACAGAAACGGTGGCAGAGTAGAGCCCAGCACGGTTCTCGGCACCCTATCATTCATGCAAAGTAAAGACACACAAACAAAATGACAATGCATGTACAGCCAAACAGTAGACACGTGTGCGGCCCTGCGGTGCCCAGAGGAAGAGGAGGGGGCAGCCTCGCTGGACCTGTGGCTGTGACCCTGTGAGGCGATGGACAGCCCTGTGCCCGAGACACCCGCAGCTTTGATGCAGACGCAGTCAACCAGCTGGGCCCCCCCCCTCCTGAGTTGTTCTGCCTCGGGGCCTCTGTGCTGGCTGTTCCCTCTGCCTGGCTGCCTCCCTAATGTCCAGGCGTTGGTGCACACATAGCCGACCCCACACCACGCATACACCACGCATGCACCACGCATGCACCACGCCCCCCGGGCACCTACAGAGGCTTCCCCAGTGCGTTCCTCGGCCGCCGCCACGCGTGCCACCTTGGAGATGATGGGCGCCACGTTGGTGGGGCCGTAGAGCTGGACCCTGGGCAGACAGTTCTGGTAGGCCTCCACCACGCCCTGGATGCCTGTAGGGGGCAGGGGGTGAGCCCGGCCCCCTTGCACCCCCTCCCCAGGCCTGCCTCGAGCTCCTACCTTCACACTCGTCATCCTCAGGGTTGAAATTGATGGCAAAGTCATGGGACACCTGGGTGGGAGCAACAGGGCTCGGTCATCTGCTCGTTGCAACCCCTCCCTACTGGCCCCACGTCTCTCGGTCAGCTGCTCCCCCCCGGCCCCCATGTCCCCCACCTACTGAAGAGGGCTCCGTCGGCTGCTCCCCCACCCGGCCCCCATGTCCCCAAGTCGAGAGGTAGGCTTCGACTTTCTAGGGAAGCCGGACCTGTGGGTGGCCATGTTCTGCAGAGTCATGAGACAGAGGGGGAGGCAGACCCCCCTGGCTTCAGCAGTGCCTGATGCTTACATTAGCCAATAAATCCCCACACTCCATGTTTTCTGTTGAAGCCAGTTGAATTTTTTTGTTTCTTTTTTTTTTTTTTTTTTTGAGACTGAGTCTGGCTCTGTCGCCCAGGCTGGAGTGCAGTGGCCGGATCTCAGCTCACTGCAAGCTCCGCCTCCAGGGTTTACGCCATTCTCCTGCCTCAGCCTCCGGAGTAGCTGGGACCACAGGCGCCGCCACCTCACCTGGCTAGTTTTTTTTTTGTATTTTTTAGTAGAGACGGGGTTTCACCGTGTTAGCCAGGATGGTCTCGATCTGCTGACCTAGTGATCCGCCCGTCTCGGCCTCCCAAAGTGCTGGGATTACAGGCTTGAGCCACCGCGCCCGGCTTCTTTTTTTTTTTTGAGCAGAGTCTCGCTCCATAGGCCAGGCTGGAGTGCAGTGGCGCAATCTCGGCTCACCGCAACCTCTGCCTCCTGGCCTCAAGCAGTTCTCTTGCCTCAGCCTCCCAAGTAGCTGGGATTACAAGCGTGTGCCACCACACCCAGCTCATTTTTGTATTTTTAATAGAGATGGAGTTTCACCATGTTGGCCAGGCTGGTCTGGAACTCCTGACCTCAGGTGATCTGCCCGCCTCAGCCTCCCAAAGTGCTGAGATTACGGGTGTGAGCCACCGCACCTGGCCGAAGCCAGTTGAATTGTTATGTGCATTAGAGGATTCCAGACTAATGTCCTTCCCTGTCTCCTGAAAGAACATGGAGCTGGCCTCCAGACACCCCTCAAGCTAACAGGTCCTAGGAGGTTAAAGGTCAGCCTCTCTGGCTGGAAGCCTGGAGTTCCCACTTCGCACCCCAATCCCATCCTACAGTCGCCAGTTCCCAGCAGGCAGCCAGGGCTCCCCGGGCCAGGCCGCCCTCTGCCTGGGAGGGCATGGGAAGGGCACAGCTCGGAGGTCCCGGGCTCTGGGTTCTCCTACCTCATACTTGGGCGGGATCCGGGCTCCAAACCCCAGAGCAGAAAATCTCTTGTCGCTGTAAGAGAGGCAGGCGGTCACCGGGCCCGACCTCTCCTGGCTGCAGCAGGGGCTGCTTCTGAGGAAGCACAACTAGTGCCCAAAAGACTAGGGCGGGCCCAGGCCTGGGACCGTGGCAGTAAGCACCTGCCAGAGGAGACCAGGGCCACGCGGGCCCAGGCCTGGGACCACAGCAGCAAGCACCTGCCAGAGGCGGGGAACTGAGGCCCGGGGCGGCAGAGGCACAGGCCAGTGTACAGGGCACGGTCCTGCTGCCGGTGAAGCTGCCTCCCAACTCCATGCCTGTGCACACGCCGTCTCCCTGCAGACGCCTCCTCAGGGGGCTCCCAGACCCCGGGAGGGGTCCTGTGGGGCCAAGGCACCCACTATGGCCCTCATCAATCCAGACAGAGGGGTCTGTGGGGCAGGGAGCTCAGGGCATCCTCTCAAGCCCCAGGCCAGGGGTCTGTGTTGTGGTGAGAAGCTCAGAGCACAGCGTTTTGTGCCAGGCCCTCCCTGGTAGAGCATCCACGAGTGAGCCCCGTGCCCCTGTGACCTCAGTTTGCTCCTCTGGCAAAGCAGGACACAGACGTCCCCCCAGGACCACGTGCAGTCCGTGCGGCAGCCTCCAGTAGGGCTACCCAGCCCTTCCTCACAGAATCTTTTCTTTCTTTCTTTCTTTTTTTTTTTTTTTTTTTTTTGAGAAGGAGTCTCGCTCTGTCACCCGGGCTGGAGTGCAAAGGCATGATCTCAGCTCACTGCAACCTCCGCCTCCCGGGTTCCAGCGATTCTCCTGCCTCAGCCTCCTGAGTAGCTGGGATTATAGGCGCCTGCCACCACGCCCAGCTAATTTTTGTATTTTTAGTAGAGACGGGGTTTCACCATGTTGGCCAGGCTGGTCTCAAACTCCTGGCCTCAGGTGATCGACCCGCCTCCGCCTCCCAAAGTGCTGGGATTACAGGCGTGAGCCACCGCGCCCGGCCCCTCGCAGTCTGACAAAGTCACAGTGCCCACCTCATGGGGCCCCCAGGCCTGAACTGGAGCCCAGGGGGATGAGGGGAAGGCAGCGGGGCACACCTGCCATAGCTGACCTGGAGCCCAGGGGGTGAGGGGAAGCCGGCCGCACGCACCTGTCATAGTCCTGGCAGATCTCGCCCACGGACACCAGCGCCTTCAGGTACTCATTGGGCTGGTAAGGGTTGATGTAATGCAGGGAGCAGCTGTTCCGCGGGTCTCCGTTGGAGGCGGTGAAGTCAATGGCCACCTGCAGCGGGCCGGGAGCCAGGAGCTGTGCTGGGCCGGGGCTCCCCGAACCCGCTCCTGACAGGTAGAGAAACCGCACCCAGAGCGGCCGGGACTCAGGGTCAGGGGCCGCGTGCGTGGGTGGGGCTGGGGGGCTGCTGGGGCCACCTCACCTGCTACACAGGGCAGGAGGGGTCTCCTCGAAACCTGCCAACCCCTAGGCTGCCTGGATCCCTGGGAGGACGCGCCACCGGGACCACCCTGGCCTTGTGGGGTCCCCTAGGCTCCCTGGATCCCCGGGAGGACGCGCCACCGGGATCACCCCGGCCTTGTGGGGTCCCCGCCCATCCTTCTTAGCGACCACCCAACCCCTCTACCACCCTCCCCGGCAGGGCCTGAGAGGACCAAGCCTGGGTTGGGTCTCCTCCAGGTTTCCCACTTGCTGGCTTCTCCCAAAGCCATTCTGGGGCTCATTCAACAAAAACATGAACCAGCACATCTGCAAATGACACAAGGGTGACACAGGTGACACGGGGGGCCGTGTATCTGTGGGTGACACGGGGGTGATGGGGTGACACAGGGGTGACACAGGGGCCATGTATCTGTGGGTGACATGGGGTGACCCGAGGGGCTGTGTATCTGTGGGTGACATGGGGTGACCCGGGGGGCTGTGTATCTGTGGGTGACATGGGGGTGACCCGGGGGGCTGTGTATCTGTAGGTGACACGGGGGTGACACGGGGGCCATGTATCTGTGGGTGACACGGGGGTGACACGGGGGCCATGTATCTGTGGGTGACACGGGGGTGACCCGGGGGGGCCGTGTATGTGTGGGTGACACGGGGGTGACCCGGGGGGGCCGTGTATGTGTGGGTGACACGGGGGTGACACGGTGGCCGTGTATCTGTGGGTGACATGGGGGTGACATGAGGGTGACACGGGGGGCTGTGTATCTGTGGGTGACATGGGGGTGACCCGGGGGGCTGTGTATCTGTGGGTGACACGGGGGTGACCCGGGGGCCATGTATCTGTGGGTGACATGGGGGTGACACGGGGGGCTGTGTATCTGTGGGTGACACGGGGGTGACCCGGGGGGGCCGTGTATCTGTGGGTGACACGGGGGGCTGTGTATCTGTGGGTGACACGGGGGTGACCCGGGGGGGCCGTGTATCTGTGGGTGACATGGGGGTGACATGGGGGTGACATGGGCTGTGTATCTGTGGGTGACATGGGGGTGACATGGTGACATGGGGTGACATGGGGGGCTGTGTATCTGTGGGTGACACGGGGGTGACATGGGGGTGACACGAGGGTGACACGGGGGTGACATGGGGGTGACACGGGGTCGTGCCGGGCTCCTTGGATGACACGTAGCGCCTGTGGCTGGTTCACACCCAAACGCTCACTCCAGCTTCTCCTCCTCCACGTTTTGTCTGTTGTTAAATGTGTTTGTGGAAGGTAAACCCTGGTGATGTCACCTCCCAAGGGGGATTGGGGCTGCTTCCTGAACCCCAAGCCTGTTTCCTCGCCTGTACAAAAGGGGGGACCCCCAGGAGCCGCACATGGAGACACCGGCTCACGAGAACCGCCAGTGCCCTTTCACCCCCAGGCTGGGGACCCTCAGGAGCTGGGGGACTCCAGGTATCTGGCCTGGTTCCTTCTCAGGGTGGTTGGCGGGGGTGGGGGTGGGGGTGGGGGTGGGGGTGGGGGTGGGGAGGGCGGGGGCGGGGACGGGCGGGGGACAGGCGGGGCCGTGGACTCACGGTGAAGTGGATCTGGCAGCCGCCCATGATGTAGTCCAGGAACGAGTACACCCTGTGGAACTTCCGGCCAGCAGTGTCGGCGGCCACCCCGGCCAGGGACACCGAGGCCAGCGGCGTTGGCACCACCCCCACCAAAGACGCCGAGGCCGGTGCCAGCCGGGATCCAGGCCTCCCTCCCCCAGGCAGCCCAGTCCCTCTCCCTCCTCTCCTCTCCCGCATCCTCTCTCCCCAACCTGCCCCTCCCCAGACGTGCTGGGGCCCACCAGGCCTCTGGTTGAGGGTCCGTCCAACAATCAGAGGGGGCGGTGAAGCTCCTCCTGCGGGTTGGGAGGCTTCGGGCACGGCCGCCTCTCACCTTCAGGTCAGCCAGGACGACGGCCCCCGAGTTCTTGTAACTGCGTCTCTTCTGCTTGTATTTGGGATTCACACAGTCCCACTGGGCCTGGCGCAGGAACAAGCAGAGGCCCCCGAGTGGTAGCTCCGAACACCCACCAGGGAGACCCCACCCAAGACCGTCCTCAGCAGCGATGGCGAACCCCTGTGTGGGGAAGGGCAGGGCTGCTGCAGGGCAGCCGGAAGGGGCAGCGTGGGTCAGACACGAATGAAGAGGGACGGGAGTTGGACCCCCCACCCGGCACGGCCCCGTCATTAAGCCCAAGGACGCTGAGGCCCAGGGAGGGGGGCAGGAAGCAGGGCCCGGGGTGGCCTCCCCACTGCACCCTCATCTGGCTGCTGAGGGCTGGGCAGGCAGACACAGGGGAGGGCACCGCTTGACCCCACCTCCCACCACCCCCGTGCCCAGCTCCGCCGCTAGACGATTTCACAGACACAAGCCCCACAAGGGCCGGCCCGGCCCTGGATGGTGCCTGAAAATTTCCAGCTGAACCTGATGGGGGCCACGCCTGCTATGACCCCTCGGGAACCAGCACCAGAGTCCACCATCCCAGCCTTCTCTGGTTATAACAAGTCATTGTCGCCGCTCCCCACAACCCCGTCAGGACAGTGGGACAGGGTTTCACAGCCTCTGTGGTGGGGCCAACACAGGAGCAGCCCAGATGTGCCCCCGCTCACCCGCCCCTCCCCAGAGGCCCCTCCACTCCACCTGCCCCACCTCCCCCTCACCCGCCCCTCCCCAGAGGCCCCTCCCCTCCACCTGCCCCACCTCCCCCACCTCCCCCTCACCTGCCCCTCCCCAGAGGCCCCTCCCCTCCACCTGCCCCACCTCCCCCTCACCTGCCCCTCCCTGAAGGCCTTCTGCATCTCCTCGAAGGTGGTAGTAAATTCTCCGATGAAGTCGTGTTTTCCTCGAGAGTCGTAATCCCAGACCAGGCACTGGGGAGCCCAGTCCCCCTCAGCACTGCCCCTTGGGGGCCCCAGGACCCTCCCACCCCTGAGCCCGGGTGTCTCCATCCCCGGCCCACATCCAGGCCACCCACTCATTGCCCCCGTGGTCTGTCCCGTCCCCCACCTTCAGAGGCCTTGTCTCCTCGCAGCTGCAGAGGGAGCTCAGCGAGACTTTGAAGGGCTCCCATACGGGGTTCAGGTTGTTCTTCACCACCTGTGGGCCGGGAGGGGCTGGCTCAGGGGAGGCCCAGGGCCCCGGGATCCTTGGGGCGGACAGAGACCTGGGTGGAAGAGCAGTGTGAGGCGGGCACCGCTGGCCCTGCCCCTGCGTCACCCCAGACAGCGCCGGGGCCCTGAGCTGGGGCTGGCACCCCCTCCCCGCACGAAGCCGTGTTGGGACCCGGGAGCCGCATTTCTGAGCCCCGTGCCTCCGCCTTCGTAACTTCTGCCACCTCTGAGCCACCTGCACTGCTCTCCTCCTTAAACAGATTCATTTCCACTCAAGTTAATTTCTCTCAAAACAAAGCGCTCTCTCACTGCAGTCGCTGAAACCCCATTTCACCTGCAGAAGTGGAAGGGAGGCCTAAAAATAATCACAGCCACAACTACACAAGCCTGTTGGATTCTGGCTACAGCCACGTGGGCTCTGCGCCGGCGGCTCCCTGTTGGAGGCTGGAGCTCCTCCCGTGTGGCCAGAGATGCGGGAGGGCTGGGGACAGCCCCTTCCCCTCCCTGGTTGCCATCCCCGGCCGCTCACCTCCGTCCTGTACACCAGCTGCAAGCCCTGGTCGTCGTTGACCCGGAAGAGCTCCAGGAAGGGGTCGGACTTGCTGAAGAGGTCCTGGGGAGAGGCACAGGGGCTGCTGGGCCAGGCACGGTGAGCTCGGGCTTTGGATGGGAGCCGGCTTTGTCATTTCCCAGGGCTCACTTCACGCCACCAGCTGCTAATTCCTCAGGCACCAAACGAGGCAGCAAGTCTGCGCGGACAGCATCTCCTCCCTCCCTCCCACCCCCGGGGATCTGACCGCAGCGCGCGACTCCCCTCCAGGGAGACACCCTACACAGCAGGGTGGGACCCTGTTCTGAGCTGCTCCAGCTCCTCCCCTTTCAGGACGGTGGCCTGGGGGTGCTGGGCCTCTTTCCCCATCACTGAGCAGGGTCATGAGTGGTCGCCACAGTGGGGAGCTGCCCTGGTCCCAGCCCAGCTGCCAGGAGGGGCGGGAAAGCTAATGGCGGTGACAGTGACGATGGTGACCGTGACGGCAGCACGCCCAGCCCCACCCCACGCACACTCCGCACGCTGCACACACATCTCATACGGGGCACGGTCACGCGAGGTCAACGCTGGGCAGGGACCGGGTTTTCGAACTGGTTCCCAGACCTCAGCCTGAGCCAGGCATGCCCGGCGCCCGTACTCACCTTGTCATCCAGCTTCCTGGCCCGGAAGGAGAGCTCCACGTAGCCGTTGTTCCCCGAGATGTCCTCAGCGATCACCTGGCAGGGGTACGCCAGGGCTCCAGGCTTGGCCAGGCGGGGCCTGACCCCACCGTGGGGGACCCGAGGCCCCAGGCCAGCCGACCCCACCCAGCCGGGCCTGAGAGGAGGCGTCTGGGTGCCCCCAGGGCTGTGCAGCTGCCGGCTCCTGCAGACCCTCCCTGGACCGCACGCTGCCCCATCTTCCACTCGGAACACCCCGGGAGCCACAGCAGCAGGGCCTGCAGGCTGCGGCGGGTGCACCCGGGCCTCACCGTGATGGAGGACTTGCCGGCGTTCCTGCCAAACTTGAGCAGCAGCGGGCGGGTCACTTTTTTCTGGGCCACAATCTGTAAGTCAGAAGCATCAGGCAGGGAGGGGCAGGCAGGGACGGCTCCTGACCCTGGGGACCCCACCGCGCCCTCACCCCGACTCTCAGGCCTGGCCTGTCTCCCCGCCCCCCACCATGGGCTTCCCTGCCCAGGGCCCGGCGCCCCCTTTGCTGCTGCTCTCAAGCACCTGCCGTCCGTGTGTGTGGCCACCCCTGCACGGCCACCACCTCACGAGGCCAGCAGTCGCCCGGGGGAGGCAGAGGTCATCCCACCTATTTACCAGGTGAGAAAACAGGCCCAGGTGGAAGCCAGGTAGCAGCTCACAGCCAGTCGGTGTGCACCTCACAGGTGTGGTGGGAGCCCTCCACAGGTAAGCACGTCCGCCCTGACCCTCTCCAGGCCCAGGTGAGAACCCGCAGAGGCAGAGGCAAAGGCAAGGCAGGTCAAATGGCCCCGGACCCTCAGCCCAGCATGGCCATGTGGGCCCAGGTGGCAGAAAGGGTGTGAGTGAGGTGCCTGCCCGGGGCCCCACCGCCCACTCCTCTGAGAAGGTGCTGAGGAGCAGAGTCGATTGTCCGAGGTGGACTGGGGCTTAGACCCTGGGGCCTCCTCACGCAGCCGGGGCCTCCTCCTCCTCACCAGGCCCTGCAGGCCGTCCGCCCCATCAGCTCTGAGCCCCTAACTGGGGTGGGTGGCGGACGACAGGCCCAGGCCCCTGCAGCCACGTCACCTCCTCAGTGGGGAGCAGGGCGGGGGGGGTGCACATGGCCCTCCCAGGATCCGTGTCCTAAAGGAGGCGGTGATGACCCCGGCAAGCGGGCACCGCCATCTCCCCACACGGCAGTGTTCTCACAACCACCGAGTCACCCACTGGGTAGCAGGTGTGCGCTTCCCACCTGCCCCTCACCCCTGCTACTGCCTGGCGGATGCTGGGGGTCCCAGTGAGGTGCGTGGAATACAAAGCAGAGGGGGGCAGTCCCTCCACCCCCACCAGGGCCGGCCCGGCCAGCAGCTTCAGAGCACGCGGCACTTTCCACACAGAAGAGAAAACAGATCCCAGGTCAGGGCTGGGGAAGTCAAATCAGGCTAAGGGGTGGGAAGGCTCTCTTAGGGGTGCAAAGAAGGGGTCCTGGGTGCTGGGAGGGGGAGCCTCGGGCCAGGCCCCCCAAGATTCCCCGATTCAAAGGTTTCCTTCTGGGGTTCCAGAGCCAGGGCCTCGCCTCACACCTGGGACTCGTCTGCGGCCTGGTTTGCTTCCAGGGAGTGCGCAGAAAAGGTGGCCGCCCCGTTTCCGACAGAGCCGGTCCTCAGAAGAGAAACGGGCTTAGGCTAACATAACAGACTCCCCTGCCAGGAAGAGTGAGATCGCTGGTTTGTGCTAACAGCGTTTAATAAGCGCCTCCCGTGCGCCTGGCTCTGGGCTGAGTTACTGTTTACTGCAATCACATGAGGAAACAGCTGAGGCAGAAGTCAGGCGTCAGAGGTCGGGTCAGGCTCAAGCCACAGCACAGGACTGGGTGCCAGGAGCTTCTCCCTTGACCATGGTGCCCTGCAGGGCAGCAGAAGCCCACCAGGGGCCCTCCTCATTGCTTGAAGTTTGCACAGATACACAGCACACGTGCTCATACACACATTCATGTCTGCACGCAGGTGTCCACACGGGCCCCATGCGTGTGCTTATGTGGACAGGCGTAGGATGTCCTGTATGGATTATGATATACAAGTGCACCTGTGTGTACATAAAAAGGTGTCCAGGCCAGACACAGTGGCTCATGCCTATAATCCCAACATTTTGGGAGCCCAGGGTGGGTGGATCGGTGAGCCCCAGAGTTCAAGACTAGCTGGGGCAACATGGTGAGACCCCTGTCTCTTTAAAAAATGCAAAACTGGCCGGGCGCGGTGGCTCAAGCCTGTAATCCCAGCACTTTGGGAGGCCGAGACGGGTGGATCACGAAGTCAGGAGATCAAGACCATCCTGGCTAACACGGTGAAACCCCGTCTCTACTAAAACTACAAAAAACTAGCCAGGCGAGGTGGCGGGCACCTGTAGTCCCAGCTACTCGGGAGGCTGAGGCAGAAAAATGGCGTAAACCCGGGAGGTGGAGCTTGCAGTGAGCTGAGATCTGGCCACTGCACTCCAGCCTGGGCGACAGAGCCAGACTCCGTCTCAAAAAAAAAAAAAAAAAAAAAAATGCAAAACTTAGCCAGGTCTGGCGGCGTACACCTGTAGTCCTAGCTACTCAGGAGGCTGAGGTGAGAGGATTGCTTGAGCCCAGCATGTTGAGGCTGCAGTGAGCCGTGATTGTGCCACTGCACTCCAGCCTGGGCGACACAGTGAGACCCCGACTCAAAAAAAAGCGTGTCCATATTTCTGTGTCCATGCCATCCTCTTCTGTCTGTGCCCTCCCTAACTCCCGGTTTCCTTATCTAAAAAACGGGGAGGACAACAGGATCGATGGCAGGCCAGCTCCGACCGAGGCTGCAGTGGGATGAGTCACGCAGACATTATGTTGGGTAAAAGAATCCCACAGCAGGGAGAACACGCACTGTGATTCATGGACGTGGAATTCCAGAACAGACGAACCAGGTGGGGAGCTGGCGGCAAAGGGGCGGAGGGAGCTGGGGGTGATGGAATGTTCCGTGTGATGGGTGAAATGTTCTGTGTGACGGGTGATGGGATGTTCCGTGTGACGGGGTGTTCCGTGTGACAGGATGTTCCGTGTGACGGGATGTTCCGTGTGATGGGTGATGGGATGTTCTGTGTGACGGGATGTTCCGTGTGATGGGATATTCCGTGTGATGGGTGATGGGATGTTCTGTGTGACGGGATGTTCCGTGTGATGGGTGTTCCGTGTGATGGGTGACGGGATGTTCCGTGTGACGGGGTGTTCCGTGTGATGGGTGTTCCGTGTGATGGGTGTTCTGTGTGATGGGTGACGGGATGTTCCGTGTGATGGGTGTTCCGTGTGATGGGTGTTCCGTGTGATGGGTGACGGGATGTTCCGTGTGACGGGGTGTTCCGTGTGATGGGTGTTCCGTGTGATGGGTGATGGGATGTTCTGTGTGACGGGATGTTCCGTGTGATGGGTGTTCCATGTGATGGGTGACGGGATGTTCTTTGTGACGGGATGTTCCGTGTGATGGGATATTCCATGTGATGGGTGATGGGATGTTCTGTGTGATGGGTGTTCCGTGTGATGGGTGATGGGGTGTTCCGTGTGAGCAGGTGATAAGGATGTTCCATGTGACAGGTGATGGGGTGTTCCGTGTGAGCAGGTGATAAGGATATTCCATGTGACAGGTGACGGGATGTTCCGTGTGATGGGATGTTCCGTGTGATGGATGTTCTGTGTGATGGGTGATGGGATGTTCCGTGTGATGGGTGTTCCGTGTGACGGGATGTTCCGTGTAATGGGTGTTCCGTGTGATGGGTGTTCCGTGTGATGGGTGTTCCGTGTGATGGGATGTTCCGTGTGATGGATGTTCTGTGTGATGGGTGTTCCGTGCGATGGGTGTTCTGTGTGATGGGTGATGGGATGTTCCGTGTGATGGGTGTTCCGTGTGACGGGATGTTCCGTGTGATGGGTGTTCCGTGTGATGGGTGTTCCGTGTGACGGGATGTTCCGTGTGATGGGATATTCCGTGTGATGGGTGATGGGATGTTCCGTGTGATGGGTGATGGGATATTCCGTGTGATGGGTGTTCTGTGTGATGGGTGATGGGATGTTCTGTGTGACGGGATGTTCCGTGTGACGGGATGTTCCGTGTGATGGGATATTCCGTGTGATGGGTGATGGGATGTTCCGTGTGATGGGTGTTCTGTGTGATGGGTGATGGGATGTTCTGTATGATGGGTGTTCCGTGTGATGGGTGATGGGGTGTTCCGTGTGATGGGTGTTCTGTGTGATGGGTGATGGGATGTTCTGTATGATGGGTGTTCCGTGTGATGGGGTGTTCCGTGTGAGCAGGTGATAAGGATGTTCTGTGTGATGGGATGTTCCGTGTGATGGGATGTTCTGTGTGATGGGTGACAGGATGTTCCGTGTGAGCAGGTGACAGGATATTCCGTGTGACGAGTGATGGTCAGGTGTGTACAGTCACCTAAACTTGTCAGTCTCAACCCTTAAGATTTATGTATTTTGTTGTAAAATTTTTTTTTTTTTTTTTTGAGACAAAGTCTCACACTGTTGCCTGGGCTGTTGTGCAGTGGTGCGATCTCGCTCCCTGCAACCTCTGCCTCCCGGGTTCAAGCAATTCTCCTGCCTCAACCTCCCAAGTAGCTGGGGCTACAGGCACGCACCACCACACCCGGCTAATTTCTTTTGTGTTTTTAGTAAAGATGGGGTTTCGCCATGTCGGCCAGGTTGGTCTTGAACTCCTGACCTCGTGATCCCCCCGCCTCGGCCTCCCAAAGTGCTGGGATTACAGGCGTGAGCCACACCAGTCTCGGCAAGGTGTGAGGATTCAACGTGCAGCACGGGACGTGTTTAGCGCAGTATCCGGCAATGCCCTGCACATCAGCAGATACTCTGGTCATGACTTGCAGAAGTCACTTTTGGGCTGGCTGTGGAGGCCGTAACCCAGAGGGCATCACCAAGGGCAGTGGCCACCATAGGACCTGCTGCTCACAAGGAGGCTTTTCTTTTCTTTTCTTTTTTTTTTTGAGACGGAGCTCAATCTGTCATTCAGGCTGGAGTGCAGTGGTGACATCTCCACTCACTGCAACCTCTGCCTCCCGGGTTCAACTGATTCTCCTGCCTCAGCCTCCAGAGTAGCTGGGATTACAGGTGTGCGCCACCACACCCGGCTAATTATTGTACTTTTTGTAGAGATGAGGTTTCAGCATGTTGGCAGGGCTGATCTCGAACTCCTGACCTCAGGTGATCTGCCTGCCTCGGTCTCCCACGGTGCTGGAATCACAGGTGTGAACCACCACAGCCAGCCACCAGGAGACTTTGAGGTGCTGCTATGGAGCGATTGCTGCATGTCATGGAAGTGAAAACACAAGATGCAGAACAGGGAACATAATTTGTGTTTTTTTGAAAAAAGAGGAAAAGTGGGCCGGGCGCCGTGGCTCACGCCTGTAATCCCAGCACTTTGGGAGGACAAGGCGGGCGGATCACGAGGTCAGGATTTCAAGACCAGCCTGACCCACACGGTGAAACCCCATCTCTACTAAAAATACAAAAATTAGCCAGGCATGGTGGCGGGCGCCTGTAATTCCAGCTACTCGGGAGGCTGAGGCAGGAGAATTGCATGAACCCAGGAGGTGGAGCTTGCAGTGAGCTGAGATCGTGCCACTGCACTCCAGCCTGGGCAACAGAGCTAGACTATCTCAAAACAAAAAAAAAGAAAAGGAAGAAAAAAGAGGATAAGTGATAGGCTTGTTTGCTTCTGTGAGAATCTCTCTCTGGACAGTGTCCAGGGACCTGACAGCAGCTGGACGGGGCAGGAGGCAGGCACTCCACAGCCTTTTATACCTTCAGGCTTTGAAACATACGAATGCATTGCCCAGTTCAAAATTACATGTATATTTTAATCTAATAAGGACTGTTCAGGAGAAGCTGTGGAGGGGCAGAGCCAGGCTGGCCACCCCAGCAGGGTCTCTGCGGTGCTGGTACATCAGCCTTGAATCGGCTGTGGCCCCCACACCAACCGCCCTCCTCCCTCCGAGGGGACGGGGTACCCACCTGCCCCAGGGTGCATTCCATGCCCCCCAGGAAGTCGTCCTCCTGACAGCTGAAGCCGCTGGGCCCATGCGTGTCATATACCTCAAAGCGCAGCCTCTGCACCTCCTCGAAATAGTAGTCCACGGTGAAGACTTTGGAGAACACGGGATGCAGGCTGCTCCGGACCACCTCAGTTCTGCCCACCTGCAGGTGCACCCTGTGAGCTGACCCCACTCAAGGGGCTTCCACCCCAGGCTCCAGCCCTGTCTCCCCTCTGCCGCTTACCCACACCCACACACCCCAGGAGGACTCACACCCTGGGAAGACCTCCTCCTGCCTGCTCTCTGTCCATGGAACTGTACTCCCGAGGGCCACCCTGGGGGTCACCCCTGGCCAGCTGTGGGCTGCAGCTTCTCCGCTCACACCCACCACTGTCTGCTCCACCCTCAGATCACAGATGGGGAAACTGAGGCTCAGAGAGGATGAGAAGGACATGCTGACTCGGGGGCGAGATCAGATTCACACCCTGGGCTGGGCAACCCTGAAGTGCAGGACGCCGCCCAGCACCAGCTGAGTGGGGAGGGGGCGTAGGGTACAGGGGAGCCCTCCCTCCTGGCTGGGGTACCATGGGCTCACCAGCCTCTCCCGTCCGGCGCAGTTCCCTGGTCAAAATGCTCCCTAACGACAAGACCCAGCTAGGCCCGTGGGCTACTCATCTCAGAATCCCGAAAAATCCTGCACCTCAAACCAAGGGCAAGCACGGGCCACCCGTACAGCTCAGGCTCTGAGGGGCCGGCACGGGGCCTCCTGGGGGAGCCGGAGCCGCGGGGACAGGCGGTGGGGGCGGGGCAGGCCCTTCGCCCTCAAGGCCGAGGACCGGAGACGCCACCGGGTGACAGCGACCCAGGACCTCGCGACGCGTCCCCTCCACCGCCCGAGCAGCCGCTGGGGTCCCCCTGCCCACCGCGCCCGGGCCCGCGCTCTGGAGTCCGGAGAGACCCCTGCGCCGGGGAAAAGCGCTGGCGCGCCGCGTGGACCGGGGTTCGAGCTCCAGCTCCTCCACCCGCCGCGGCTTCGCGCCCCGCGTTTCTCACCCTTTCGAGGTGAAGCCACGCGTTTCACGCGAGATGGTGACCGAGGAAGCGCCCACCTGGCGCCGGTCCCGTGCCCCTTCCGACCCCAACCGCGGACACACCGGGGTCGCCTGAGACCCACGTTGGAGCGGGAGCCCCGGAGGCCCGAAGGTCCGCCCCGCAGCGCGCGCCCCCTCGGGCCTGCTCCCGCCCCGTGGTGAGGACCCGACCCCAGCCCAGTCTCCCCGCCTCGTCGGCCGGCGCCCCTCACCCCTCAATCTCCTCTGCGCCTCTTGGTCCAGCCCCCTGCCCGCGCCTCACGCCTGGACGCTTCACTCTGGCCCAGGGCCCCCTCCCCAAACCCTGGGCCGCACCCCTCGCCGCGGGGCACCCCCCTCTCTCCGAACCCCGCCCGCCGCCGCCTCCTCCAGCCCAACCCCTCCCCTCCGCTCTGGACACCCCCCCAGACCTAGCAACCCCCAACCCTGACCCCGATCCGAGCCCCAGCTCCGGGGCGCCCCCGCCTTGCGCCCCACTGGCCTCAGCGCGCCCGCTCGGGTCTCCGCATCCCCAGCTCGGCCTCCCGCGCCCCGGCCCTACCTGCACCCACTGGCCCTGCGCCTGCTGCAGCAACGCCACGCTGGGGTCGGACTTGGTGAGCGGGTCGCGGTCCAGCAGGTGCCGGCAGCTGAGCCGCAGTTCCACCTTCGAGGCGCAGGGCGCGGGCAACCCCGCGGGGGCCGCCGCCGCCCCGCGCTCCGAGCCCGCGCTCATGCTCCCGGCGTTCGGGGGCCAGGCTGGGCGCACGGAGGGGCCGCTGCCCGCGAGTCGGCGCCGCCGCGGCGCCCGGGAAATGGTGGCCGGCCCAGGCGTGGCCGCGCTTCCCTGAACGCCTGCCGGGCGCGGGCGCACGTGGCTCGGGCGGCCGCCGCGCGGGGACTGCAGGGGGTGGGGCGCGGCCGGGGGGCGGGGCCGGGGAGGGGCGCGGCGGGAAAGCGGGGCAGGGGGCAGAGGCAGGGGTGCCCCTTGGAGATCCCCGGGAGGAGACAGCTTCTAATTCCCCGGGGACCCCCCCACCAACTGATAGCTTTGGGGTTAGGTCGGGCGCGCCCTCCCCGGCTGTGCGCATCCCCGGCCCAGGGACCCGCTCCAGGCTGGAGGCTCCGAGCTGCGCGGGGCCTGAGCCCGGGTTCGGACCCAGGCAGACCCTGGGAGGCGAGGGGGGGACCCCAGCTTGGCACCAGATCCCCACACCCTTCCCGGTTCTCTCGGATCCCATCTCCAGGTTCCGTTGGTTTCTGGTACTCGCCACCTCCATCAACAAGCATTTAGTGGGCGCCTATTGTGTACAGGCGCCGCGCTCGTCTGGGGCTGGAAGGACCGTCCCGGGGGGGCCGAGGGCTGAATCGGGGTCTGACTCGGAGGGGTCCGCGGGGCACGGTCCACACCAGTTCCCCGAGGCCGGGGCGAGGCCAGCCTGGGCTCCGTGGGGGGGCCCGCTCCGCCCTGAACTTCATTCCAACCCCACCTTCCCCATCACCGGTCCTGGTGGAGGGAGCAGCAGAAGAGGCGTTGGCGGGGACAGAAACCACCTCCCAGCCCACTCTTTTTGCCAATTTCTGCTTAAAAATAGGGCACAGACCTCGCCAAAAGCCACGGGGGTGGGGGGCGAGGGTAGTGAAGGGGCGGGAAGACCCGGCGCTCCGGCTCAGCCTCAGCAATCAGGACTCTAGAAGGAGACCCTGGGGTCAGAGGGGGCCGCCGCCGACAGGGCGAGGAGGCTCCGGGCCTGGGAGGAGGAACGCGGTCGGATGGCGGGATTGCACCGGGCGCAACTGCAAGGCAGGGAGGCCCGCACGGGGCTGGCAGGGCCGGGAGAGGCCACGGAGCCCAGCTCCTGCCTTCCTGGGAGGTCGGCTAAAGAGGTGAGGAACGGGTCAGGGCGCCGCGAGGCTTGCAGGGCCCCTGCTTCTGTCTCCCCGGCCTCTGGGCCTCCTCCCTAAAGCCGGGCAGTGGGCAGAGGCCAGTCCCGCTCTCTAGAGACCAGCCTGGGCCTTCCCGGACCTGTGTCCTCTTCAGCCCAGCCTCCCAGGCTGCCGCGAAGCCGCATCCTCAGTCCCCAACCACTTCCATGGGAAAAGGAGAAATTCAGGCAAAGGGTGTAGGCGCCCAGGCAGCTCCGGCAGGCACGTCCCCCTGGGTTCCAGCAGCCCTGGGACAGCTTTCCCCAGACCAAGCTCAGCTTCCTGCTCTGACCTCACCCGAAAGCTCCTCACCACCGCCGTGAGGTTTGCTTGTCTGCAGTGTGGAGTGAGGCCTAGGTCACCCAGGCTTTCTGGGGGGGGGGTACAGGGCTTAAACCTGGAACACCCCAGTTCAGCCCTTGGCCGTCACATAGCGGCACCCTGGCAAAATAACAGATGGCTTCCAAGCAAAGAATGCAGGGAGCCAAGAAAGATCACAGTTTGGGAATTTGAGTCTCTGAAGCCCAGGGAGATTTTAATCGACCCACTGGGGTCTCCAGCCACAGCCCTGGGCCAGCTTGGTGTCTCCTGGCTGACAGCTGACCACAGCCTGCTCTAATGGAGAGAAACCCCAGAAGAAAAAGCCAATTTCCCTGTAGCACTGGTGTCTGCACGCTGCCTGCTCCTGCTCAGGGACCAGCCCGCAGTAGCCCCGGGAACAATGGAAGACACCGCCCCCCTCCCCTACCCCTGCAGTGTGGAGCCGTCTTTCTGAGGCTCCCCCTCCCAGCTTTTCCTGCAGGGCCAGATGCAGGAAATGAGATCCCCCCCATATACATTCAGGAATAATCACCGTGTTCCTTGTTGAAATATTAGGCAATGCAGATAGGGAGTAAAAACAAGCTTCCAGACCCCAATGCAGCACCATCACCTCCCCATAACTATCCCTCCAGCTTTTCTTTTTTAATGTGCAAATTTCTTTTTATTGTCAAAAAAAAAGGTGCATGACTCTCAGAGACCTTCCCACTCTTGAGAGGATTCTTCAGTGTCTGCACGCCAGGCTAGTCACGCGGGCCAGTCTCAGGACCCCACGCCAGGCTCGTCACGTGGGCCAGACCCAGGACCCCACACCCGGGACCCCACACCTGGGACCCCATACCCGTGACCCTGCCTGGCACGGTCGGGGCACCGTAGATGTTGGAGCAGGTGGTTTGTGTTCTGTAACCTGATTTTTTCTTTCGTATTGACAATATTGCATTCAATGGGTAGCCTGGATCCCCTCATCACAGGGTCACCCACGAAACCCTCTGATTAGCGCCGACCCCCACGGCTATCCAGAGGCTTACACATGGTCAAAGCAGCAATGACACATTCATGCCCAAGTGCTCTGCCCGGCTCACCTGGCATCCGGGACTCAGATACTTTGCTTTTCAGGCTCAAGTGCCTCTGCCTCCTCCAGCCTCTCTCACCACCCGACTCCTACCTATCCTGCAAAGCCCGGCCCAGTCTGAACCACCACCGGACTCCTACCTATCCTGCAACGCCCGGCTCAGTCTGAACCACCACCCGACATCCCTCCCTGGGCTCCCGGCCCACACATCCACAACATCAGTTCCACTGTCCAGGGCTGTGCTGCCCATGACCTTGTCCACCCTGGACCAGGAATCCACTGAGGCCTGAGTTAACACCAGGACAGGTTCCAACACAGAGTCTAAGACAACAAACTCCAGGTGGATCAGCGAATGAAACGCAGCTCTGACGGCTGCTCCCTGGTCCTGGATCTGCCTCGAGGGTGTCATCTCCATCTGGTCAGAGTCCCCATCTCCCATTTCAGTCACACTGACTGCGAGGCCAACTGGGAGCAGGGAACCCTGTCCAGGGCCTCCAGAGGTTCCTGGCAGACCCCAGCCCCACGGCCACTGCCTTGAGGGGCATCCCCTGGAGCCAGTGCTCTCCTCCACACTTGGATAGCCCCTTGTCCCTGAGCCAGGTCCAGAGCCCATGGCCTCCTCCCTGGCCGTCCTGAGCACACAGCTGGTGCAGCCCATGGCCAAGGCTCGGTCCGGGGGCTCGGTCCCCACCCCTGAATGCAGGGTCCTCAAACCTGCCCTTCATATGGAGAGATTGTCCCGGAAACTGCCTCAAAACGAGAAATTGCAGAGGGTGGGGGTTACTAACAGGATTGTTTAACAGGAAACAGCTCTCCACATGTCCGGATGGGTGCTGCTTTTTTTAACCTGGTTGCAAACCTACCCTCTTCTTTTCTTTCCTCCTAAAGAAAGGTTATTTTATCTTAGAACATCTGCAACCTGTCTGGATCAGACCGTCTTCCTGCAGGATCTGACGTTGATCTTATTTGAGAAATCGACTATGCCCAGAGGCGGCCACACCGGCTGTTGGCTGAGACAACACACCTGGCCGGTCTCAGATCCCTGGTGACCTTGTTACAGCCTCAGAGACCTGGGGACTGATGAGGGGTCCTTCCTCCTCCACCACACTCAGCACATGCAGGCAGGCATGAGTACACGCCACACACGTGTGCCAAATACCGCAGACATGTGCACGCACTCATGGAGAGACAGCCCACACGCAGACACGCCAGGCACCCGAGACACACAAGCGCAGGCACAGGCCACGTCCCCTTCCTCCACTTCCTTCTCCCAACACCGTCTTCTGGGTGTGGACAAGACCCCCTTCTTCTCCATGCACGTTCTCACGTGCAGCCCCGGGCCGACATCCCTCCTGCCCCTTGTCTGCATGAAGCCAGGAGCGGACCATCCCAGCCCCTAGCATCTCTGCCCAGCTGGAGACACCACGGCTGGTGGGAGACACGGCTCAGAGAGGGCATTCTGGTGCCTGAGGCCACACAGCAGGGGTGGAGCTGGAACGTAGAACCCAGCTCAGAACCCAGCGCTCACACCTTCCTCGGCCTGTCCAGGTCCCGGGGTGCCTCGATGGCTTTGCTGTCCCTGCCCAGAATGTTTCCAGAGACCCCGAGGAGAACTTTCCATGGAGGGGCCCAGTCCTCACAGCTCCTGTGCAGTGAGACCCAGGGGTCAGGGCCCCTGCCCAGGACTGCACGCTGGGGACACCGTCCGGGACTGGTTCTTCCTCACCCACGTGGGCCCTCCTGAGCCAGGACCCCTCTGTGCTCAGACCCAGGCACCAGCCATCCCATAGTTCCCCAGGACTCGGGCTCCTGGTCCCACTGTCCCCACTCCTGGGTCTTCTCTTCTTCCCAACTACCAAGCCTGCTGACCAGCAGTGGCCCTGGGCCCCCCGACCACCTCCCCGGCCCCCTGACCACCTGTGCCCGCTCACCTCCCCCCGTGCCCACTCACCTCCCCCCGTGCCCACTCACGTCCCCCCGTGCCCACTCACCTCCCCCCGTGCCCACTCACCTCCCCCCGTGCCCACTCACCTCCCCCCGTGCCCACTCACGTCCCCCCGTGCCCACTCACCTCCCCCCGTGCCCATTTATCGCTCATCTTCCGTCCCCGTTTACCTACTCCCATCCCCACTCACCTCCCATGCCCTACTCATCTCCTTCCATCCCCGCTTACCTCCTCCTGTCCCCAGGGACCACCTCTCCAGCCTGTGGACCACCTGTGCCCACTTGCCTCCTCCATGCTGCCCTTTTGCAGACTTGGCCGGCCTCCCCACCACGCTAACCCTCTGGACCTCACTTCCTTCCAGTGTCCTGTTGACTCCCCAGAACCAACCCCTATAATCCCGAGGTGCTGCCAGGAGGCCTTCTGACACTGGGCGGCTGCTGTCCACGAGGTCTGTGCACTCAGATGAGCAGCTCAAGCCCGAGTTGAGCAGGGCCTCGGAAACCACCGGGCCTGTGAGTGCCAGCTGCTCATGACAAGCAGGCTCTGGCCTGGGAGAAGGCCCGGCCAGTGGTGCCACTGCTGCTGGGGGCTCTGTACCCAGCCTGGGCCAGCCCCTCAGACAGCAGCTGTGTGGCCGTGGCCATGCTCTGAGGCTCTTCTGAGACCAACGCTCTCTACCCCAGGGCAGCCCCTCTCACAGCGCTGGTGCCTCTGTGGCCGCATGCCTTCCTGTTGCCCGCCCGTCCCCTCGGCCAGCGTGCTCCAAGGTCAAAGGAGGCTTCCGGGAGAGCACAGTGTTGGGTCCGGCCCACGCTTGAGGGAGGGGCTCGCACAAGGGTAAGCGTCAGAAGGTGGGCACCAGAGGGGTGGCTGCTGACCACGGGGCCAGGGCAGGAGCAGAGAGGCCCGGAGGAGACTCTGGTCCTGTGGGAGGTGATGGCAGGCAAGAGCCGTGTCCCCGGGGCTGGTGTCCTCAGCCCCATTCCAACTGATGGACGTCCTGGTTTTAGTCTTGCTTGAGTCATGGGAGGCTTTTGATGCTATTCTTGGTAAAAAGCCGGCCTGGAATGTGCTGCTCGGACGCTTCCCTCTGCTCTCCAATCCCTTTCATCAATAGCCTAGTTCTTCCCCTGCCTCCCCAGGAGGCACCATCCTTTCTGGGGAGTTACTCAGAAGGGCAGGTGCTGCCAGGGACTGTGCCACATCGGAATTGTCCCCCAGCACCACAGCCTTGGTGGTGCCGCTGCAGACGTGAAGCCTGAGGGTAAGACAATGGGGAGGCTGGACAATGACCGGACGGGGTCTGATCTGCCCTCCACTGCCCTGCCCCTCTCGCCTGTGCAGGAGGCCCCTGAGACGGACTGTGACGTCCAGCCCCCAGGAAGGGGGTCTGGAAAAGGCTGTGGAATGTCAGCCCCCTTTCTTCCTGGGCCACCTGCAGAGAAAGCCCCCAGGCCCTCCACGACCACAGCCCTTCCCCTGCCCACTCTGAGGCTGTGGGAAAGGGAGGAGCTCCCAGGGCCCCTTCTGGCACCAGGCTCTGCCAGTGTCTGGTCTTCCCCACGGATTCCCTAGCCGCAGCCCATGAAGCACCTGCCCAGGTACAGGTAAGGGAAGAGGCCAGACTGTGTTAGGAATGAAAACTTGGGGGAGGTCAAAGGAAGAGATGCTTGATTATTTTTAGACAGAGTCTCGCTGGGTCACCCAGGCTGGAGTGCAATGGTGCAATCTCGGCTCACTACAACCTCCACCTCCCAGGTTCAAGCGATTCTCCTGCCTCAGCCTCCTGAGTAGCTGGGACTACAGGTGCCTGCCACCACACCCAGCTAATTTTTGTATTTTTGTATTTTTATTTTTTGGAGACAGTCTCCCTCTGTCGCCCAGCCTAGAGTGCAATGGTGCAATCTCAGCTCACTGCAACCTCCGCCTCCAGGTTCAAGCGATTCTCCTGTCTCAGCCTCCCGATTAGCTGGGGTTACAGGCGTGTGACACCATGCCCACCTAACTTTTGTATTTTTAGTAGAGACGGGTTTCACCGTATTGGCCAGGCTGGTTTCGATCTCTTGACCTTGTGATCCACCCGCCTTGGCTTCCCAAAGTGCTGGGATTACAGGCATGAGCCACCGCACCCAGTCAATTTTTAAAATTTTTGTAGAGACAGGGTTTCACTATGTTGCCCAGGCTGGTCTTGAATTCCTGGGCTCAAGTGATCCACCCACCACGGCCTCCCAAAGTCTGGGATTACAGGCGTGAGCCACCGCGCCCGGCTGGCTGAGATGAAGCTGAAAATTCAGAGACGCACTAAGGGGCAGGGAGTAGTTTGGCACACTGTGGTCCCAGCCTAGGGCCGTGCCTGGGAGGCAGCAGGTGCCCTTAACTCGTAAACTTGCGGACAGCAAGTCACCCAGGTGCCGAGGCAAGAGACCAAGGGCACGAGCTGTTGCAGTATAATAAAATATATAAAATAAGAATAGTCATACTAGATATGGATAATAGATATGATTATATATGAATATCATTAATCATTAGTTTGTAGCAATTACTCTTTACTCCAATATTATAATAGTCCTCACTCTTGGGAGGCCCAGGCAGGCGGATCACAAGGTCAGGAGATCGAGACCATCCTGGCCAACATGGTGAAACCCTGTCTCTGCTAAAAATACAAAAAAAACTAGCCGGGCGAGGTGGCGGGCACCTGTAGTCCCAGCTACTCGGGAGGCTGAGGCAGGAGAATGGCGTGAACCCAGGAGGCGGAGCTTGCAGTGAGCCGAGATCACGCCACTGCACTCCAGCCCGGGCGACTGAGCGAGACTCCATCTCTAAATAAATAAATAAATAAATAAATAAATAAATAATCCTCACTCTACAATCATAACCTAGGAGAAACCGGGCCATACAGAGTTAGGAGCTGAAGGGACATAGTGGGAAGTGACCAGAAGACAGGAGTGTGAGCCTCTGTGATGCCCGGGCAGGGCCACCGGAGGGCTCCTTGGTCTAATGGTAACGCCAGTGTCTGGGAAGATGCCCGTTGCCAAGTGGACCGTGGTCTAGCGGTAGCGTCAGTGTCAAGAAAAAGCACCCGCTGCTTAGCAGGCCGGGAAAGGGAGTCTCCCTCTCCCCAGGGGAGTTTAGAGAAGACTCTACTCCTGCACCTCTTGTGGAAGGCCTGACATCAGTCATCCGGAGCCTAACCTGACATCCGTCGTCCGGAGCCTAACCTGACATCCGTCGTCCGGAGCCTAACCTGACATCCGTCGTCCGGAGCCTAACCTGACATCCGTCGTCCGGAGCCTAACCTGACATCCGTCGTCCGGAGCCTAACCTGACATCCGTCGTCCGGAGCCTAACCTGACATCCGTCGTCCGGAGCCTAACCTGACATCCGTCGTCCGGAGCCTAACCTGACATCCGTCGTCCGGAGCCTAACCTGACATCCGTCGTCCGGAGCCTAACCTGACATCCGTCGTCCGGAGCCTAACCTGACATCCGTCGTCTGGAGCCTAACCTGACATCAGTCGTCCGGAGCCTAACCGTCTCCCTGTGGTGCTGTGCTTCAGTGGTCAGGCTCCTGGTCCGCTTTCGTGTTCCACCCTGTACACCTGGCTCTGCCTTCTAGATAGCAGTAGCAAATTAGTGAAAGTACTAAAAGTCTCTGATATGCAGAAACAACGGCATAAGCTCTCTCTCTCTCTCTCTTCTCTTTCTCTCTGCCTCAGCTGCCAGGCAGGGAAGGGCCCCCTGTCCAGTGGACACGTGCCCCACGTGACTTTACCTATCATTGGAGATGGCTGTCACTCCCTGCCCCTTTGTCTTGTATCCAATAAATATCAGCACAGCCTGGCATTCGGGGCCACTACCGGTCTCCACGTCTTGGTGGTAGTGGTCCCCGGGCCCAGCTGTCTTTTATCTCTTTGTCTTGTGTCTTTATTCCTACAATCTCTCGTCTCCGCACACGGGGAGAAAAATCCACTGACCCTGTGGGGCTGGACCCCACATAAACTGCTCTTAAATTGTCCTCCCTTCATCTCCCTGCCTTTAGGTGGCCCCTCTGCCTCCCCTGCGGCCGCCTGTCTGCCCAGCACCTGCTCCACATCAGCCCCTGCCTCTTTCCTTGTAGCCCAGTGCTCTCACAGCGCCTGGTGTGGTGGGCAGTGCGATACCTGCTGAGTGAGCCACACAGGGGCCCAGAGCCGGGGCCGGTCATGCCCTCAGCATCGGCAGGGGCTTCGAAGCAACTGAAAACTCTTCCAGCCGACGGAGGAAGAGAAGAGGCTACCAGGAAATTCCTGGAACTGCAGGGCGGTGCCCTGAAGCCCAGGGTGAGGACAGCAAGGGCGCCCGCCCCGTCTGGACTCCGTGCCCACCCGGGACACGTGATGTGACCTTTCTGCCCACAGACCTGTGGCTTCACAGCCATCAACCTGTGTGGGGCCAGCAGGGCCTGGGCTCAGCTCACCGCAAGGAGCCTGGGCAGTGCAGCAGCTTCTGCAGAGGGGCAGAGCGGGGGGCTCTGCCTCCCATTCCCCAAAAGTGGGTTCTGATGTTGGAAAGTCAAAAAGAATGACCGACATCCACTATCGATGCTGAGTTTGCGGTCCATCCCACCACACCATCTCCTGAAAGAACGCCTCATTTGCTCTCCGAGTCAAAAGGAAAAGAGCAAGCAGGAAAGAAATGTTGTCAACAGGTGATAGAAGGCAAAAGTTCCTTAACTCATAAAGACCAGCTGCAGTTCAAGAAAATGATGAACATCGCAATGAAACACGAGAGGAAGCAGGTCACGGGGCCCCAGAGAGACAAGAAGGTCCAGTAACTGGAGATGCCCAACTCTGGGCAAATGAAGACAGCAGCCCTCCCGTTCTCCTGCCTGCAAGACCGCACAGACACAACGCTGTCTGCCCTTCACAGGCACAGAAAGAAGCCAGGTCCGTCTAGGTGCCTGGCACAACACGGGGCACACAGTGTGGCATCAGCTGGTTTCATAAGAAACAGAAGCGGCCGGCTGGGCGCGGTGGCTCAAGCCTGTAATCCCAGCACTTTGGGAGGCCGAGACGGGCGGATCACAAGGTCAGGAGATCGAGACCATCCTGGCCAACACGGTGAAACCCCGTCTCTACTAAAAAAATACAAAAAACTAGCCGGATGCCGGGCGCGGTGGCTCACGCCTGTAATCCCAGCACTTTGGGAGGCCGAGACGGGCGGATCACAAGGTCAGGAGATCGAGACCATCCTGGCCAACACGGTGAAACCCCGTCTCTACTAAAAAAATACAAAAAACTAGCCGGATGCCGGGCGCGGTGGCTCACGCCTGTAATCCCAGCACTTTGGGAGGCCGAGACGGGCGGATCACAAGGTCAGGAGATCGAGACCATCCTGGCCAACACGGTGAAACCCCGTCTCTACTAAAAAAATACAAAAAACTAGCCGGATGCCGGGCGCGGTGGCTCACGTCTGTAATCCCAGCACTTTGGGAGGCCGAGACGGGCGGATCACAAGGTCAGGAGATCGAGACCATCCTGGCCAACACGGTGAAACCCCGTCTCTACTAAAAAAATACAAAAAACTAGCCGGATGCCGGGCGCGGTGGCTCACGCCTGTAATCCCAGCACTTTGGGAGGCCGAGACGGGCGGATCACAAGGTCAGGAGATCGAGACCACGGTGAAACCCCGTTTCTACTAAAAATACAAAAAATTAGCCAGGCGCGGTGGCGGGCGCCTGTAGTCCCAGCTACTCAGGAGGCTGAGGCAGGAGAATGGGGGGAACCCGCGAGGCGGAGCTTGCAGCAAGCCGAGATTGCGGCACTCACTCCAGCCTGGGGGACTGAGTGAGACTCGTCTCAAAAAAAGAAAAAGAAAAAAAAAGAAACAGAAGTCCAGATTCTTGCGCTGGAATTTGCTCACACACCGTCTCCGGACAGACCTGGGCGCAGCTGCTCCCAGGGTGTGGGACGTGAAGCGGCTGTTTGCTTCGTTCTCCTCACTTCTGTGTAGCTGGAATTTTTTTTTTTTTTTTTTTTTGCCAATGGCATATATTTCTTCTATAACTTTTTTTTTTTTTTTTTTTTTTTGAGACGGAGTCTCGCTCTGTCACCCAGGCTGGAGTGCAGTGGCCGGATCTCAGCTCACTGCAAGCTCCGCCTCCCGGGTTCACGCCATTCTCCTGCCTCAGCCTCCCGAGTAGCTGGGACTACAGGCGCCCGCCACCTCGCCCGGCTATTTTTTTGTATTTTTTAGTAGAGATTGGGTTTCACCATGTTAGCCAGGATGGTCTCGATCTCCTGACCTCATGATCTGCCCGTCTCGGCCTCCCAAAGTGCTGGGATTACAGGCCTGAGCCACCGCGCCCGGCCTCTTCTATAACTTAAAAAAAAAAAAATTTAAGGGCCGGGCGCGGTGGCTCAAGCCTGTAATCCCAGCACTTTGGGAGGCCGAGACGGGCAGATCATGAGGTCAGGAGATCGAGACCATCCTGGCTAACACGGTGAAACCCCGTCTCTACTAAAAATACAAAAAATTAGCCGGGCGAGGTGGCGGTCGCCTGTAGTCCCAGCTACTCGGGAGGCGGAGGCAGGAGAATGGCGTGAACCCGGGGGGCGGAGCTTGCAGTGAGCTGAGATCCGGCCACTGCACTCCAGCCTGGGTGGCAGAGCCAGACTCCGTCTCAAAAAAAAAAAAAAAAAAAAAAAATTTAAGATACAGAAACCATAAAAAATAAATGTGACTAATTATAAAGAAAAAACTAATACAGGGAGACCCAGGAAAACAGAGAAGAGGATGCAGATACCCACTCTTCTCTGGCTTAAACGAAATGAAGAAAACACCAAATAACCTAAAATGACTGTAATTTCCCTCTAAATTACAACAGTTCTAATTAGCATTATTTCTTCTTTTTTTTTTTTTTTGAGACAGGGTCTCTCACTCTGTCACCCAAGACGGAGGGCAGTGGCACAGTCTCGGCTCACTGCAGCCTCGACCTCCCGGGCTCAAGCAATCCTCCCGCCTCAGCCTCCCGAGTAGCTGGGACTATAGGTGCCGCCACCACGCCGGCTAGTATTTTTATTTTTTTGGTAGACATGGGTCTTTGCCATGTTGCCTGGGCTGGTCTCAAACTCCTGGGTTCAAAAGATCTGCCTGCCCTGGCCTCCTGAAGTGCTGGGATTACAGGCAGGAGCCACTGTACCTGGCCTGTTTTTTGCTTTTTAAATGATTGCAATTACATATATTTTTAACTAAGCAACTACAGGACAACCAGATTCCAAATAAAACTATGCCTGGATGGGAGAGGAACACATGTTAAAATTCAAAGATGCACACTACTCTTCCAGGGTTGAAACTACTGCATAATATGTATTTTTTTGAGACAGGGTCTCGCTCTTCATCCAGGCTGGAGGGCAGTGGAGCGATCTCGGCTCACTGCAGCCTTAAACTCCTGGGCTCATGCCATCCTCCTACCTCAGCCTCCCAAAGTTTTCAGACTAGATAGGCGTGAGCGACCTCACCCAGCCCTGCATGATAATTTTAAAATAGAAAAGGAATCTTTTTGGCCGGGCGCGGTGGCTCAAGCCTGTAATCCCAGCACTTTGGGAGGCCGAGACGGGCGGATCACGAGGTCAGGAGATCGAGACCATCTTGGCTAACTCGGTGAAACCCCGTCTCTACTAAAAAATACAAAAAACTAGCCTGGCGATGTGGCAGGAGCCTGTAGTCCCAGCTACTCGGGAGGCTAAGGCAGGAGAATGGCGCAAACCCGGCAGGCGGAGCTTGCAGTGAGCTGAGATCCGGCCACTGCACTCCAGCCTGGGCGACAGAGCGAGACTCCGTCTCAAAAAAAAAAAAAAAAAAAAAAAAAAAGGAAAAATACAACCTGGGAAAACTGAAATTCCTAACGTCCAGCCAAAAGAAAAAGCAAAATAAACAATAGATGGAGAAAAATTGTGTGCAGCTCCCGTCAGCACCAGTCTTCCCCTTTAGCTGGGGCCAGAGCAGCCGGCGTGAGAAACGGCGCATCACCAGGGCATTACCAGGGCACGCGATTAGCCCCTCCCGAGACTATCCCTGAGCAGTTCTGCAGGAGCTGGAGCGCACCTGGCCCCATGATCCCCATGGGCATTGCTGGCAAAGCCCCGCCCACCGTGGGAGATGCACCTGCCATAAAACCAACGCTTCTACAAGGCCAAGGGCGCCACAGAGCCAGTCCGTGCTCCCCGGGGGCGACAGGCTGAATGGGAAGTGCCCGCACACCGATAGAATCCTGCAAAACGGAATGAGGAACCTGGGTGCACTTCCTCCCCTGGGCAGCAGACACAAGCTCGTGGCACACGGGTCCGTGTCTGAGTCTTCACAGCTTGGCTGTACTCCCTGGGAGGGCTCGCATGGCTGAAATCAAGGTGTTCCCCAAAGCCGTTTTGCTGAGGCTGGGTCGGGGCCCTTCCTCTCAGCTCCCAGTGACTCATGCCACGGCAGCTGCCCCTCAGGGCCGGCGGCACCTGTCTGCAGCCTGGCACAGAGGGCTGGTTCCAGCCCAGGTTCCACAGCGCCCCCTAGGTCAGGCCCACACATCACAACTGACAGGCCCCTTCGTCAGCACGCCCACACTCAGGCACGTGTCCCCACCAGCCACCAGCGGGGCAACCTGGGCCGCCAGGTGCTGAATCGGGCGGTGCCCAGGGACTAAGTTAAACAAAGGGCCCCTTTGCACGTGGTGGCAGAGTCTGTCTTGGAGCAGACAGGCCTGTCCCCCGATCAGGAGAGATCTTGCTCCAGCTACAAGGTCTGCGTGTCAGCAGGGAGCTGCCTCACCCACCTGCCCAGTCCCCAGCTACCCTGCAGGGAGCCTTCCGCAGTCCCAGGAAGGGCGCAGCCGCACCTGCTGCATCTCAGGTAGTGGAGCCGCAGGCAGTAGGCAGACCGGCCCAACCCACAGCCACGTCCGGCACCAGACTCACATTGTCCCAACCTAACCTAGAAAAATGACCTATTGCCGGGCGCGGTGGCTCAAGCCTGTAATCCCAGCACTTTGGGAGGCCGAGGCGGGCGGATCACGAGGTCAGGAGATCGAGACCACGGTGAAACCCCGTCTCTACTAAAAATACAAAAAAAATTAGCCAGGCGCGGTGGCGGGCGCCTGTAGTCCCAGCTACTCAGGAGGCTGAGGCAGGAGAATGGCGTGAACCCGGGAGGCGGAGCTTGCAGTGAGCCGAGATCGCGCCACTGCACTCCAGCCTGGGCGACAGAGCGAGACTCCGTCTCAAAAAAAAAAAAAAAAAAAAAAAAAAAAAAGAAAAATGACCTATTGCTAACGGCGCTGGCCAACAGCAGGGTCCGAGACACCACAGAGAAAATCCACCCTCTCCTGTTAGGGGTCTTAATGGATTAAGCAAATGGAGAGAACATAAGGTTAGGAACATGGCCCTGGGGACTTTTCGTTCAGTGAAATGGGGAGGACACTCTGGCAGGTTCAGTGCAGGCTGCCCTGCCCCAGGTGCACGGACGATACCTGAACCCCCCGATTTCCCCGTGAAGTCAGCTGGTAGGAGAGCCCCCGGAACAAGCAGATCACAGTGCTTTGTAAAAGCAGCAAGGGGTGTGATGGGGTGCAGACCTCTACTCCACTTACCACATCACACTGCACACCTACTCCAGGTGCTCCCTGCAGACAGCAGGAAAGGCCCGTCCCCTAGTGTGGTGTGGTAGGGAGGAAGCAGGCTGGAGTGCCCAGTGCCAGTGACCCCCCCAACACCCTGCGACCAGCCTTCAGCCAGGTTGGAGTCCACCAGAGACCTTCATGCCCTTTCACGTGAGAAGGATATGAGCCTAGGTTTAAGCTTCCAACCATCCACCTTGCACAACCTTTTTTTTCTCTTTTGAGACGGAGTCTCGCTCTGTCACCCAGGCTGGAGTGCAGTGGCATATCTCGGATCCCTGCAATCTCTGACTCGCGAGTAGCTGGGATTACACGTGTGCGCCACCACTCAGCTCATTATTGTATTTTTAGTAGAGATGAGGTTTCAGCATATTGGCCGGGCTGGTCTCGAACTCCCAACCTCAGGTGATCCACCCACCTCGGCCTCCCAAAATGTTAGGATTACAGGCATGAGCCGCTGCGCTTGGCCCACCTTAACTTTAGAGGACAAGATTCCCAAACATACAAACTGATCAAACTCAGCACGTACACTGTAGACATGAAACAGTAGCCAACAGCCTCCAAATAATCTACTAGATGGCTTAGGATCTGTTTCCAAACAAGCAAGGTGTCATCAGGTGCCAAGTGTGACTGAGTGCAGCAGCAGAAGTACCAGCATCACCCATTTCACGCCAGTAACAGCCCACTGGGTGCCTCAATGCCTGCACCTGGCAAAGGCATGCAGAGAAAACAATCTGACTCGGTCCCTGAAGCTGCTTCTCTGGGGCTGTCATGGCCATAGCTGCCAAGGAGAGCAGGTGCTGCTGTGAGCTGGTAGGACCAGGGCAGCCTGTGTCTGGTGTCTGGGAACTGCACAAGGAACCGTGCTGCCCTAGGACACAGAAGACATGAGGATGCCCAGCTCAGACCAGGGCACCATGGCACGCTCTCTGGCTGCCTCTCGTCCACGAAGCAAAAACAATGGCTTCAGAATGTTTAACAGGAGAGGCCGACACTTGGCAGGGCCATCTAGTACCTTGGTGTCGGGGTGAAGACGCCCAGCGAAGGGAAGGGTCAGGACCATGGTCACCAGGCACAACAGGCTCAAGAACGATGCCCCAAAGTCCAAGATGCTACATTAACTAGAAACTACTTTGCTTAAAAGAGGCAACTCTAGGTTGGGTGCAGGGTCTCGTGCCTCTAAACCCCTCTACTAGAAAAGCTGAGGGAGGAATGCTTGAGGCCACGAGTTCAAGGCTGCAGTGAGCCATGACTGTGGCACTGTACTCCAGCCCTGTGTGCCAAAGACCTTATCCATTTTTTTAGACAGTCTCACTGTTGCCCAGGCTAGAATGCAGTGGTATGATCTTGGCTCGCTGCACCCTCTGCCTCCTGGGTTCAAGTGATCCCCTCACCTCAGCCTCCCAGTAGCTGCGACTACGAGTGCATGGCACCACACACAGCTGATTTTTTAATTTTTAGTAGAGACGGGATTTTGCCATGTTGGCCAGGCTGGTGTTGAACTCCTGAGCCAATCCCAAAGTGCTGGGATGATAGTGTGAGCACCAGCCCAACCTTATCTTTTTTTTTTTTTTTTTTTGAGACGGAGTCTTGCTGTGTCTCCCAGGCTGGAGTGCAGTGGCGTGATCTCGGCTCAATGCAAGCTCCGCCTCCCAGGTTCACGCCATTCTCCCACCTCAGCCTGCCAAGTAGCTGAGACTACAGGCGCCCGCCACCACGCCCGGCTAGTTTTTTTTGTATTTTTAGTAGAGACGGGGTTTCACCGTGTTAGCCAGGATAGTCTCGATCTCCTGACCTCGTGATCCACCCGCCTCGGCCTCCCAAAGTGCTGGGATTACAGGCTTGAGCCACCGCGCCCGGCCCCTTATCTCTTTAAGAATAAAAAAAAAAAAAGTCCACTCTGCCAAAGTCAGCCTCTGTAACCTCCCCACAAGAAAACCATTTTACATCAGCCACTGACCAAACCACCCAGTGCTTTAACACAGAAAGGAAGGCATAATCCAGGGCTTGGACTGTCTTTCAAGAAAGCCCCAAATCCCCTGTAAGGAAGTCACAGCAGCGAAACCCCATCCCAGGCCCAGCAGCTCCCACGAAATACACCACGGGGAGACCCAGCGTGACTGCTGACTGATTCCAAGTCCCCAGGAGGGTTTTATTTTTTCTTTTCAACATCCTGTTCTGCGGCTTCCTTGGCTCTTTTTGCCCGTATGCCGAAGAGCCGGGCGTTGGCACGGGCCATGCGGAGACTAGCGAAGGCTTTGAAATTCTTCTCCTCCTCAGTAATGACTCGAGCTTTCTCCTTCTTATAGACCTAGAAGAGAAACACAAGTTGTTGAACCCAGTGTGTCAATGGGCAAAGGCACAATGAGGCATCATCAGAACCCAGAGGACTTCGGGGGATGTAAGGGCAGGTGTGCTGCCCAACTGCGGAAAAGCGACTCTTGAGTCAGTCACTTTCCCTGTGATTAAAAAAAAAAAAAAAAAAAAAAGAAAAGAAAAGAAAAGAAAAACCCTCCCTGCCTGAGCTACACACGGCAGCTTAGGTCTGTAAATCCCAAAATTCAAAACCAGGTAAGCAACGCAGAAAAACTCTTTCCAAAAAAACTTCCCAATTTACGGCTTCGTGGTTGCAAGAAGTAAAAACTAAGAAATATTCTTTTCCACAAACCTCCACACGCAGTACAACTGCGACCATTAACTTTCTTAGGCCGGATCCCCATCTCAGATATCCATGTGTTCACCCACTGATCTCATCTAAAGATGGATTTGAGCAAGTGTTAACTTACATTCCGGATGGGCATGACCGGTCCCGTCAGCTGGGTGGCCAGTTTCAGTTCTTCAGCCTGTTGATGAACGAGAAGAATTAAGTGCCTTTAGCCACGCTGCCCCAAGGACTCCACCCCCGCCTGGCCCCAAACTTCCCCCTGGGGATCCCGAGTTCAGCACCAGTGTCTGAGCCTTTCCTCCAACATACTTTGTCCCCCCAGTGTTGAGAACAGTCATTACTAGTTAGGTGGCTATCTTACTGAGTTGACACAACACGCATGAGACAGTTATATCTACCTGTGAACCAGGGACGGGGCAGAGAAAATCGTTCCCTAATTCAACTACCCGGAAACGTATACAATGGACTTTTATCAACCTTACCCTACAAGGTTTTTCTAGAATATTTTGGAACACGAAGCATTTTTTTTTTTTTGAGACGGAGTCTCGCTCTGTCGCCCAGGCTGGAGTGCAGTGGCCGGATCTCAGCTCACTGCAAGCTCTGCCTCCCGGGTTTACGCCATTCTCCTGCCTCAGCCTCCCGAGTAGCTGGGACTACAGGCGCCCGCCACCTCGCCCGGCTAGTTTTTTGTATTTTTTTTAGTAGAGACGGGGTTTCACCGTGTTAACCAGGATGGTCTCGATCTCCTGACCTCGTGATCCGCCCGTCTCGGCCTCCCAAAGTGCTGGGATTACAGGCTTGAGCCACCGCGCCCGGCCAGACCATGAAGCATTTTAGGGAGACAATGATTTCAACGGAAAAAGCTGGCTCCAAGTCACACAGCCTTTGCCGTGACCACTAAGGTCATCCCTGCTGAAAACCACAGGTGAACCTTAGTAGTCCCGATGAGCTCGTCATCCTGCAAGACAGGCGTATCCTGCGGATCACAACGGCCACGAGGTTTTGGTTCTTCTCACCCCAGCAGGGCCCAGGGACGGGTGTCGCCGATAAAGGAACCCGGCCTCACTTTCCCCGCGCGCCAGGACGGCCGGAGAGCCCTGTACTCACAGAACTGTCTCCCTTCTTGGGGGCCGAGGGCTTCCTGGGGAAGAGGATGAGTTTGGAGCGGTACTCCTTCAGCCGCTGCACGTTGGCCTGCAGGGACTCCGTGGACTTGTTCCGCCTCCTCGGATCCACAGAAATGCCGATGGTCCGCGCCACCTTCTTGTGAACGCCGGCCACCTGCCCCAGAAGCGGAGAGAGATGGAGGCGGGCCCGGGCCTTCTCCGCCGCGAGGCCCGGATGGAGAGGCTCAGCGATCAGATGGAAAAGGGTTCAAACGTGCTTTCATCAAGGCCGTCCAGCGATTCCGGAGAATGTCATCACGCGACTGAGGCCAGCACAGGGGACTCAGGGCCCTCCCGACACCGCGGCGCTGCCACTACTCACCCTGAGCTCCTCCAGGCTGAAGCCGCGGCCAGCGCGCACCTTCGTGTGGTACCGAACCGTGGGGCAGCGCACGATGGGCCGGATGGGCCCCGACGCGGGGCGCGGGGCGATGCGGCGCGCCTTGGCTTGCCGGGCCTTGCGTCTGGTGGAGAGAAGCCCAGCGGCGGTCACCCTCGCCTAAGGCCGCCAGGCAAGTGCTCCGCGGCGGCCGCAGGCAGCGCCCCCCGCCCTGGCACCGGCCACCCCCAAACAAAGGCGCAGCCGCGGGCGCGAGCCCCAGGGGCGCCCCGAGCGCAGGGCTCACCTGCGGATCTTCCGGGCCGGCTGGTTGAACCACGTGGCCACGCGCCGCTGCCAGTCCTTGTGGAAGTGGGGCTTCAAGATCATGCCATTCCGGCTGGGCGCCATGGCTGCCTACGGCCCTGCGGCTGCGAACGCGAGGGAGCGAGTGAGAGGCCGCGCCCCGGCCGCGCGCACCCCCCGGACCTCCGCCCTGAACCCTCCAGCCTGGGCCGTCCGGCCGCGCCTAGAGCCCGGGCCCCGGCCCAACGCTGTCTGCGAAAAAGAAGGGGCCCATCCATGCCCGCGCTGGCAGCAACGCCAGGCCGATGGCGCCGGATGAAGCCCAAAGGCCGGGACCGAGTCTAGCTCACCTCCTGCGCAGGAAGACAACCGAGCGGAAAGGAAACGGCGCCGCAATGCACCCTGGGATGATAGCAGGGCCGGCCAACCAGAAGCGCCGGGCGCTCTGACCAATCAGAGCCCGGAAAGGAGGAACTGACGTCACCGCGCTCTCTCAGGGCCGCCCTCGCAGACATGGCGTCGCTCAGAGTGCGGCGGCGGGGCCGTGATGCCCGGGCCCTGTGGACCCCGCGGCCTGACTTGCTTGACGTCCGCCGTTACTGCCCCGGCGCTTCAGCCGCTGCGCGGGCCGCGGTGGGCTCAGGCCGAGTCCCGCCTTGCGGACTAACGCGCGCGCGGCCAGCATCTGGGCGGACGGCGAACGGGCGACGCCCCGGCAATTCTAAGTTTGTTCGCGTTTGTGGGACACGTTTGTAGCGCAAAGGCAGGAAAACTGCAATGAGATCCGAGTCTGCGCAACCTAAGGCCGTCGTCCTCCTTGTTCCAGCGTTTATTCTCCTCCCATCCATTTAGAACTTTTTTTATATTGAGACAAGAGCCTCACTCCGTCGCCCAGGCTGGAGTGCAATGGCGTGATCTCGGCTCACTGCAAACTCTGCCTCCCGAGTAGCTGGGATTACAGGCGCCCGCCACCACACCAGGTTAATTTTTTGTATTTTAGTTTAGTAGTAGAGACGGGGTTTCACCGTGTTGCCCAAGCTGGTTTCGAACTCCTGAGCTCAGGCAATCCGCCCGCCTCGGCCTCCCAAAGTGTTGGGATTACAGGCGTGAGCCACCGCGCCCGGCCTATGCTGGTTTTTTAAAAGATAAAATTAACATTTCTTGAGTGTTTTTGTAAGCAGGTAGTTCAGTTCCGGATGTGCATTTTCACATCGAATCCACACAACTCCGTAAGGAGCAGTTACTGTTGGCCTCTGTCCCCGCTTTCCCTTGGCCCAGGATTAGGTGACTTCTCTAAGGTCAGGGGTACCCAACTGAAAATGTCACATTCTGACCTGCTGTGCCTACTGCCTCCCTTCACAAAGAAAAGCATCAACAAAAAGCCAGCTCTTACTCTCTAGTGCAAGTCTGTGAAGGCACCATCCATCTTACTGCTACCTGGAAACCTTTAAATCTTAATAACCCTCTTTCTTCCCTACCCTCACCCAATCACCAGCCTTCCTCCTGGTAAAACTTAGTCCACATTTTAAGAATTTCACAGTCCCGGCCGGGCGCGATGGCTCACACCTGTAATCCCAGCAGTTTGGGAGGCCGAGGCGGGCGGATCACGAGGTCGGGAGATCGAGACCATCCTGGCAAACACGGTGAAACCCCGTCTCTACTAAAAATACAAAAAATGAGCCGGGCGTGGTGGCGGCGCCTGTAGTCCCAGCTACTCGGGAGGCTGAGGCAGGAGAATGGTGTGAACCGGGGAGGCAGAGCTTGCAGTGAGCCGAGATCGCGCCACTGCACTCCAGCCTGGGAAACAGAGCAAGACTCTGTCAAAAAAAAAAAAAAAAAATTTCACAGGCCGGGCATGGTGGCTCACACCTGTAATTCCAGCACTTTGGGAGGCCGAGACGAGTGGATCACCTGGTATCAGGAGTTGGAGACCAGCCTAGCCAACATGGCAAGATCCTGTCTCTACTAAAAATACAAAAATTAGCCGTGTGGTAGTGTACGCGTGTAATCCTAGCTACTCCAGAGACTCAGACGGGAGAATCATTTGAACCCAGGAGGCGGAGGTTACAGAGTCAAGACTGCGCCACTGCACTCCAGCCTGGGTGACAGAGTTAAGCCTCCGTCTCAAAAACAAAAAATTTAGGGCTGGGTGTGGTGGCTCACACCTGTAATCCCAGCACTTTGGGAGGCCGAAGCAGGCAGATCACGAGGTCAGGAGATGAGGACCATCTCTATTAAAAATAAAAAAAATTAGCCAGGCGTGGTGGCACGCACCTGTGGCCCCAGCTACTTGGGAGGCTGAGGCAGGAGAATTGCTTGAACCCTGGAGGTGGAGGTTGCAGAGAGCCAAGATAGCACCACCGCACTCCAGCCTGGGCTACAGAGCATGATTCCATCTCCCCCAAAAAAAAAAAAAATTAAAAATAGTAAAATAATTTCACAAAAGGCTCGGTACAATGGCTCACACCTGTAATCCCAACACATTGGGAGGGCAAGGCAGGAGGGTCACTTGAACTCAGAAATTACAGTCTAGCCCTGTCTCTGCAAAAAATACAAAAATTAGGCATAGTGGTGCATGCCTGTGGTCCCAGCTACTTGGGAGGCTGAGTCAGGAGGATTGCGTGAACCCAGGAGATTGAGGCTGCAGCGAGCCGAGATGGCGCCACTGCACTCTAACCTGGGCGACAAAGCAAGACTGTCAAAAACCAACACAACAGGAAAAAAATGATTACTGAGGACACGACCCTTGGCTACACCAGCTAAAACCTTCCCAACTGCGTGCTGCTCTTTGGATTTGGAGAACTTGGGCAAAGGTCAAGGCGTCTCTCAGAGATGCCCCCACTTGGGTGTGTGACCGCACCTGTGGCTGCCTCCTTACTGCTCTGCCGGCGTTTCTCAGGGCACTCAGTGTTGCAGCAACAACAGGACGATCCACTCACGTCACTGCACCACAGGGAGGGCAGACGCAAGGAGGCCAGAGTGGGAGCCGCATGCCCCGGAACACAGGGCCAGGGCGTCCTGGGTCATCCTCTATCCCTACAGGGTCCAGGCCCCCGATTCCTACGGGAGTTTTCCACTTAGTCCCTGCATTACTCAAATGACAAACTGAAACCACAAGACCCTGTGATCCAAGGTAAGCCCGCCAGCTCCCCTGCATTAGAGCTGGCCAGACAATGCAGATGTAGATTTTCCAACCACAGAGTTTATTAGTGAAGTGTCTCAACAGTTCTCAGGGCAGAAAAAACCAAGGCATCCCCCAACACTGCGTGTGTGACTAGACCAGCAAGAAGTCCTCAACTTGCACCGGCCACATGGCAGCAGGGGGCAGTGCTGAGTCCCCTGGAGCCCAGTGCCTGGGCCGGACTGTGTGGCCCCATTGACGAGTGAGCTGGAGGACGGGGCTGCTGGCTCAGA
The DNA here is from genome assembly GCF_043159975.1 of Macaca nemestrina. Classification (NCBI taxonomy): domain Eukaryota; kingdom Metazoa; phylum Chordata; class Mammalia; order Primates; family Cercopithecidae; genus Macaca; species Macaca nemestrina. The sequence continues at coordinate 88,513,185 of NC_092142.1, read as the reverse complement.
GGGTCCTTTCATGTCCGATCCCGTTAGCATTCTGAGGGAGCCACAGGAACTGGGAGGCCGGGCAAGCGTCGGCATGAACAGCGGTCTGTTCGGAGTCTGAATGCTCTGCTGCCTCTGGGTGGCCTCAGCCATGCTGGGAACGACTGTCTAGAACCTTGGGAACTCAGGTGTTCCATGCTCACTCGGGAACGCACTGAGAACCTTCCCCACAGGGGAGACGACGCACACACACAAGGCTTGGCCAGTTGTTTCTGCAGAGAAACTTACAATCATGAAAAGGGTAATCAGGCCGGGCGCGGTGGCTCAAGCCTGTAATCCCAGCACTTTGGGAGGCCGAGACGGGCGGATCACGAGGTCAGGAGATCGAGACCATCCTGGCTAACACGGTGAAACCCCGTCTCTACTAAAAAATACAAAAAACTAGCCGGGCGAGGTGGCGGGCGCCTGTAGTCCCAGCTACTCGGGAGGCTGAGGCAGGAGAATGGCGTAAACCTGGGAGGCGGAGCTTGCAGTGAGCTGAGATCCGGCCACTGCACCCCAGCCTGGGCAGCAGAGCAAGACTCTGTCTCAAAAAAAAAAAAAAAAAAAAAAAAAAAAAAGAAAAGGGTAATCAACAAACAGATCTCAGAAGTCGCTGCACAGGGACTACTGAGGGCCGCAAGAGGAAGTGCAAACCTCAGTTGAAAAGCAACGCAGGGTGGCTGAGTGAGCCCTCAGTTCTTGGGTCACCCGCACGTGCGGCCAACACGTCCCAGCTACTTGGGCCAAGTCGGCTCTTCGCCTCCAAGTGGGGGCTGCTGGGTCTCTTCGGCCTCCTCCTCTCCCGAGTCCTGTTTCTCCCTCTGGGCGTCGACCCACCTCTGCGGTGCGATCATTTTCTTCGGCCCGTGGGGCGGCGGGCCAATGAGAGCCTCGATGTCCTCATAGTTTATCACTTCCTTTTCCAGAAGGGCGTTTGCCAGCTGGAAAGAACAGGCACAGCAGTGTGAGAGTCCCCAGGACAGACACAGAGCATCTTTGTCCCAGGGAGGTGACGAGAGGCGTGCGGGCCTGTGTGCAGGACACCCGGGACAGGCCACTTTTCCAGGGAAGCGGAGGCACGGAGGCAGCTCCCAAAGAAGAATCACCCCCATCTCAACCTCATAAATGATTTTCCGGTGGCCAGCCTCATTAATTTTTCTACTTCCCTTCAAAATCTTGGCTTATTTTTGGCAACTGCAATTTCTTTCACCAGACAAGATGTGCGTGTCTACAGGGAAGGAGACGGGTAAAACGCTGCACCCTCCTGATTGACACAACACCGGGAGAAGGAATCTGAGGAGAAGTTGTGTGAGCTGGCACCTCTCAATTTGGGGAAGGGAATTTCAGCCACTCTAGGTGGGATCTTGGAAAACACTCGAGATGCCGACTGTCCTGTGCCGGTGGCCCTGCCTCTGGGGTGGCCTGGCCCGACCACAGAAAACACTGCCACAGCCACATTTCACTGGTTTCCGTGAAGGAAGAACTCTTCCAGATTTTCTTTCTCTCTTTTTTTTTTGTTAACTGCCTGCTCCTTTCCTCACTCCTCCAGATTTTCTAAAGAAAATGGTAACCCCTAAAGCTAGGGTGATTTACTTGTGGCTTTATTGCAAGAGACAAACATTTCCTCTCTAGGGCTGGTCTGAGATTTTATTAAGTTCTGCAACCCACTGACACACAGGGCAGACACGCCACTCCACAGCCAGTGAGAAGCCTCGCCTGCAGCTTTGTCCCTGCCGGCTCTGGCTCCCACTGTGGTGAGCCCAAGTTCTGCAGAGCTGCTTTGTCAACCGTGATGAGCACATGTCCACAGGCAGGTGCTGCTTCAGCCGGGGACGGCACTACCCACGCCTGCCCTGAGACTGCTGCTGCTTCTGGCTGGGGATGACACTCTAAGGGCCCTAAACACTATCCCCATGTGACACACGGTGCTCGCCTGAAAGACACGAGGGGAGGCCAAAGAAACAACTACCCATCCACTGCCTACCCATCTGTTCACAACATGGCCTCTCCTGAGTTCTAAGCAGCAGTTACCAGAACCCAGGGACACGAAAGTTAACTCCAGCTCTGCCCACTGTGAGAAACACATCAGACAATCCCTACTGAGGAACGTAACACGAGGAACAAAACACGAGGCCAGTCCTTGAAGCTGCCAAAGGAGGTCTGAGGAACTGTCACCCCAGAGGAGCCTCAGGAGACGGGCGATCAAACGCCACGTGGACTCCCAGAGCGGAAAGGACACTGGGAGACGGAGCACATCTGCATCACGTGTGCACCCATCACTGCGGGTCGGCGGGGGCTCCTCAGGTGGGAGGACTGCCCCGGGGGGCCTCCACGGGGAGCGAGGCAGTGGTGCAGGGAGCTCTCTGCACTGCGCCTGCAACTTTTCTACATCTAACACTACGGTAGGCCCGGGGCTGTGGCTCACGCCTGTAATCCCAACACTTTGGGAGGCCGAGGCAGGCAGATCACCTGAGGTCAGGAGTTCAAGACCAGCTTGGCCAATATGGTGAAAGACTCTCTACTAAAAATACAAAAATTAGCCAGGCATGGTGGCGACACCTGTAGTCCCAGCTACTCGGGAGGCTGAGGCAGGAGGATCGCTGGAACCCGGGAAGTGGAGGTTGCAGTGAGCCAAAATGGCGCCATTGCACTCCAGCCTGGGCGACAGAGTAAGACTTCGTCTCAAAAACAAACAAACAAACAAACAAACAAAAAAAAAACCAAAGAAAATCAAAATCCTCTCTAAAATTAAAACTTTATTTTAATAAAAATTTTGGCCGGGCGCGGTGGCTCAAGCCTGTAATCCCAGCACTTTGGGAGGCCGAGACGGGCGGATCACAAGGTCAGCAGATCGAGACCATCCTGGCTAACACGGTGAAACCCCGTCTCTACTAAAAAATACAAAAAAAAAAACTAGCCGGGCGAGGTGGCGGCGCCTGTAGTCCCAGCTACTCGGGAGGCTGAGGCAGGAGAATGGCGTAAACCCGGGAGGCGGAGCTTGCAGTGAGCTGAGATCCGGCCACTGCACTCCAGCCCCTGCGACAGAGCCAGACTCCGTCTCAAAATAAATAAATAAATAAATAAAAATAAAAAATAAAAAATTCAAGAAAAAAGTTTAAGAGTTGGAAAAAGATTAAACAAAGCTGACAAAACACCGGTAACTGCTAACGGCAGGAACAGGCACAGGAGACTCTGTGGCAGCTTCTTTCTACCTTGGGGGAACACACTGGGTGAATTCATGACGAAAAGTGTGGGACATGTAAGTTTCAGGTGAGGTGGAATTCACATTGGCCAGAGTGTTCTCTGTACTGTGTGCCTTGGAAATACTTCACGAGAGGGGTGGGGACTGGGGGACTGTGGGTGCTGCGTGATGCTGTGTGGGTGCTGCGTGGGTGCTATGTGGTGCTGTGTGGGTGCTGCGTGGGTGCTGTGTGATGCTGTGTGGGTGCTGTGTGATGCTATGTGGGTGCTGTGTGGGTGCTGTGTGATGCTGCGTGGGTGCTGTGTGGGTGCTGTGTGATGCTGCGTGGGTGCTGTGTGATGCTGCGTGGGTGCTGTGTGGGTGCTGTGTGATGCTGTGTGGGTGCTGTGTGGGTGCTGTGTGATGCTGCGTGGGTGCTATGTGGTGCTGTGTGGGTGCTGCGTGGGTGCTGTGTGATGCTGCGTGGGTGCTGCGTGATGCTGCGTGGGTGCTGTGTGGGTGCTGTGTGATGCTGCGTGGGTGCTGTGTGGGTGCTGTGTGATGCTGTGTGGGTGCTGCGTGGGTGCTGTGTGATGCTGCGTGGGTGCTATGTGGTGCTGTGTGGGTGCTGCGTGGGTGCTGTGTGATGCTGCGTGGGTGCTGTGTGATGCTGCGTGGGTGCTGTGAGATGCTGCGTGGGTGCTGTGTGATGCTGCGTGGGTGCTGTGTGATGCTGTGTGGGTGCTGTGTGATGCTGTGTGGGTGCTGTGTGGGTGCTGCGTGATGCTGCGTGGGTGCTGCGTGATGCTGTGTGGGTGCTGTGTGATGCTGCGTGGGTGCTATGTGATGCTGTGTGGGTGCTGTGTGATGCTGCGTGGGTGCTGTGAGATGCTGCGTGGGTGCTGTGTGATGCTGCGTGGGTGCTGTGTGTTTGCTGCGTGATGCTGCAGTCTCCTCGCCTGGCCAGGGCCTCACCGCCTGCAGCTTGTCCAGGTTGTCCTGCAGCACCTTCTCGGTGTGTCTGTAGGCCTTGGCCACCAGCAGTCTTGCTTCCTGCGAATGGAGGGAACTGTGTCAGGGCAAGGCTGGCCGCCTGGCTCCGGCACCAAAGCACAGAAAAGAAGTGCCAGGCTGGGAACATGGCCTTTCCCCTCCCAGGAGGAACAGGACTCCTCAGCCGGCGGGCGGTCTCCTGCCCGTGACCACTGCTGGGGGAGCAGAGCTCCACATGCCGCCCGCCCACCCACAGCTGCCTCACAGGCCTTTCCTGGCCCAGTCTGAAGGCTATGTGGGCCCTGCGTCTATTGCTCAGTGAATTTATTTGATATTCTTCCCAGATTCACATCTATAATTTCATTAGGAGCATCTATGTCCTCATCTGAGAAAAAAATACTCCACAGGTAGGAACTACAGCAGAGCCCAGAAGGAAGAAGCCCACGTGGGGCCTGCAGCTGAGCTCAGCTGTGGCGGCCGTGGCCGGCCCTTGTGTGGCAGACCCAGGGACTCCCTTCCCGGGGAGCACGGAGTGCAGCGGTGCGGCCAAAGCCGACTCACATGGTCCATTATCTGCTGCAGGCCTTGGCTGAAGGGGCGCCGCCCGATGCCCACGAGTCCCTCCTGTGCCTCAGGGAAGGAGATGGGGCCGATGCCAGGTGCCATCCCAAACTGCTTCACCATGGAGTAGGCAATGCGGGTGACCTTCCTCAGGTCATCCTGTGCCCCTGGAGGGTGGGGTCAAGACAGAGGGATCCTCAGCACTGCAGGTGCACAGCAGGTGTCCCGGTCAGTGTCCTGGGGCAGCACCGTGCCTCCGCATCCCCTTCCTCCCGAGGAGTCCCACCGTGAAGCTGGACAGTGAGGACGTTGGCACCTCGCCACTGTTCCTTAAGAGAGTCTTAAAACTTTCAGAAATGCTCGTTTATTTGGAAATCTAGAACCTGGGGGGCATACAGGAGCTCACTGCACGGCAGTTCTCAAGCACAAGCCCAGGCCTATGCGCGGCACACCCACGGACCTGGAGCCCTGGGACCCTCCTTCAGTCTCTGGATCTCCCAGTGAAGTGACAGCTTCAGAACAGTGAAGCTGCTTCCATTTCATTCCGTTTCCTGTAGCCATTACCAAGAATTAACCAATTAAATGCGTTTAGAGTTGGCATATAGGTTAAGTTTTTTGTCCAGTTAAATTATCTAAAAAGTCTTGCTTAGCTCCAAATCTCCTATGACCACAACTTATCCTTTAAAAAACACTTAATAAACTCAAAACTACATCTACACCAGATTCACCCCACGGCATTCACTGGAACAGAAGGAATAATGCACGGAAAAGCACTCTGAAACCTCCGGGGCCCACGCAGCCGCTCCTCACCAGAAGTGACCTTGTTGAAGGACAGTGCTTCCGAGGCCCGGCCCCCCAGGGCCATGCACATCCGCTCAAACAGCTGCTCCTTGGTGAAGAGGTACTGGTCTCTGGGAAGCATCTGAGCAAAGCCCAGGGCGGCGTTCGTCCGAGGGGCTATGGAGACCTGCACAGGGTCAAGATGGCCCACGTCAGTAGGCAGGATGTGGGCTTTGAGGAGGAAGGTGTGGGACTAAGAGGTCTCCATCATTAAAGCGTCTCAAAGCAGGAAAGCAAATCAGCATCTTTTACAAGAGAGGACCCTAACACCACAGACGGCCAGCCCAGAGACAGCAGGTTCCCACCACAGACGGACGGCCAGCCCAGACAGCAGGGTTCCCACCACAGGTGCCTGTACATACACTGTTGGGGAGTGTCTTCTCATACATGACTAGGGAGTCAAGAAGACAAGGTCTGTAGAAGACAGCTGAGAGGCGAAGGACAAGTTACACCCCCAGTGGCCGCTGAGCTGACCCCTGGCACTAGCGACTGCCACGGAGGGTTCAGAGCAATGGGAACCCCAGGATGCTGAGGGAACATGGACTGCCCTCACCTCTGCTGCTCCCCCACACCCCCACATCAGGTGTGCAAGGAGGGGGCACGGGGCAACATGCTAACCCAACGACATGGAACCGCGGAGTGGGAGACGGAGGGAGACAGGGCAGGGGCAGGTCCTTTGCTGGCCCAGCTGCTGCTTCTGAGAACTGTGGCAGCAAGATGGCCACAACCAGGTGCTCTGAGAATCCTGAGAGAACGCTGAATTTAGAACCTAAGACTAGGCCAGGCGCGGTGGCTCCCATCTGTGATCTCAGCACTTTCGGAGTTAGAGGCGGACAGATTCCTTGAGCCCAGGAGTTCGAGACTAGCCAAGACCCCTTCTCTACAAAAAATACAAAAATTGCCCGAGCCAGCGGTGGTGTACGCCTGTAGTGTCAGCTACACAGGAGGCTGAGGTAGGAGGATCTTGTGAGCCTGGAAGGTCAAGGCTGCAGTGAGCTAGCTGTGACTGCGCCACTGGACTCCGGTCTGGGCGACAGAGAGACAGACCCTGTCTCAAAACCAAAAAAAGGCTCTAAATAACGGCTGCAGTGATGATTGCATTAATGACCAAAACCACAACAGTCAGTTCACAACCTTTCCCTGGCAGGACACTGAGCCTTGGGAAGGAGACTTACTTTTTCATTGTGACTATCTGACTTTTGCCTATCAAATAAAGTAAAAATTCTTTTTTTTCCCTTTGATAGTCTTGCTCTGTCACCCAGGCTGGAGTGCAATGGCACAGTCTTGGCTCACTGCAGACTCTGCCTCCCGGGTTCAAGAGATTCTTCTGCCTCTGCCTCTCAAGTAGCTGGGATTACAGGTGTGCACCACCACGCCCAGCTAATTTTTTGTATTTTTGGAAGAGACGGGGTTTCACCATGTTGGCCAGGCTGGTCTCAAACTCCTGACCTCGGGTGATCTGCCCGCTTCGGCCTCCCAAAGCCCCTGCGTTAATTTTGATATGTTGACATACTGAGTTAAAACGTTGTGTTTGTTGCTCAGTTTCTCAATATCCCTTAAATGGGACCCTGAGCTCAGTGTCCACTCGCCCCACACTGGGCCGGCTCTGGTCCCATGACCGCGATGCACGTCACCAAGGAGCAGCATGTACCTGGTCCCCAGACGCTGGCCTCAGCCCTGCTGGGAGCCTGGGATGGGCAGGATGCTCTCTGATTAACACCCAACTTTGCTACAGCTCACGCCTGAGAAACAGCAGTGGAGACCACGCTGGCAAGCCAAGCGGGCAACTGCTGCACTGTGTGCATTTTTTGCAGCGAACCCTGAGGTAGGAACACAGCACCACTGCCGTCTCCGGTGAGCCTCAAACCGGCACCGGTTCCTGGGGCTCCACTGTAAAGACGGCGCCTGCGTTCTGAATAGAGACCTCCTCTTGACAGCACTCGGGCTCCCAGTGGTGGAGCCACATGTCAGAGAAGCTGTAACATCACCATTTGGTAAGAATCAACTTCCATCGAGTTCACAGCTGCCTACAAGAGTAGTTTTTTGTTTGTTTGAAGTAGAGACGGTTTTGCCATGTTGTCCAGGCTGGCCTCGAACTCCTGACCTCAGGTGATCCACCGCGCCCGGCCTACAGTAGCATTTTTTAAATGTATGCTCAACTCACTTCTTTCCAATGTTAGGAGTCATTTGGGGTGGACAGGCTGAGAACACACACAGGCAGTGAAACCCCACTGCATGGTGTGACCTTCCAGGAGTCACCCCAGTAGCAGCACCTGGCTCCGATGTGACACAGTCCACTCCTGCCTCCCATGCCCGAGCTTCTGCCCATCATCCTGGGACAGTCGCCTCCCACCTTACTCCTTGGATCATGACACTGGCAGGCTTTCCTCTCACATGACCTACAGACACAGGCGGGGCCCCCCGGTCAGCTACAGACACAGGCGGGACTTCCCAGTCAGCTTTGGCCAAAGCCTGTGGACCCACCTTCATCACAGCCTCCGTGTGCTCCAGCATCCAGCCCACCAAGGCATGGCCCGACTCGTGAAATGCAACCACTTTCTGTTCTTCCTTGGACAGGATCTTGCTCTTTTTGGCAGTCCCTGAAAGAATGCCAGGATGTGAGCCAGGCGCGGTGCTCACGCCTGTAATCCCAGCACTTTGGGGGGCTGAGGCGGGCGGGTCACCTGAGGTCTGGAGTTTGAGACCAGCCTGACCAATATGATGAAACCCCATCTCTACTAAAAATACAAAAATTAGCCAGGCATGGTGGCAGGTGCCTGTAATCCCAGCTACTCGGGAGGCTGAGGCAGGAGAATCACTTGAATCTGGGAGGCGGAGGTTACAGTGAGCCGAGATCGCGCCACTGCACTCCAGCTGGGTGACGCAGCAAGACGCCGCTCAAAACACAAACCAACTGGCCAGGCGCGGTGGCTCAAGCCTGTAACCTCAGAACTTTGGGAGGCCGAGACGGGCGGATCACAAGGTCAGGAGATCGAGACCATCTTGGCCAACACGGTGAAACCCCGTCTCTACTAAAAAAATATAAAAAATTAGCCAGGCTTGGTGGCGGCGCCTGTAGTCCCAGCTACTTGGGAGGCTGAGGCAGGAGAATGGCGTGAACCTGGGAGGCAGAGCTTGCAGTGAGCCGAGATCGCGCCACTGCAGTCCAGCTTGAGCGACACAGTGAGACTCCGTCTCAAAAAAAAAAAAAAAAAAAAAAAAAAAAACCAACAAAAAAGAATGCCACGGGGTGTGAGCTAGGCCCCGGGCTCTCCCTGGCTGGGCCCTGCTCCTGCCCCATGTAGTCAAAGCAAGGCTCTCTCTGCACATCTGCCTCTAGCAGCTCTGTAGCCATGGCTCCGGACACCCAACTCAAAACTCTTCAGGTCAAAGAACTGTTGAAGGAGGTCGTGATTTCTTCTTTTATAAATGTTGCAAGTATCAAAATAGCTCCTGCTGCTTTTAGGAACAAGTGCAACCCTCTGAGGATTCTCTCCTCCTGCCCCAGGGTTGGGCGAGGTCCACAGGGTCGGGGCAGGGGTCACAGAACAGCAGCTTCTGACTTTCTGGCAGGATGGGCAGAGGCCTCCTGTGAGTATGGGCCTCCTGCTTACTCTCCCACTCCCCTCAGACCTGGCGGGGCAGCTCCCATCCCCATCACTTTCTGGATCCTCATGGCTTCCACTCATCCCTTCAGAGGCCTTTTGCCTCAGGGACAAGGCTTTTTTTGGTAAGAGACAGAGTCTCACTCTGTCACCCAGGCTGGAGGGCAGTGGTGCAATCATGGCTCACTGTTGCTTCAACCTCCCGGGTTCTAGCAATCCTCCTACCCCAACCGCCTGAGTAGCTGGGACCAGAGGTGTGCTCTACCACCATGCCTGGCTAATACTCTTTTCTTTCTTTCTTTTTTTTTGTTTTAAAAGAGATGGGGTCTTGCTGTGTTGCCCAGGCTGGTCTCAAACTCCTGGCCTCAAGCAATCCTCCTGCCTCAGCCCCCAAAGTGCTGGTATTACAGGCATGAGCTACAGTGCCCAGCCAGGGACAAATGTTTGCATTAATTTTCCCCTGTTCAGCTTACTGGTGAGGCTTCATTTCCTGTCTCACATTTTCCACACATCTGTAAGTCTCCATTTTGTACAACTTGAATCAGCTCGTGTCCTGAGCACTCAAGTACATCGTGCTACTGGAACCTTCCACCACCACTTTACTGCAAGGCTTTAAGTCCTAAGACACACTGGCTGTGGCCGATGAATTACTCCAACCAGAGCCGGCTACAGGACTATGTACAAAGGCACGAGACCACAAGGCGTACAAGACAGGCTTACCTGAAAACAAACGAGTGTGTTTCTAGTACGGACAAGTGCAGGCAGGCTGTCGACACCAGAAGGGGCGACAAGCTCAGTTCAACAGGGATGGCACGGCCAAGCCTGCAGCCTGGGCACCAGGAGGACACCACGCTCAACCACCCATGCCAGTGGCCAGAGATGGGCACTTAAGGGCGTCTCTCCCACCCAGGAGCCTGAGCTCCCTGCACTCCCTGCACTTCCTTTAATCAGACCATTCAGGCATTTGACCGTGAACTGCACTGACCACTCCCCATTCCCTGTGCGTACGGCTGGTTGCCACACGCTCTCTCTTCTTTCTGCCTGAACCTTCACTTCTGCCTCATGGGATCTGGGGGTGGAGGATGGCCCTCCCCACTCCCAGCGCCCTCCCTGCCCAGGATCTGTGAGTAGTAAGTCTTTGAACATGTTTCCTATCGTGGTGGGGACTTAATTTGCACCTTCCACAAGGAAGAACCAGGGGCTGCCCAGGCTGGGTTTTCTCAGGCATGTGGGGGACACAGGGCAGGCCCCAGCACCAGAGCGATGGTCAGGCAGGCACAACCTGGACGTGAATCAGACAGGAGCCATGGGACGTCTGCCAGTGTAAGCAAGTTTCCTGGAGGGACTCCTGGACTTCGGATGGACATTAAGCTGTCCACTGGGTCAAAGATGCACCCCTTGAAGGGTGCAGGATAACCTTCATCTCCCCTGAGTACAGGACTACCGGCCGCCAGGCACTGGACCCGTTTAGCTGGGGGCTCTCAAGACTCAGGCTGTCCACACTAAAGATGAACACAGAGGACCCACTCTGCATCACACATGGGAAATGGCGTCCTGTCAGTATTTTCCTTTCTTCTCCTGGAGTCAGGGGTCTCGCTCTGTTGTCCAGGCTGAACTGCAGTGGTGTGATCACAGCTCACTGTAGCCTCAACCTCCTGGGCTTAGGCCATCCTCCCGCCTTGGTCTCCCGGAGAGCTGGGCTTACAGGCATGAGCCCCCACACCCTGCCCTGGCTGTATTTTCTTTCAAGTGGCCTGCAGTTCCCACTCAGTCCTTCCTGCTTTGCTACTATGATCAAAAGCTTATCAATTTCCACATAAAAGTAAACGGTTACCAAAAATACATTTTGGTGAGACACAGGCAGCGCCAGTTCCCTGGACCCGCGGGGCGGGTGGGGGGAAGCCAGGCGTGTTTCACAGTGTCTGGCACAGCGGCTGGCCCCACTCCTCTGCAGGGATCCACCGCCTTTCCACGCTGAAGCCCCGGGGACCTGCCAGAGGCATGTCTGCTAGGAATTCACTCAGATTGAGGGTGAGGGAACTCGGTTCTCACAAGGACAGCTCGCAAGAGAGGCTCGTGCTCCTCAAACACCTGGGGCAAGAACCACTTCCCTTTTCAAACGTTCCCTGTGTCTCAGACTGACACTGTGGGTCTGAACACCATTTCATGAGATGACTGATCACGTCTGGTTGTTGCCATCATAGCTACGGAAACCTCCAGCAGCTCCGATTCCCGGTTTAGTCCTGCTCTCCTCACAGACGTCGCAGACCCCACACTGAGCAGCCACAGGACGGCAGTCAAGAGGCGGCCAGCCCACCCGTCCCCAAAACTCATCTCCTGTTCCTACTGAGAGTCGGAGCCACGGGTTTTGCCAGAGGTCGCGCAGCAGATCCACACCTGTCCGCAGAGCCCCTCCTGCGCTGAAGGCACAGCTGTCCCTCCATGCCCGCGGGCGGCAGCAGCCCTCCGGCCCACAATCAGCGGTTGGAGCTCAGCCCCCGTAGGGCCAGGGCTAGGCTGAGCCCACCACACCCAGGCCGGTAAGGCATGTTTAGTTTTTATTTCATTATTTTTATTTTTGGCGGGGAATTTTTTATTTTTTTTTTCATTTTCTTTGGCAAGGCATTTTATATTTCTGTTGGACGAGTGTCTACTCTTAGGTCTAAGTCTGTGATACTTTAAGGAGAAGTACCTGGCATCATAAAGACATGAGTTACACAGAACTGAAAGGCAACGTGTGTTCCTTCCCGTGTGATGGCTCCCGGCCACTCAATCACAGGACACCCAGGCCTGGATCTGGCTCCATCCACCTCATCTCTAAATACCTGCTTGGGTATTTCTGGGGTTCAAGCCCTGCTAAGAACGGCCTTCACCAGGGCGCGCCCCGTGTACCTGCAAGGACGCGCTCCACAGCGTACTCAAAGTTGAGCGTGTGCACCGAAGTGTGTCCCTCCCGCGCCGCGTGCAGGGCAGCCTCGTTGCAGATGTTGGCGATGTCAGCCCCTGCCAACACAAACGACAGCCAGGGCACGGTGGGGTGGGGCTCTGCTCTCTATCAGGGCTTAAGAGGAGGAAGGGGCCCTCAAGGAAGAACAAAGATGGCCGGGCACGGTGGCTCACGCCTGTAGTACCAGCACTTTGGGAGGCTGAGGCAGGCGGATCACCTGAGGTCAGGAGTTGGAGACCAGCCTGGCCAACACGGTGAAACCCCGTCTCTACTAAAAATACAAAAATTAGCCAGGTGTGGTGTCGGTGCCTGTGATCCCAGCTACTCCGGAGGTTGAGGCAGGAGAAATGGTTGAACCCAGGAGGCAGAGGCTGCAGTGAGCCAAGATCACGCCACCGCACTCCAGTCTGGGCGACAGAGCCGGACTCTGTCTCAAAATAAATAAATAATTAATTAAAAGGAAGAACAAAGAGAGAAAAGAGACCAAGAACCAAGAGTGCTGGTGAGAGCGTGTGGGAGAGAGGCAAGGGGAGCTGGCACCAGCAGTAGAGGTGGGGAGTGGCAGGCACCGTGACCATGTTCCACTGAGGCCATTTCACAGACGAGACACAGAATCGCCAAGCTCCGTCTGCCCTGACACCCGTCTCTCTCCTCCCAAGGGCAGTTCCAGACCCCATCTTGTGACATTCCACCTAACAGCTCGTGGGCATTGATGGCAAAGAAATTAAAGGCTCTCAGTATCCACAAAATTCTAGCGAAAGATCTTAACAAACAATCAAAGGGGAAGTTGATCTCAATAAAAGGGAGTTTTGTTTACATTGTTTTAAAATGTGAGCCACGCAGAAAAAAGCGTCTTGATGTACGATTTCTATTTCTACAGCTTGACAGAGACTGTGAGGGTCAGAGGGAGGCGGCTTTGCCGGCACTGCGTCGTCTGACCCCGGGTCTGATGGGAAATGCCAGGATGACTGGTCACACTGTGTGGAGGCAAACGTACCGCCACCATCTCGAGTCCAGCACAGTCTGCTTTTCCACCCCTGGGGCAGAGGAAGGAGGGCGGGTGCCGTCTTGACCTGCCATCCCACTTGCACATCAGCTCCCACCCAGGCCTGTACTGAGCAGGGGCCCCCAGAGAAGGCAGCGCCCACCCTACACAGGAGGCCTCGACGTTGTGTGCACAGGTGAGACCGCCAGCCCTCAGAATGTGACGCTGCTCAGGCTGCGGGTTGAGAACGTACCGCTGAATCCTGGTGTCAGCTCTGCCAGGCGTTGGGAGTAAAAGGTGCTGGGCTGGGTCAGCTTCAGGCCCTTCAGGTGCTGCTCGAAAATCTCCCGCCTCTCCTGCCAGAACCGGGGAGGACGACAGACCGTTGCGTTCACGCCCAGTTACTGCCGCAGGCGCTGCATGTTTGTCTGTGGCGGGAGAGGGGGGTCCCCGACGCGCCTGCCCTGAGGACAAGCCTCAGCTTCCCAAGGAGCTGGGATTACAGGTGCGCCATCACGCCTGACTGAGTTTTGTATTTTTAGTAGAGACAGGGTTTTGCAAACTTGCCCAGGCTGGTCTGGAACTCCTGGCTTCAAGTGATCCACCTGCCTCGGCCTCCCAATGTGCTGGGATTACAGGCGTGAACCACCACGCCTGGCCGTGAGCAGCATTTTAAACATGAACAGAACGCTCTTGGATGGCCGGGTCCAGTGGCTCACACCTGTACTCCTAGCACATTAGGAGGCTGAAGCAGGCAGCCTGGCCAACGTGGTGAAATCCTGTCCCTACTAAAATACAAAATTAGCCAGGTGTGGTGGTGCACGCCTGTAATCCCAGCTACTCGGGAGGCTGAGGCTGGAGAATCACTTAAAGCTAGAAGACAGAGGTGGCAGTGAGCCGAGACTGCGCCGCTGCACCCCAGCCTGGGGGACAGAGTGAGACTCTGTCTAAAAAAAAAAAGAACGTTCTTGGAAGCCAAGGTGGGGATCACTTGAGGCCAGGGGTTTGACACCAGACTTGGCAACACAGTGAGACCCCGTTAAAAATTAGCCGCCACGGGCCGGGCGCGGTGGCTCAAGCCTGTAATCCCAGCACTTTGGGAGGCCGAGACGGGCGGATCACGAGGTCGGGAGATCGAGACCATCCTGGCTAACATGGTGAAACCCCGTCTCTACTAAAAAATACAAAAAAAAACTAGCCGGGCGAGGTGGCGGGCGCCTGTAGTCCCAGCTACTGGGGAGGCTGAGGCAGGAGAATGGCGGGAACCCGGGGGGCAGAGCTTGCAGTGAGCTGAGATCCGGCCACTGCACTCCAGCCTGGGTGGCAGAGCGAGACTCCGTCTCAAAAAAAAAAAAAAAATTAGCCGCCACGGTGGTGCCCGCCCGTCGCAGTCCCAGCTCCTCAGCTTGAGCTCTGAAGGTCGAAGCTGCAGTGAGTGGTGATCGCAGCACTGCACTCCAGCCCGGGTGACAGCGCAACACCCTTTCTCTAAAAATTAAAAGAAAAAATCAAAAAGAAAAACGAGCCGTCCTCCCCTGGAGAAGCAGCCGCAGGAAGGGCTTCCGCTCTGCCCTTCACTCTCCACCTCAACAGAGGCCAAGCACCGGCTGAGGCATCAGGGCAGCTGCCTCTGTGAGCCCAGCCCTGCTCCCCAGGCTGCACTGACACACCATGAACCTACCAGCAAACCCCGAGGCCCTCTCTCCAAACCCTCCCCTCCATGAACTGAACTCCTGCTCCCTCAGGGCGGCAACCGCGGCCCTTTGGCCAGGAGGTGTAATGTCTAACCAGAGCCCTGTGACAGAGGAGGGAATCAGGCAAGAGGTCTCAGAGCTTCTACTCCCAGCCCAATTCCAGGGCAGCTGCACAGTCTATGTCTCCAGAACCCACGCTCTGGATGGAAGGAAATGATGCCGCACAAGAATAAAGTTTCCCACCATTTTTCCTCCTGGATTTTGTTTCAAAGGATTTGCTATAAAAACCAGACTGATACCCAGGATAAAAGGAAAACTAATAGCGGGTGAAAAGAACTGCAAAGCCCTGAGCAGTGAGTGCAGCAGGTGGGCAGGTCTGCTCGGGGCGTGCGGCCCACGTGGGGGCCGCGCTGGACAGTGCCAGCACCTGCGGGGCAGCAACAGGCTTCACACCAACAAGTGTCTTAGAGGAGAGGCCAGACCACCCAGGATGAGTGAGGGCGGCCCAGGTGGAGTGGGAGAGGCTGGGGTCCTGGCTCTGACCTGCAGTGTGGGCAGATCAATGAAGACGTGACGGTCCAGTCGGCCTGGCCTCATCAGAGCACCGTCCAAAATGTCAGCTCGGTTCGTGGACGCCAGGACGATGACATGGTCTGTGGTGCCCATTCCTGAGGGAACAGACAGTGGCCCTGAGGGTGGGGGTCCTGACACAACAGATTCCCTTGCAGGTTCCCCTTCAGGATACAGGAGGGAGAGGGACCCTCCCCGCCCCAAAGCCCAGAGAGAAAGGAACACATGGTTCTTCTGTACTAGGAGCTGTGATCCTTCCCTCATCGCTCCCAGCCAACATCACCAGGAGGAACAGGAATTTCCCTATTTTGACAAGTGATAACAGCACACCATCCTGGGGCTGGCTACTGAGGCAGAACTGTCCAGGGCCCTCCCGGAGCTCCCACGGCATCCTGGAGCGTCCCCGTCTCATGGTGCCACCTGGGAGCCGGTCCTCACAGCCGCCCCCCAACCCCATCATTAGTGTGACTTTGTTACATTTTAGCTAACACTCGGCTTTAAGCTGTGTCTTTGAAACATTTTATCTTCAACGCCTGGCCTTAAGCCCTGGGTTTCAGGCTTGAGGTTTGTCATCGGAGAATTTAAAAGTGAGCCCAGAAAAGATCACTCATTCCCAGTGTCTGTGAACCTTGACTGGCCCCTGATGTGAATAAATCAACTGCGAGATGATTATGAAGCTGCTGGGAACACCTGACTGGATGCTTGTAAGAACGTTCAGGTGTTATGATGCTGTGATATTTCTCTGAATTTAAACAAATGTACTCAGAGCATGTAAGATTCAAAACTTTGGATCTGCTTTCAAAGAATCCACTTGCCTGGGCGCGGTGGCTGATACCTGTAATCCCAGCACTTTGGGAGGCTGAGGCGGGTGGATCACGAGGCCAGGAGTCCGATACCAGCCTGGCCAAGATGGTGAAACCCTATCTCTACTAAAGATACAAAAAATTAGCCGGCCGTGGTGGTGGGCGCCTGTAATCCCAGCTACTCGGGAGGCTAAGGCAGGAGAATCGCCTAAACCTGGAAGGCGGAGGTTGCCGTGAGCTGAGATGGCACCATTGCAATTACACTCCAGCCTGGGCTAGAGGGCAAGACTCCGCCTAAAAAAAAAAAAAAAAAGAATCCACTGGTGGCCGGGCACGCACAGTGGCTCACGCCTGTAATCCCAGCACTTTGGGAGGTTTACACGGGTGGATCACCTGAGGTCAGGAGTTTCGAGACCATCCTGGCCAACATGGTGAAACCTCGTCTCTACTAAAAATACGAAAATTAGCTGGGTGTGGTACACGCCTGTAATCCCAGCTACTCGGGAGTTTGAGGCAGGAGAATCACTTGAACCAGGAGGCGGAGGTTACAGTGAACCGAGATTGTGTCACTGCACTCCAGCCTGGGCGACAGGGCAAGACTCTCAAAAAAAAAAAAAAAAAAAAAAAGGAAAAGGTCCACAATAAACAGTGTTGAGAGTAAAGATTCAACGAGACCTCCCGTGACTAATGTAAGAAACTCTAAATAGGCTGGGCGCGGTGGCTCAAGCCTGTAATCCCAGCACTTTGGGAGGCTGAGACGGGCGGATCACGAGGTCAGGAGATCAAGACCATCCTGGCTAACACGGTGAAACCCCGTCTCTACTAAAAAATACAAAAAACTAGCCGGGCGAGGTGGCAGGCGCCTGTAGTCCCAGCTACTCGGGAGACTGAGGCAGGAGAATGGCGTAAACCCGGGAGGCGGAGATTGCAGTGAGCTGAGATCCGGCCACTGCACTCCAGTCTGGGCGACAGAGCGAGACTCCGTCTCAAAAAAAAAAAAAAAAAAAAAAAAAAGAAACCCTAAATATCCCAGCACGTTGGGAGGTCAAGGTGGGAGGCCAAGGTGGGAGGACTGTGAAGCCAGGAGGTGGAGGCTGCAGTGAGCTATGATCATGCCCCTGAACTCCAGTCTGGGCAATGGAGCGAGACTCTGTCTCCAGCAACCCTGTGTTCTTAGGACAGGACCCTGAACGCTCTGAGGGGGCCGAGGGGAGGGGCCTAACCAGCTTCTCCAGGGCCACTGTCCTGAGTTTCACTAAGCAGTAGCCGCCAGGACAGCACAGCGGCTCAGTCCAAGCCACACCCCACTCCCAAGCAAATCAAATCACTCCCGAATTTCAAAGGAACTCTGAAAGACACAACCATTTTCCCTGGTTCCCCAAGTCAGAATGTGATAAGCTGGGACGGTGGGTCCCAGTTCCATTTCTAGAAGGGAGATGACAGAAGAGAACCATCTCGCCAAGGCAAAGGCAGTGCCTTAAAAAGATGACTCGGCGAGCGCGGTGGCTCATGCCTGTAATCCCAGCACTTTGGGAGGCCGAGGCGGGCGGATCATGAGGTCAGGAGATCAAGACCAAAACCCCGTCTCTACTAAAAAATACAAAAAATTAGCCGGGCGTGCTGGCGGGCGCCTGTAGTCCCAGCTACTCGGGAAGCTGAGGCAGAACAATGGCGTGAACCCGGAAGGCGGAGCTTGCAGTGAGCCGAGATCGGGCCACTGCACTCCAGCCTAGGCCACAGAGCCAGACTCCCGTCTCAAAATAAAAAAAATAATAAAAAAAAAGACGATGACTTTTTTTTTTTTGAGACAGAGTCTCACTCTGTCGCCCAGGCTGGAGTGCAGTGGCGTGATCTCGGCTCACTGCAACCTCTGACTCCCGGGTTCAAGGGATTCTCCTGCCTCAGCCTCTTGAATAGCTGGAATTACAGGCGCCTGCCACCGAGCCTGGCTAATTTTTGTATTTTTAGTAGACACGGGGTTTCACCATGTTGGCCAGGCTGGTCTCGAACCCCTGACCTTGTGATCCGCCCGCCTCAGCCTCCCAAAGTGTTGGGAGTACAGGCTTGAGCCACCACGCTCAGCAAAGACAATGACTTTTAAAATAAACTGAGAAACAAAACAGGCAGCAGAGAGCACAAGTGCTTTGTCTCACTATGACCCTGGGAACAAGAGGCTGGGGAGGGCGGGGACTGGGACCCCAGCTGGCCCCTCCAGAGCTGTTAGGAAGGCCTGCTTTACTGCTCAGTGTTGTGGAGTGCCTTCCTTGCAGAGGCCAGGGCTGTGGATACAGAATTCTGAGATTGTATAAACAGTGAAAAAAATGGGAAAAGTAATAGGAACACTGGTCTCAAAGAAAAACAGCAGCCAGGGCCGGGTACGGTGGCTCAGGCCTGTAATCCCAGCACTTTGGGAGGCCAAGGCAGGCAGATCATGAGGTCAGGAGATTGAGACCAGCCTGGCTAACACGGTGAAACCCCGTCTCTACTAAAAATATAAAAAATTCGCCGGGCGTGGTGGCGGGCGCCTGCAGTCCCAGCTACTTGGGAGGCTGAGGCAGGAGAATGGCGTGAACCCGAGAGGCGGAGCTTGCAGTGAGCTGAGATCGCGCCACTGCACTGCAGCCTGGGCGACAGAGCGAGACCCTGTCTCTGCAGAAAATAAAGTCGAAGCATAAAATGTTTACAGTAGCCTTTCCCATGTGTGGCTGCATGTGAGGGGCTGTCACCTCAGCTTCCGCCACCAGGGGATGACTATGTCGAAGGGAGGCCTCTGTGAAATGCTAGGCGTCCGCGGCTCCCGCGTGTGGTCAGTGCTGACGCTCCCATCACTGCTTTCTAGCACAGGAGCCGGGACCTGGACGTCCACAGCCGGTGGAGCCTCCAGTGCTCTCTGACTTACGCCCTTCCCAGGGGGGTCTGGGGTCCACAGGACACCGCCATGGACCGGCTGACATAACCAACAAGGCTGGGGCTTTTCTCTTCCCCAGCGAGATTTTCCCACGACCGGCTCAGCATCTGCCCCATCCCGCGCACCGCCACGAACAGAAGCACCAAAGCCTGGCCGGGGGCCTCGGGGGGGCTGAGCGCACAGCTGTGGCTCGGCATAAAGAGACTCGTTCAGAGCTGGCACAACTCAACAAGAGGCCTTCAGTCAGCGGATTCCCGGCCTCAGCAAACCCGGGGCGGAAGCAGCTCTTCCCATGACAGCACCGAGGTTCTGTGGAAAAGGTCGTTTGATGGATGCTGCCTTTGGGCTCAAGTCACTCAAAACGGTGTCTCTGTCTTCAGTGCAAAAGGCAACCCCAGCAGAGCGGGCGGCACCGTCCTCGGTGGTCCTGCGGGCTCCGTGAAGCAGAGCGGGCGGCACCGCCCTCGGTGGTCCTGCGGGCTCCGTGAAGCAGAGCGGGCGGCACCGCCCTCGGTGGTCCTGCGGGCTCCGTGAAGCAGGAGCGGGCGGCACCGCCCTCGGTGGTCCTGCGGGCTCCGTGAAGCAGGAGCGGGCGGCACCGCCCTCGGTGGTCCTGCGGGCTCCGTGAAGCAGGAGCGGGCGGCACCGCCCTCGGTGGTCCTGCGGGCTCCGTGAAGCAGGAGCGGGCGGCACCGCCCTCGGTGGTCCTGCGGGCTCCGTGAAGCAGGAGCGGGCGGCATTGCCCTCGGTGGTCCTGCGGGCTCCGTGAAGCAGGAGCGGGCGGCATTGCCCTCGGTGGTCCTGCGGGCTCCGTGAAGCAGGAGCGGGCGGCATTGCCCTCGGTGGTCCTGCGGGCTCCGTGAAGCAGGAGCGGGCGGCACTGCCCTCTGCCTGCGGGCTCCGTGAAGCAGGAGCGGGCGGCACTGCCCTCTGCCTGTGGGCTCCGTGAAGCAGGAGCGGGCGGCACTGCCCTCTGCCTGCGGGCTCCGTGAAGCAGGAGCGGGCGGCACTGCCCTCTGCCTGCGGGCTCCGTGAAGCAGAGCGGGCGGCATTGCCCTCTGCCTGCGGGCTCCGTGAAGCAGAGCGGGCGGCATTGCCCTCTGCCTGCGGGCTCCGTGAAGCAGGAGTGGGCGACACTGCCCTCTGCCTGTGGGCTCCGTGAAGCAGAGCGGGCGGCACTGCCCTCTGCCTGCGGGCTCCGTGAAGCAGAGCGGGCGACATTGCCCTCTGCCTGCGGGCTCCGTGAAGCAGAGCGGGCGGCATTGCCCTCTGCCTGCGGGCTCCGTGAAGCAGAGCGGGCGGCATTGCCCTCTGCCTGCGGGCTCCGTGAAGCAGAGCGGGCGACATTGCCCTCTGCCTGCGGGCTCCGTGAAGCAGAGCGGGCGGCACTGCCCTCGGTGGTCCTGCGGGCTCCGTGAAGCAGGAGCGGGCGGCACTGCCCTCTGCCTGCGGGCTCCGTGAAGCAGGAGCGGGCGGCACTGCCCTCTGCCTGCGGGCTCCGTGAAGCAGAGCGGGCGGCATTGCCCTCTGCCTGCGGGCTCCGTGAAGCAGAGCGGGCGACATTGCCCTCTGCCTGCGGGCTCCGTGAAGCAGAGCGGGCGACATTGCCCTCTGCCTGCGGGCTCCGTGAAGCAGAGCGGGCGGCACTGCCCTCGGTGGTCCTGCGGGCTCCGTGAAGCAGAGCGGGCGGCACTGCCCTCGGTGGTCCTGCGGGCTCCGTGAAGCAGAGCGGGCGACATTGCCCTCTGCCTGCGGGCTCCGTGAAGCAGGAGCGGACGACATTGCCCTCGGCCCTGTGGGTTCCGTGAGGCAGGAGCGGGCGGCACTGCCCTCGGTGGTCCTGCGGGCTCCGTGAAGCAGGAGCGGGCGACATTGCCCTCTGCCTGTGGGCTCCGTGAAGCAGGAGCGGGCGGCACTGCCCTCGGTGGTCCTGCGGGCTCCGTGAAGCAGGAGCGGGCAGCACTGCCCTCTGCCTGTGGGCTCCGTGAAGCAGGAGCGGGCGGCACTGCCCTCGGTGGTCCTGCGGGCTCCGTGAAGCAGGAGCGGGCGGCACTGCCCTCGGTGGTCCTGCGGGCTCCGTGAAGCAGGAGCGGACGACATTGCCCTCGGCCCTGTGGGTTCCGTGAGGCAGGAGCGGGCGGCACTGCCCTCTGCCTGTGGGCTCCGTGAAGCAGGAGCGGGCGGCACCGCCCTCGGTGGTCCTGCGGGCTCCGTGAAG
The DNA here is from genome assembly GCF_043159975.1 of Macaca nemestrina. Taxonomy (NCBI): domain Eukaryota; kingdom Metazoa; phylum Chordata; class Mammalia; order Primates; family Cercopithecidae; genus Macaca; species Macaca nemestrina. The sequence goes on along the minus strand of NC_092142.1, from coordinate 88,491,859 downwards.
CAGGAGCGGGCAACATTGCCCTCTGCCTGTGGGCTCCGTGAAGCAGGAGCGGGCGGCACTGCCCTCGGTGGTCCTGCGGGCTCCGTGAAGCAGGAGCGGGCGGCACTGCCCTCGGTGGTCCTGCGGGCTCCGTGAAGCAGGAGCGGACGACATTGCCCTCGGCCCTGCGGGTTCCGTGAGGCAGGAGCGGGCGGGGGTCTCTCCTCTGAGCCTCCTCATGGTCCCCTGGGAGGGCACCTGGTCAACGCGGAGAAGGCCGCAGACTCACAGGACGGAGACCTCAGTGTTCACGCCGTGCCCGCACGGCACAGCCACCCACCTCACCCAAACTGTAGAGAGTCCTAAGACTCTGTGGCCAGAACCCAAGGTGTCCTGCAGATTTCTTCAAAACCCAAACCACCCACCCGTCCTTGAGCAGCCCCGAGAAGCAATGGTCAGAGCCACATCAAAGGCCACACAGCACCAAAGAGGCCACATAAAGATGCTCCACAGAGAAGCAGTGCGGCAAGCCTGGAGGCTCCAGAGGCCTCTGAAACGCATGGTGATCTCCACTTGAGGGGCAGGGCCAGCTGCCCCAGCAGAGGCGGTGGGGTCTCTGGACCTCCCAAGGACCCATCTCTGAGGTGTCTCTCCTTCGTGACACTTCAGACGTCACAGAATCTGAACTGCTCAGCCCACATCTCTGAAGACATTCTGTTCTCTGAAAACTCGACTCCCAAGACCACTTGCTGTGTGTGCAGAAGGCGGCCGTTCAGGTCTCGGTTGCTCACGCATTAGTTCCTGAACAAGCATGCTGAGAGACGACTGCAGACACGGGGGACAAGCAGCAGGAGAGGGTGAAGCATTCTCCGCAAATGCCGCAGCAACGCCGCTGAGTCCTGGACACTGTTGGGAATCTCACTTTCATCCTCTACCCTCGGAGCTTTCAGAGCCTACAGAGCACTTCTGTGGGCATCAGTCCATCTGACTTCACAGCAGCCCAGAGGCAGACGGGAACGCAGGGCACCCAGGAGAGACGGGCACCAGCCCAGGGCACTCGGGGCACCCAGAAGAAATGGGCGCCAGCAAGGGGAATGCGGGCACCCAGGAGAAACACGTGCCAGCACGGGGAACACAGGGCACGCAGGAGAGACGGGCACCAGCACAGGGCACGCGGGGCACCCAGAAGAGATGCACGCCAGCCCAGGGCCAAAGCCCTCAGCAGAGTCCACCACCAGCGACAGGTGCAGTGACACTGTAAACCGCAAGGCACACAGCACTGCTGCACTGATCCGGCCAAATGCACTGCTCGACCTGACCCTGAGGACATGTCACAGCTCCAGAGACTGACATTCCTGAACGTCACTGGCCTGTACAGAGTGTCACAGTCACCAAAGACAAACACCAAGAAACAGTGGAGTCTGCCTGTAATCCCAGCTACTCGGGAGGCTGAGGCAGGAGGATCACTTGAGTCAAGGAGTTCAAGACCAACCTGGGCAACACAGCAAGACCCTGCCTCAGAAAACAAGACCAAGAAATGACACAGGACGGGAAGAGACCGAGGAGACCGAACATCCACGTCGGGGAGCGGAAGCACCCATGGATGGGTCTGGGGGACAGTCACAGACGCCGTGGCCTGGGGCTCGCAAGTACCCGTGGATGGGTCTCGGGGGCAGTCATGGACACCGTGGCCTGGTCCAAACCTGCAGACCACGTACGTCATGGTCAGCCTTTGGGGAGCTCGCAGGAAGGCATCAAAGAACACTCCGATCGACCGGGCGCGGGGCTCACGCCTGTAATCCCAGCACTTTGGGAGGCCGAGGCGGGCGGATCACGAGGTCGGGAGATCGAGACCACCCTGGCTAACACGGTGAAACCCCGTCTCTACTGAAAATACAAAAATTAGCCGGGCGTGGTGGTGGGCGCCTGTAGTCCCAGCTACTCGGGAGGCTGAGGCAGGCGAACGGCGTGAACCCGGGAGGCGGAGCTTGCAGCGAGTGGAGATCACATCACTGCACTCCAGCCTGGGCGACTGAGCGAGACTCCGTCTCAAAAAAAAAAAAAAACACTCTGACCACCGTGGCAACGCTTCTGTAAGTCTAAAGGGATTTCGCAATGAGAGGTGAAGCAAGTTCCCCCTTAGCTGAGTGGTCAGAACTGGGCTGTGCAGGCGCTAAGACACACGACTCCAAGCAGCCACAGGCAACAAAGAAAAGAGCAAGTCAACAGTTCTCTTGGAGCCAGATCACTTGGGGAAAAAAGTCTCCCTCATCTACGATACCTAAAATGTAACTAGAATTCTGATTAAAAATACACCTTACAAAGCAGAGACTTCAAAAAGACGCTTGTACTTATGTAAACACAGCCCAATTCACAACAGCCCACGTGTCCACCGACGGGCGAATCAACAAGAGGCAGCTTCTACGCACCAGGCAGCATCGTTCAGCCTCAAGGAGGAAGGAAATCCTGACACGTGCCCAGCACTGACGGCCCCTGGAGATGTTATGTGCGTGAAAGAAGGCGGAGAGCAAAGGACAGACACCGCAGGACTCCAGTTCTATGAGGTCCCTACGACTGTCACTCAGAGACAGACAGCGGGACACAGGCTGCAAGGGGCTGAGGATGGAGAATGGGGAGGGCTCAATGGGGCCAGGTTTTTGGTTTGAAGAGAAAGTTCTGGAGACACACGGTGGTGGTGGTTGCTCAACAGGCGAATGTACTTAATGCCGATGAACTTCAGAATGATTAAAATGGTAAATTTATGTGAATGTATTTTTTAAATTGTTTTGTAGAGACAGCGTCTCGCTGTGTTATCCAGGCTGCAGTGCAGAGGCTGTTCACAGGCAAGACCATCGCACAGTACACCACCGAGCTCGGGCTCCAGCACTCCTTCTGCCTCCGCCTCCCCAACAGCCGGGAACACAGGCACCGCCAAGCTTGGCTATCTGTATATTTTACCACAACAATATCCACATTAAAAAAAAATAATAATAATCTTGCAAAAGTAGGTCAGGAGAAAGATAGTTCCAGGTCACCTTTACTGGGTCAGCTCCATTTAAAAAAAAAAATTGTCAAAGCCAGACCAGAAGTCATCTTCACGGGGTCACAACATGTGGGGCGCCTCCCTCGCCGCAGTGCAGCGCGCTGATGCTCTGCTGGGCCCTCTAACCAGAGTCTCACCTTCTCCGGGGGCACAGGGAGAGGCGTGGCGGCACAATCACACAGACCCATTACAGACCTAAAGACAGGAGCGGCGCAGTCAGACCGACCCATTACAGACCTAAAGACAGGAGCAGCGCACTCAGACCGACCCATTACAGACCTAAAGACAGGAGCGGCGCAGTCAGACCGACCCATTACAGACCTAAAGACAGGAGCAGCGCACTCAGACGGACCCATTACAGACCTAAAGACAGGAGCGGCCAGTCAGACCGACCCATTACAGACCTAAAGACAGGAGCAGCGCACTCAGACCGACCCATTACAGACCTAAAGACAGGAGCAGCGCACTCAGACCGACCCATTACAGACCTAAAGACAGGAGCGGCGCAGTCAGACCGACCCATTACAGACCTAAAGACAGGAGCAGCGCACTCAGACGGACCCATTACAGACCTAAAGACAGGAGCGGCCAGTCAGACCGACCCATTACAGACCTAAAGACAGGAGCAGCGCACTCAGACCGACCCATTACAGACCTAAAGACAGGAGCGGCCAGTCAGACCGACCCATTACAGACCTAAAGACAGGAGCAGCGCACTCAGACCGACCCATTACAGACCTAAAGACAGGAGCGGCCAGTCAGACCGACCCATTACAGACCTAAAGACAGGAGCGGCCAGTCAGACCGACCCATTACAGACCTAAAGACAGGAGCGGCACCAGCTGCTCCAGAACCTGTCTAGCGGTCTTTCTGGGTTTTGCTGGAAAGCCCCTAAAAAACAGTAATAATGCAAAAAAAGGCTGGGTGCCGAGGCTCATGCCTGTAATCTCAGCTCTTTGGGAAGCTGCGGCAGGCCGACCGCCTCAGGTCAAGAGTTGAAGACCAGCCTGGCCAACATGGTGAAACCTCGTCTCCACTAAAAATACAAAAATTAGCCGGGTGTGGTGGCACGTGCCTGTAATCCCAGCTACTTGGGAGACTGAGGCAGGAGAATCGCTTGAACCTGGGAGGCGGAGGTTGCAGTGAGCCGAGATCGTGACATGTACTTCACCCTGGGCAACAAGAGTGAGACTCCATCTCAAAAAAATAAAAAGATTACATCTGACATACCGCTTCTATTCCTACTTATCTTTTATACTATTGCCTTGACGTTTTTTAAATTAAAAGTTGTGCTTTTTTTTTTTTTTTTGAGATGGAGTCTCCCTCTCTCACCCAGGCTGGAGTGCAATCGTGAGATCTCGGCTCACTGCAACCTCCACCTTCCGGGTTCAAGCGATGCTCCAGAGCAGCGGGGATTACAGGCACCCGCCATCATGCCCGGCTGATTTTTGTATTTTTGTAGAAACGGGGTTTCAGCATGTTGGCCAGGCTGTTCATAAAATCTGGACCTCCGTGGTCTGCCTGTCTTGGCCTCCCAAAGTGCTGGGATCATAGGTGTGAGCCACTGTGCTGGGTCTAAAAGCTGTGTTTCTTTTTTTTTTTCTTGAGACGGAGTCTCACTCTGTCCCCTAGGCCGGAGTGCAGTGGTGCGATCTTGGCTCGCCACAACCTGCTCTGAAAGACATCAGAAAACCTTCTCTGATGGTGCAATGGGGGTGGGGTGCACGAGCACTGACCGTCCATTTCTACCAGAAGCTGGTTGAGCGTCTGCTCCTCCTCCGTGTTGGAGAAGCCGGACATGGTGGTGGAGCGCTTCTTGCCCACCGCGTCAATCTCGTCGATGTGGACGATGCAGGGGGCCCGGGCTCGGGCTTCCTTGAAGAGGCTTCGCACGCGGGCAGCGCCGAGGCCTGAGGACACAGAGAGAACCGGGAAGTGGGCAGACAATAGAAAACAAAGCCTCCTCCCGTACCCGGGCCAGACAAAGTTCTACACAAAGGACAACTAAAGCTACCAGCCCCATCCCCTGCAAACAGACACACGGCAGCTGCTCGCGGGGGCCCCTGGCCACCCCTCAGGGTTCACACGCACCGTGCTGGCCCCCCCAGGCCACAAGTGACAGCGGCTTTGAAGCAAACACCACATGCTCCGCAGACAAAACCCCTCCTCTAACCCAGACCTCGCTTTCCTTCCCTACTCCCCGGCCCACCTGTTTCCCTTTCAGACCAGCCACCAGAGGAAGGACATGTGAAAGGAGCCAAGTGGTCAGCCAAGTCCACCCGCAGCCCCCAATCACAGCACCTACCTCCAATGACCTCCACGAACTCTGGGCCGGCCATCGCCAGGAAGGGCACCTGAGCCTCCGTGGCCACCGCCTTGGCCAGCAGCGTCTTCCCACAGCCGGGGGGACCGAGCAGCAGTGCGCCCTTTGGGACCTTGGCGCCAAGCTGGAGGAAGCGCTCTGGGCTCTGGACGGCAGCAGATGATGTGACACTAACCACGTGGGGTTTCATTGTTTTGTTTTTTTTTTGAGGTAAGGTCTCTCTGGGTCATGCAGGCTGGAATGCAGTGGGTGCCCTGAGAGCTCACTGCAGCCCTGCAGCCTCAACGTCCTAGGTTCAAGCTATCCTCTCACCTCAGCCTCTCAAGTAGCTGGGACTACACAGGCATGTGGCACCATAGCCAGCTACTTTTAAAGATTTTTTGCAGGCCGGGCGCAGCAGCTCACACCTCGAATCCCAGCATTTTGGGAGGCCGAGGCGGGCAGAGAGCCTGAGATCAGGAGTTCGAGACCAGGCTGGCCAAAATGGAGAAACCCCGTCTCTACTAAAAATACAAAAATTAGCCATGCACGGTGGTGGGTGCCTATGATCCCAGCTACTCGGGAGGCTGAGGCAGGAGAATCACTTGAACTGGGGGAGTTGGAGGTTGCAGCGAGCCAAGATTGTGCCACTGCACTCCAGCCTGAGTGACAAAGTGAGACTCTGTCTCAAAAAAAAAATTAATTAAATAAAAAAATTTTTTGCAGAGACAGGGTCTCCCTGTTGCCCAGGCTGTCCTACTCCTAGGCTCAAGCACTTCCCCTGCCTCAGCCCCTCAAAGTGCTAGGACTATGGGTGTGACCCACTGCACCAGGCCTGTAGAGGGAATGTTTAAGTAATGCACATGAAAGGCAGCTCATGTGCCGCCACCAACTGGCTACAGGGTTTATGGGGTTCTGGAAAAAGCACAGACCTCTGCAAAGGATGAAGGGCCCAGGATGGCTAATGGCACAGTAGGCATGGGCCTTGGCAGTCTCCGCTTGGCTGAACCATGTGCCAGGGGCTTGTGCTGCTGGTTGAACAGGAACCAGCACCTGCCTGGCGTCTCCATGGGACATGTAGAGGTCACCACCAACCCATGACACATAATCAATGGAATTCCAGGTCCCACAGGAGCCCTTCTGGGAGAGAAGGAAGGCTGGTGTCTGCCCACTCCTCCCTCCTGGTCTGTGCTGCTCTCACCTTCAGATAATCCACAAACTCGCGGACCTCCTGTTTGGCTTCGTGCATTCCTGCCACGTCTTTGAAGCTGACTCCTTTCCCCGTCTTCCCATCCACAATCGTGAAACGAGCCATTTTAAGCTGATTCTGTGCAGAAAGAACAAAGCGCAAGGAGCTGTGCCAAGTGAGGAAATCAGCAGCACAACGCAAGAGCTCACCCACACACCTCAGCCACGCCAGCCCCACGTCTCCATCCCAGGATCCCAAGGCTCCACTTGTGTCAGACTGACAAGGCTCATGGGTCGGTCTTCAGGCACAGAAGGGAAATGTTTCATGTCATTAATTAGTAAGAAAATTGTCTAGCAAGTTGCCTTAAAAAAATTATTCCTGGCCGGGCGTGGTGGTTCACGCCTGTGATCCCAGCACTTTGGAAGGCCGAGACGGGCGGATCATGAGGTCAGAAGATTGAGACCATCCCGGCTAAGACGGTGAAACCCCGTCTCCACTAAAAATAAAAAAAAAATTAGCCAGGCCTGGTGGCGGACGCCTGTAGTCCCAGCTACTCAGGAGGCTGAGGCAGGACAATGGTGTGAACCTGGGACGCGGAGTTTGCAGTGAGCTGAAATCACACCACTGCACTCCAGCCTGGGCGACTGAGCGAGGCTCCATCTCAAAAAAAAAAAAAAAATTATTCCTGGTCAGGTGCGGTGACTCACACCTGTAATCCCAGCACTTTGGGAGGCCGAGGCAGGTGGATCACCTGATGTCAGGAGTTGGAGACCATCCTGGCCGACATGGTAAAATCCTGTCTCTACTAAAAATACAAAAATTAGCTGGGTGCAGTGGTGGGAGCCTGTAATCCTAGCTACTAGGGAGGCTGATGCAGGAGAATCGCTTGAACCCACAAGGCAGAGGTTGTAGTGAGCTGAGATTACGCCACTGCACTCCAGCCTGGGGGACAAAAGCAAAACTCCATCTCAAAAAATAGAAAAACAAATTATCCCCAAATTAGCCGGGTGTAGGGGTGCACGCCTGTAATCCCAGCTACTCAGGAAGCTGAGGTAGGAGAATCACCTGAGCCTGGAAAGTTGACCCTCAAGTGAGCCAAGATCACACCACTGCACTCCAGCCTGGTAACAGTGAGACTATCTCAAAAAAAAACAAAAAACAAACAAAAAGAACAACCTTCCACACAAACTAATTTAACATCTTTTGCATAAACCGCCTTTTTGTTTCTTTTTGAGATAAGGTCTCACTCTGTCACCCAAACTGGAGCACTGTGACAGGATCTCAGCTCACTGCAACGTCGACCTCCTGGGTTCAAACGATCCTCCCACCTCAGCCTCCTGAGTGCCCGGGACCACAGGCGCCACCACCAGGCCTAAGTGGAAACAAGGTGGGACAGTGTGGGCCCTGCTTCCTCCCTGCTGGTAACTCCCCAGGCCCAAAGCCGAAGGGAGGGGGTGCCACACAAGGAGCGTGCATTCCATGATAAACGCCGCAAGATAAGGTTTCTCAAGTGTATTAAGGTTGTTTTTTTTTTTTTTTTTTTTTTGAGACAGAGGCTTGCTCTGTCTCCTAGGCTGGAGGGCAGTGGTGTGATCTCGGCTCACTGCAAGCTCCGCCTCCCAGGTTCACGCCATTCTCCTGCCTCAACCTCCCCAGCAGCTGGGATTACAGGCGTCCGCCACTACTCCTGGCTAATTTTTGTATTTTGTATTTTTAGTAGGGATGGGTTTCACGATGTTGGCCAGGCTGGTGTCGAACTCCTGACCTCAGGTGATCCACCCGCCTTGGCCTCCCAAAGTGTTGGGATTACAGGCGTGAGCCACCCGTGCCAGCATTCTTTTTTTTTTTTTTTTGAGATGGAGTCTCGCTCTGTTGCCCAGGCTGGAGTGCAGTGACGTGATCTCGGCTCACCACAACCTCCACCTCCCAGGTTCAAGAGATTCTCCTGCCTCAGCCTCCCGAGTAGCTGGGATTATAGGAGCCTGCCACCACACCCGGCTAATTTTTTTTTTTTTTTAAGGAGAGACAGGGTTTCTTCATGTTGGTCAGGCTGGTCTCGAACACCTGACGTCAGGTGATCCACCCACTTTTGCCTCCCAAAGTGCTGAGATTTCAGGTGTGAACCACTGTACCTGGCCTAAGGTTGTTCTTTTAAAGACAACCTGGCCATGTGAGGTGGCTCATGCCTATAATCCCAGCACTTTGGGAGGCCAAGGCAGGCAGATCACGAGGTCAGGAGATTGAGACCATCCTGGCTACGGTGAAATCCCGTCTCTACTAAAAATACAAAAAATTAGCCGGGTGTGATGGTGGGCGCCTGTAGTCCCAGCTACTCGGGAGGCTGAGGCGGAAGAATGGCGAGAACCTGGGAGGCGGAGCTTGCAGTGAGCCGAGATCGCGCCACTACACTCCAGCCTGAAAGACAAAGCAAGACTGTCTCAAAATAAATAAATAAATTGGCCAGGTGTGACGGCTCACGCCTGTAATCCCAGCACTCTGGGAGGCCGAGGCGGGCGGATCATGAGGTCAGGAGATCGAGACCATCCTGGCTAACATGGTGAAACCCGATCTCTACTAAAAATACAAAAAATTAGCAGGGCGTAGTGGCGGGCGCCTGTAGTCCCAGCTACTCGGGAGGCTGAGGCAGGAGAATGGTGTGAACCCGGGAGGCAGAGCTTGCAATGAGCCAAGATCGTGCCACTGCACTCCAGCCTGGGTGACAGAGCGAGACCGTCTCAGGAAAAATAAATAAATAAATAAATAAAAAATAAAGACAACCTTTAAAATTCCTCAGATTCTTCGCTAGTTGGAAATAAAGGGGAAAACAGTCTTTGGTGATCATAAAAAAAAATGCAGATTTGGCCGGGTTGGTGGCTCCAGCACGTTGGGAGGCCGAGGCAGGCAGATCACCCAAGCTCAGTAGTTCAAGACCGGCCTGGCCAACATGGTGAAACCCTATCTCTATAAAAATACAAAAATTAGCCAGGCATGGTGGCCCACACCTGCAGTCCCAGCTACTCAGGAGGCTGAGTTAGGAGGATTGCATGAACCCAGGGGGTGGAGGTTTCAGTGAGCAGAGATCATGCCACTGCACTCCAGCCTAGGCAACAGAGCGAGACTCTGTCTCAAAAAAAAAAAAAAAAAAAAAAAAAAAAAAAAAAAAAAAAAAAAAAGAAAAGAAAGGCCGGGTGCAGTGGCTCACGCCTATAAACCCAGCACTTTGGGAGGCCGAGGTGGATCACCTGAGGTCGGGAGTTCGAGACCAGCCTGACCAACATGCTGAAACTCCGTTTCTACTAAAAATACAAAATTAGCCGGGCGTGGAGGCACATGCCTGTAATCCCAGCAACTCGGGGGGCTGAGGCAGGAGAACTGCCTGAACCCGCGAGGCAAAGGTTGTGGTGAGCTGAGATCACGCCAATGCACTCCAGCCTGGACAACAAAGGCGAAGCTCCGTCTCAAAAATAAAAAAAGAAAAGAAAAATGCAGATTCAACTGCCCTGTCATCTCACATGGCTCAGGCACCCCAGAGTTAGGGTGAGAGGCCCTCAGGCAACACTGGTTACTACACGCCTTACAGCCAGCCCGTGGGAAGGGAAGGGGAGCTGCTGCCTCGCTGTGGCTTCAGGCTGCCCCTGCCACGGGTGTTCCCTGCGTGTTTATCGTGCAGCTCACAGCAAACACAAAGCAGAAAAAGAGTTCAGAGGGCTCTGACTGACAGAACTTACAAAAGCACTGAATCCACCTTCCCTGCCAGTCATTCCGGCCAGACGGAAAACACACCACAGGATGGCCAGGCCCACCGCTGTCATCCCCACGGAGTACAGGGCGCTGCCGGAAGAAAGAGAGGCAGGCACAGGCTCAGAGAGTGTCACGTGACAGACACATGTTTCCAAGTCAGAACCACCGCTGGCAACGCTTCCAAGACGAGACGAGGAGTCCCCACCTGTGGGACCGATGCACAGATTAAAACGGTTGTGGAAATGGGTTCTCTTGTCTCGTTCTCGCTGACTGTGCTCTGACATGAAAGTTTCCCAAATGGTCCGACTGAGTGTGCAAATGCTGGAGATACCCAGTGATCTAGCCAGCCCTGTGACAATAACAACATTCTGGTTTTTCTATTTTCAGTATATTTTGTTTTCAAAAGTAAGTGATCAGTTTCAATCAGGCAGGCAAAATCGGCCTAGCAGTAAAAAGCAAATCTCAGGCCAGGCACGGTGGCTCACGCCTGTAATCCCAGCACTTTGGGAGGCTGCGGCGAGTGGATCACAAGGTCAGAAATTCGAGACCAGTCTGGCCAACATGGTGAAACCCCATCTCTACTAAAAAAATACAAAAATTGGCCGGGCGCGGTGGCTCAAGCCTGTAATCCCAGCACTTTGGGAGGCCGAGACGGGCGGATCACGAGGTCAGGAGATCGAGACCATCCTGGCTAACACGGTGAAACCCCGTCTCTACTAAAAAATACAAAAAAAAAAAAATTAGCCGGGCGCGGTGGTGGGCGCCTGTAGTCCCAGCTACTCGGGAGGCTGAGGCAGGAGAATGGCGTAAACCCGGGAGGCAGAGCTTGCAGTGAGCTGAGATCCGGCCACTGCACTCCAGCCTGGGCGACAGAGCAAGACTCCGTCTCAAAAAAAAAAAAAAAAAAAAAAAAAAAAAAAAATACAAAAATTAGCCGGGCGTGGTGGTGTGCGCCTGTAATCCCAGCTACTCGGATGGCGAAGGCAGGAGAATCGCCTGAACCCAGGAGGTGGAGGTTGCACTGAGTCAAGATCGTGCCACTGCACTCCAGCCTGGGCTACAGAGCAAGACTTCATCTCAAAAAGAAAAAAATAACAAACAAACACTGTCTCGACTAAAAATACAAAAAAACTTAGCTGGATGTGGTGGCGTGCATCTGTAGTCCCAGCTACTCAGGAGGCTGAGGTGGGAGAATCACCTGACTGTGGGAGGTCAAGGCTGCAATGAGCCGAGACTGTGCCACTGCACTCCAGCCTCGGCGACAGAGATCCTGTCTCAAAAGGAAAAAAAAAAAAAGCAAATCCCAGGACTTTCGCCCTCATACTGAAGGAGGGGCTGCCCCGGGCCTACCCCAACCCTCCATCTTCTGTACATCATCAGCCCACGAAGACGTGAGAAGCACAGCCTCAGAGCAGCAATCTTCCAGGAGCTGCTGAGTTACAGAATTAGAGGTGCGTCTTTTTTTTTTTTCCCCCTGTAGAGATGGGGTTCTCCATGCTGCCCAGGCTGGTCTCGAACTCGTGGGCTCAAGAGATCCTCCCTGCCTCAGCCTTCCAAAGTGCTGGGATTACAGGCAGAGCCACCGCACCCGGCTAGAGGTGCATTTTGATCAAAGGAGTACTTGCCAGTCACTGGCATTCTACATCTTCAGAGATTACAAGTCAACAATAAACCTCTCTGGTTTCGGCACCCATTGGCCCCTCATTTGCTCCTATTACGGAACCTGTCAGGGTCCATGGTTCTTAACTGCCCTTAGTTCCCACCTGGTCTGTTTCCCTCTCAACACTGAAATGAGAGTTTCACATTCCCATGTCTACACCTTTCCCGTTCCATTTTCCTATATGGAGAAGACAGCAACCCCAAGACATTATCAAGGTACTCCTTGACTCTCTTTTTTATTGCTAGGCTGATCTTGCCTTGCTAACTGAAACTGATCGCTTACTTCTGAAAACAAAATGTACCGAAAACAGAAAAACCTGAGCACTGCTATTGTCACGAGGCTGGCTTGTCACCAGGCATCTCCGGCACCGGCACACTCAGTCTGACCACTTGGGAAGCCTCCATCAAAGAGCACAGTCAGTGAACATTAAACAAGAATGTGAATTCAGAAGCGCCAGACAACTGAAGAAAGTGACTAAACAAACTCCAACAGACTTGCACACAGTTGGCCTCCATAGCCACGGGTTCCACCTCTACAGGATCAACCAAGCACAGAATGAAAATACGTGGGGAAAACGTGCATCTGTACTGAACATGTACAGACACATTTTTGTCATCATTGCCTGAACAATAAAGTGTAACAATGATTGAAATGGTATTTACAGGGCATTGGGTATTATTAGCAACCTACAGATGATCTGAAGCCCATCAGAGGATGTTCTCAGGTTACATGCAAGGACTCCGGCGTTTCACGTCAGGGGCTCAGGCATCCTGTGGTGTTGATATCCTTGGGAGGTCCTAGAACCAGCCCCCATGGATACCCAGGGACGACTACATTTCCAAATTTCCTGGCAGTGCATCATTCACTTCTATATATATTTAACCCTCCCACAAAAAAAGTCTAGTTAACTGTAGGCAAAGACAGTTGAGATTTTTGTTTGCAATCTGTTTCTCACGCTACAAAGCCAAGTGAGGTTTAGTTCAAGCGTCAACAAACACGTCCCACATACTTTCCAAAGAATCCTGTTCGCCTGTAGGAAACCGGGATCCTGTCTTTGGCCTCGATATTCAGCTCATCTTCAGCTGCTCGAAGCTTTTCTTCAAACTTGTCAATATTTGCAACCTGCATTCGGTACATCAAGGCTAGTCGCTGGGGGGTAGAAAAGAGACCGGACCATGAGAGACCCGCAGGGACAGACGGGCAGCAACCCCACGGTTCACAGAGCGCCTGCCTGGAACTCACGCTAACGACAGGGAGCCTGCCTGGAACTCACGCTAACGACAGGGAGCCTGCCTGGAACTCACGCTAAGGACAGAGCACCTGCCTGGAACTCACGCTAAGGACAGAGCGCCTGCCTGGAACTCGCTAAGGACAGAGCGCCTGCCTGGAACTCACGCTAACGACAGGGAGCCTGCCTGGAATTCACGCTAAGGACAGAGCGCCTGCCTGGAACTCACGCTAAGGACAGAGCGCCTGCCTGGAACTCACACTAAGGACAGAGCGCCTGCCTGGAACTCACGCTAACGACAGAGCGCCTGCCTGGAACTCACGCTAAGGACAGGGAGCCTCCCTGGAACTCACGCTAAGGACAGGGAGCCTGCCTGGAACTCACGCTAACGACAGCGAGCCTGCCTGGAACTCACGCTAAGGACAGGGAGCCTGCCTGGAACTCACGCTAACGACACTGAGCCTGCCTGGAACTCACGCTAACGACACGGAGCCTGCCTGGAACTCACGCTAAGGACAGCGAGCCTCCCTGGAACTCACGCTAAGGACAGGGAGCCCGCCTGGAACTCACGCTAAGGACAGGGAGCCTGCCTGGAACTCACGCTAACGACAGCGAGCCCGCCTGGAACTCACGCTAACGACACGGAGCCCGCCTGGAACTCACGCTAACGACAGCGAGCCCGCCTGGAACTCACGCTAACGACACGGAGCCCGCCTGGAACTCACGCTAACGACAGCGAGCCCGCCTGGAACTCACGTTAACGACACGGAGCCCGCCTGGAACTCACGCTAACGACACGGAGCCCGCCTGGAACTCACGCTAAGGACAGGGAGCCCGCCTGGAACTCACGCTAAGGACAGGGAGCCCGCCTGGAACTCACGCTAAGGACAGGGAGCCCGCCTGGAACTCACGCTAAGGACAGGGAGCCCGCCTGGAACTCACGCTAAGGACAGGGAGCCCGCCTGGAACTCACGCTAACGACAGGGAGCCCGCCTGGAACTCACGCTAACGACAGGGAGCCCGCCTGGAACTCACGCTAACGACAGGGAGCCCGCCTGGAACTCACGCTAAGGACAGGGAGCCCGCCTGGAACTCACGCTAACGACACGGAGCCCGCCTGGAACTCACGCTAAGGACAGGGAGCCTGCCTGGAACTCACGCTAACGACACGGAGCCTGCCTGGAACTCACGCTAACGACACGGAGCCTGCCTGGAACTCACGCTAAGGACAGGGAGCCTGCCTGGAACTCACGCTAAGGACAGGGAGCCTGCCTGGAACTCACGCTAACGACAGGGAGCCTGCCTGGAACTCACGCTAACGACAGGGAGGCTGCCTGGAACTCACGCTAACGACAGGGAGGCTGCCTAGAACTCACGCTAAGGACAGGGAGGCTGCCTGGAACTCACGCTAAGGACAGGGAGGCTGCCTGGAACTCACGCTAACGACAGGGAGGCTGCCTGGAACTCACGCTAAGGACAGCGAGCCTGCCTGGAACTCACGCTAACGACAGGGAGCCTGCCTGGAACTCAAGCTAAGGACAGGGAGCCTCCCTGGAACTCACGCTAAGGACAGGGAGCCTGCCTGGAACTCACGCTAAGGACAGGGAGCCTGCCTGGAACTCACGCTAACGACAGAGAGCCTGCCTGGAACTCACGCTAAGGACAGGGAGCCTGCCTGGAACTCACGCTAACGACAGGGAGCCTGCCTGGAACTCACGCTAAGGACAGGGAGCCTGCCTGGAACTCACGCTAAGGACAGGGAGCCTGCCTGGAACTCACGCTAACGACAGGGAGCCTGCCTGGAACTCACGCTAACGACAGGGAGGCTGCCTGGAACTCACGCTAACGACAGGGAGGCTGCCTAGAACTCACGCTAAGGACAGGGAGGCTGCCTGGAACTCACGCTAAGGACAGGGAGGCTGCCTGGAACTCACGCTAACGACAGGGAGGCTGCCTGGAACTCACGCTAAGGACAGCGAGCCTGCCTGGAACTCACGCTAACGACAGGGAGCCTGCCTGGAACTCAAGCTAAGGACAGGGAGCCTCCCTGGAACTCACGCTAAGGACAGGGAGCCTGCCTGGAACTCACGCTAAGGACAGGGAGCCTGCCTGGAACTCACGCTAACGACAGAGAGCCTGCCTGGAACTCACGCTAAGGACAGGGAGCCTGCCTGGAACTCACGCTAACGACAGGGAGCCTGCCTGGAACTCACGCTAAGGACAGGGAGCCTGCCTGGAACTCACGCTAACGACAGGGAGCCTGCCTGGAACTCACGCTAACGACAGGGAGCCTGCCTGGAACTCACGCTAACGACAGGGAGCCTGCCTGGAACTCACGCTAACGACAGCCTCAGCACATTGTGAAGAGGACGCCATTCAGAAACTAGAGGTGATTCCTAACGTACGACGGTTCCACTTACGGTCTTTCCACTTCACAACGACGTGAAAGCAATAGGCAGACTAAGCTCCTTGACCTACGATGGGGCCACCTCCCAGTGAGCCCCTGGGAAGCTGAAAATATCGTAATTCAAGGAGCATCTGTACTTCCAAGTCTGAAAAATTTTAGTTTCCTCAACCACAATTTGAGAAATAAAATTTCAACAGATAGACTTTCTATTTTCCACTCATAGGAAAACTGAGAAACGAAGGGGTGTCCGCATGTTAGCTCACGGCCCCACGTCTGATGTGTGCCTCGGACTCAGCTATGCCTGTAGACACGACAGGAGCCTCCCCCAGAGGCCGGCGAGGCTGCAGCGTGGGACTGAGGATGGCACAATCAAGACTGTGGCCAAAACCAGATGTTTTAGGAAACCGCGGCCACAGAGGGCTCGTGTTTAACCACAAACCCCGAGACTGTTCATCCCTCACACCAGGACACCGACAGGTCTGTCTCCCCAGCACATGATCCTCCAAACGCAGCGTTTTCCTAAGGAAACTCTGCACGTATAGCTCAGGTTTCAGCACGGCTGGACGGCAACAGCCCAAAGGGAGGACGAGGACGGACGTGCAGGACTCTCCTGGAGGCTAACTGGGGACTCCAGCAGAGGACAGGGATCGGGGTGGAGGTGGCACGTGCTGCTCCCTCACTCATACCTCAAACTGCTAAGACAGAATTCTGAGCATTTTCTCTGGAAGGCAGCTGTTTTATCAGGTGACTCGTCCAGAACCGAGCATAGTGCTGTAGATTAAAATAACCTCCCAGGCTGAAATAATCAGGCCTCCATCAGAGGATTTACCTGAATGAGCACCACCCTCTGCACTTAGCCATGGTGTGTTTAAAAACAGGGTTTCCTGTTCTTAAAACCAGCAAGACAGGGCCGGGCGTGGTGGCTGACGCCTGTCATCAGGCACTTTGGAAGGTCAAGGTGTGAGGATCACTTGAGGCCAGGAGTTCAAGACCAGCCTGGGCAATATAGGAAGACCTCCTCTCTCCAAAAAAACCAAAAAATTTAAAAATTAGCCAGGTGTGGTGGTGCACGCCTGCAAGCCCAGCTACAGGGTAGGCTGAGGTGGGAGGATCAGCCAAGCCCAGGAGGTCAAGGCTGCAGTGAGCCAACATCACACACTACTGCATCTCAGCATGGACAACAGAGGGAGACTATCTCAAAAGAAAAAAAAAAAAAAAAAAGAGAAGGAAAAAGCGTCCTGAATCCTGCGTAACCCAGCAAAGGGGCAGAAGCTTTGGTGGAGGCCACGGTCATTTCCAGACCCTGGGCTGGGACACACCAACCCCAGACCACTTTCCTAATCACTGGTCCACACACTGTCCAGGGTTAAAACGCTCCAAGCACAGATTCGGATACACTCTTGGAATCTAAAGTTACCAGATCTGGCTGGGCATGAAGGCTCATGCCTGTAATCCCAGCACTTTGGGAGGTCAAGGTGGGCAGATCACCTGAGGTCAGGAGTTCGAGACCAGCCTAGCCCTACATGGAGAAACCCCATCTCTACTAAAAATACAAAAATTAGCCAGGTGTGGTGGTGCACGCCTGTAATCCCAGCTACCCGAGAGGCTGAGGCAGGGAAATCACTTGAACTCGGGAGGCAGATGTTGCAGTGAGTGGAGATCACATCACTGCACTTCAGCCTGGGCAACAGAGTGAGATTGTCCCAAACAAACAAACAAAAAAACTAAAACAAAAAAAAAAGACAACCAAATAAATCTAAATCAGTGGGCTGAGGGCCCAGCATGAGAAGGAAGCATGCCCTCAACTGCAGGTATCCAAAAGAATGGCAACGGCCTGTGCCCACACCCTCACTCAAAGGCACCCACACCCTCACTCACAGGCTGCCAGCCTGCACCCACACCCTCACTCACAGGCGCCCACACTCTCACTCACAGGCACCCACACCCTCACTCACAGGCGCCCACACCCTCACTCACAGGCACCCACACCCTCACTCACAAGCACCCACACCCTCATAGGTGCCCACATCCTCACAGGCACCCACACCGTCACTCACAAGCGCCTACACCCTCACTCATAGGCGCCCACATCCTCACTCACAGGCGCCCACACCCTCACAGGTGCCCACACCCTCACTCACAGGCACCCACACCCTCACTCACAGGCGCCTACACCCTCACAGGCCACCCACATCCTCACTCACAGGCACCCACATCCTCACTCACAGGCGCCTACATCCTCACAGGCCACCCACATCCTCACTCACAGGCACCCACATCCTCACTCACAGGTGCCTACACCCTCACAGGCCACCCACATCCTCACTCACAGGCGCCTACACCCTCGCTCACAGGCGCCCACACCCTCACAGGCTCCTACACCCTCACAGGCCACCCACATCCTCACTCACAGGCACCCACATCCTCACTCACAGGCGCCTACACCCTCACAGGCCGCCCACACCCTCACTCACAGGCACCCACATCCTCACTCACAGGCGCCCACATCCTCACTCACAGGCGCCTACACCCTCGCTCACAGGCGCCCACACCCTCACAGGCGCCTACACCCTCACAGGCCACGCACATCCTCACTCACAGGCCGCCCAAACACCACGGCTCCAGGGTGCAGGTAGACTTCCACCATGTCGCTCTCAGGCACCACCTGGACACGCTGCACCTCACCCTTGGCCAGCATCTCGTGGACAAAGTCGTTCCAGGAAATGCTGCCTCCACCGGTGCTGAGAGCATTCAGGAGGCTCATGACAACTGCAATGACCAGCAAGGTGCGCAGCCGCTCTCGGTACATCTGGTCGTCCCGCTCACGACGTCTCCTATCCTCTGAGCCGGCAGAGAAGCAAAGGGGAGAAACACACATGTGAGCGTCAGACAGGGGCGACATCCAGAGCTTCTTCGGGAAAGCTCAACTGGGAGTGGGAGGGGCAGCATCTTGCACGAAAGATCCTGCACTTTCGCCAATTTTTCCCTGAAGTTATCAGAGACAAAGACTAATGGTGTGCTGTTCGAGATCACCAACACCTCATTTGCTGAGGTCACTTCAGCGACGAGCCGGAGTGGTTCCCACCTGAGACAAGAGGAAACCATTTCTAAATCCAAACACTCAGAGCCGGGCCCAACGGTGCACGCCTGTGGTCCCAGCTACTCGGGAGGCTGAGGCGGGAGGTCGAAGTTGCAGTGAGCCATGATTGCGCCACCGCACTCCAACCTGGGTGACAGAGCAAGACCCTGTCTCAAAAAACAAACGACCGTGCCAGGCCATCGGAGCCGCCATAGACACAGCGAGCTCTCCCACTGCAAACTGCACGCTCACAATGGCCATGAATCCAGTCGCTTGGAGTCTGACCAAATACTAAATATGAAAACATATACGTAAATTATTAAAAACAATTAAAACAAATATCTTTTACCACAACCTGCCTCAAGAAATAGTATCTTCCCAATCCCACTGAAGACTCCCTACCAACAACCATTCTGAACTTTTCACTCATCAGAATGAGTAACATTTAACAGAAAGCTGTAGGTTATTTATCACAACATCTGAAAATAGAACTTTGTTTTTGTTTGTGTTTTGAGACGGACTTTCACTCTTGTCACACATTCTCCTGCCTCAGCCTCCCGAGTAGCTGGGATGACAGGCACCCGCCACCACGCCTGGCTAATTTCTGTATTTCTAGTAGAGACGGGGTTTCATCATGTTGGCCAGGCTGGTCTCAAACTCCTGACCTCAGACGATCCGCCCACCTTGGCCTCCCAAAGAGCTGGGACTACAGGTGTGAGCCACCACACCCAGACGGAAAACAGAACTTAAAAATATCATCAGATACACTGTTCAGTCTAAAGGCATATACTCCAGACCACTTGGCTCTAGAATTTTCCCAAAGACCAACTCTTTATAAGAAGTATCAGGTAAATTCTTCCACATCACCTTCCTCAGTTATTAACACCCTACTGAAGACAAGGCGGCAGCACACTCAGCTCTCAAGAGGATAGAAAAGACACTCGGTCCCTGTTTTCGAGACACTGGGATACCTCGAGGGGAGGTGGACAGGTGCACCCCGCAGGCAGCAGGAGACCGACTCAAGTCCAGCCTGGGGCCAGCGCAGAGGAGATCTGGAGCAGCGGGTGCTCACTCACCCTTCATGGGGGCCTGCAAGGAGGCGTGGCAAACAGCGCCAGGCAGGGAAGCCAGGGAGATGCCTCTGAGGAGGGCATGGTGGGGAAAAGGACAGCCAGGATGGCCACTGGGCAACATGCCTGCAGGGATCACTTCCCGCAGCCCAGGGCCCAGGTGGGAAGCAGTCCCGCAGCCAGGCGGGCTCCCAGCAGTGACCATCCCAGGCCAAGCCAGTCTTCCTTCAACCCCCCAGGCAGGTAAGTCTCTCCTCCAGCTCTGGGGAGGGTGTGGGTGACGCGCTTTGTCTACGGTGCTTTCCTACAGGATCTCACTCACCCACGGGCCCAGGTCCCTACAGCCTGCGGCACCTCTGCTTTACACCAGGAGCAGGAGCGCTGCCTGGCGAGGCCAGCGACAGACCTGTGCCGTCACCCGTGCACAGCCAGTGTCTACAGCAAACCTCTCCATGGGGAGCTCCCCCCAAGACGGGTCCAAATCTCTCAAACCAAAGCTTCAACTGGTTACCAGTACTCCTAGCTGTCTGTGCACAAGGAACTCGACCTCGTTACACGCACCTGCTCAGAGCAAGCGCCGAGACCCAGACACAGGCAGGGCTGGGACAAGGACACAAAGGTGAGTCCGAGGGCCAAACCCTCAGATGGGAAGTCCACTCAGTCTCACCATCTCCAAAATACCTGCACCTGTGGACACAGCGCCACGGACCCAGCAGCGGGGACAACACCATCTCCAAAATACCTGCACCTGTGGACACAACGCCACGGACCCAGCAGTGGGGACAAGAGGTTCACGTGTGCTTGAGATTCACAGTTCTGTTCCTCCCGCACTGTCTGGGGACTCCATGCTGGCATCAAAGCCAGGCCTGGGCACGTCCCATGTACCACCTTTCTTTTCAACCATCATTGTAGATGAATTCAAACAATTTTTCAATCAGCTTAAAAACACAAAATGCAACCTACTGAAAAGGTTTGGCAAAATAATTGCTTCGAAAATATGAAGGTATATTTTAGATATCACTGTGTCTTGTTACAATCGATTCTAATTGTGCATCTAATACCTCAAGCTCCCACTCACAAAGGCAATTACACAAAGCCCACTGCTTATTTCAGAGAGCAAATTTTGTATTTTATTACTATATATATATATATTTTTGAGACAGTCTCTCTCTGTAGCCCAGGCTGGACTGCAGTGGCACGATCCTGACCTTGGCTCACTGCAAGCTCCGCCTCCCAGGTTCACGCCATTCTCCTGCCTCAGCCTCCTGAGTAGCTGGGACTACAGGCGCCGCCACGTTGCCCAGCTAATTTTTGTATTTTTAGTAGAGATGGGGTTTCACCGTGGTCTCGATCTCCTGACGTCGTGATACGCCCGCCTCGGCCTCCCAAAGTGCTGGGATTACAAGCGTGAGCCACTGCGCCCGGCCTGTATTTTATTACTATTATTATTATTATTATTTTTGAGACAGAGTCTTGCTCTGTCGCCCAGGCTGGAGTGCAGTGGTGTGATTTCAGCTCACTGCAAGCTCCGCCTCCCGGGTTCACGCCATTCTCCTGCCTCAGCCTCCAGAGTAGCTGGGACTACAGGTGCCCGCCACCACGCCTGGTTAATTTTTTTGTATTATTTTAGTAGAGACAGGGTTTCACCGTGTTAGCCAGGATGGTCTTGAACTCCTGACCTCGTGATCCACTCGCCTTGTCCTCCCAAAGTGCTGGGATTACAGGCATGAGCCACCATGCCTGGCCTATTATTATTATTATTTTTGAGACGGAGTCTCACTCTCGCCCAGGCTGGAGTGCAGTGGTGTGATTTCAGCTCACTGCAAGCTCCGCCTCCCGGGTTCACGCCATTCTCCTGCCTCAGCCTCCCGAGTAGCTGGGACTACAGGCGCCCGCCACGACGCCCGGCTAATTTTTTGTACTTTTAGTAGAGACGGGATTTCACCGTGTTAGCCAGGATGGTCCCAATCTCCTGACCTCGTGATTCACCTGCCTCGGCCTCCCCAAGTGCTGGGATTACAGGTGTGAGCCCCCGCGCCCGGCCTCAGAGAGCAAATTTATGTTCTCAGAGTGTCTAATTATTAGAAACTATCTACTTCCAATACTTAATTACCAATTGTGTTTTCTACTAGAAACACGGGGCGCCCTGGGAAACTGTGAGAAACACTTCCCAGCAGCTCCTCTAGCTGCCCCGGAAGGACGATCCGGAATCACGACCAGCGCTGCTCCTTCAGAAGCTCTGTGATCATGTGAACAGTGTCCCATTTTCTTCTCTTTTTTATTTTTGAGATGGGGTCTCACTGTCACCCAGGCTGGAGAGCGGTGGTGCACTGCAGGAGAAACCCACAGGGCTCCATGAGCATACCTGGGCTCAAGTGATCCTCCGACCTCAGCCTCCCGAGTAGCTGGGACTACAGGTGCCCGCCACTGCGCCTGGCTAATTTTTAAAATTTTAGTAGAAGATGAGGTCTCACACTGTTGCCCAAGCTGGTCTCAAACGACTGAGCTCAGGTGATCCTCCCACCTCGGCCTCCCCAACTGCTGGGATTATAGGTGTGAGCCACCGCACCCGGCCAGAGAATTTCCAATAAAAGTAAAATGACAGCTTGGATTTGGTCGACAGTAAACACTTCTGCTTTCATCACAAACATGTAGCCCTTCTCCAGCGAGGGTCAGCCAGGCGTGTTAATCCACAGGTGTGTGACACAGGCCGCTCTTATTCCCGCTGCAGCAGGGAGCAGGATCTGCTCAACAAGACTCTGAGGCCACACAGCCCTCAGGAGAGCCTAGCCCCATCCTGACACCTTTTCCGAAGCTCCTTAGGTTCCAATCGTTTCGCTGTTCAGCGAGTCCTCTCTGGCCTCCGTGGCCTCCTCAGTGGCAGGAAGGCGGCCAACCGAGCACCCAGAACACAGCAGCACAGAGAACCGTCTTCCAGCCACAAGCGAAGGCAACGCAGGGAAAATCCACACGCTCCATGAGCACACGCAGGCGGATGCCTCGAGAGCCAGGCCACGGAAGGTCTGCAACACGCCTTGCTCACGTGCTGGGGTGGTGTAAACCAGCACGACCCTGTCTGGTAACTGCCTGGCAGGATGTATCAAGTGCCGTACATAGTATTTAGTTTCTTTAATTCAAAAATCCTACTTCTGAAACTTTAAGGAAATGAACCTTAAGAAATTTGGGCCGGGCGTGGTGGCTCATGCCTGTCATCCCAGCACTGTGGGAGTCGACACCGGTGGATCACTTGGCACAGCGGCTCACGCCTGTCATCGCAGCACTGTGGGAGTCGACACCGGTGGATCACTTGAGTTCAGGAGTTAGAAACCAGCAGGGCAACATGGCGAAAACCCATCTCTACAGGGAAACAAACAAACAAACAAACAAAAGAAAACAACTTAGCTGGGGCTGTCACCCCAGTACTTTGGGAGGCTGAGGTGGGTGGATCACCTGAGGTCAGGAGTTCAACACCAGCCTGGCCAACATGGTGAAACCCCATCTCTACTAAAACTACAAAAATTAGCCAGGCGTGGTGGCACATGACCGCAAGCCCAGCTACTAGGGAGGCTGAGGCAGGAGAAGCGCTTAAACCTGGCGGGTGGAGGCTGCAGTGAGCTGAGATTGTGCCACTTCACTCCAGCCTGGGCAACAAAGAGTGAAACTCCATCTTGAAACAAACAAACAAAAGCACTCTAGGCATAAAGGCCCTTCCTCTGCCTGGAAGGCCCCTGCCTCCTTCCCATGAAGTCCTCAACTTCTGTCCAGCCCAAACCTCCAGCACGTCCCTTCCACTGAGCTGCCTGACGCACCTCTTCCTGCCACGCCTCCAGTGTTGTGGCCATTTGTGCCTGCGCAGCCAGCACTGCAGGCACCTTCCTCCTGCGTGCCTCCCGGACGGTTATTCAGGACGCTCAGATGAGCTGCCAGCTCACAGACAACGGGGGGTGTGACCTCAGCACCTGCTGCCTGTGTTCCTGAGGCAGTGCCGCCGCCAAGGCGCTCAAGAAACGCACATGCCTCCTGAGCCTCATGCACACCTCCTGGATGGCGGCCTTCAGGACGACTGGCAAGTTCTGTTGCCAAAATCCCTCTTCGAGGAAAAAAAAGTCAATTGTTGACAATTAGACATTATGATCACATGACTCATCTCAATCACATGACTCAGTCATCTAAAAACAAACAGCTGATAGCCGAGCACGGTGGCTCACACCTGTAATCCCAGCACTTTGGGAGGCTGAGACGGGCAGAGCATGAGGTCAGCAGATCAAGACCATCCTGGCTAACACGGTGAAACCCCGTCTCTACTAAAAATACAAAAAAAATTAGCCGGGGCCGGGCGCGGTGGCTCAAGCCTGTAATCCCAGCACTTTGGGAGGCCGAGACGGGCGGATCACAAGGTCAGGAGATCGAGACCATCCTGGCTAACACGGTGAAACCCCGTCTCTACTAAAAAATACAAAAACCTAGCCGGGCGAGGTGGCGGGCGTCTGTAGTCCCAGCTACTCGGGAGGCTGAGGCAGGAGAATGGCGTGAACCCGGGAGGCGGAGCTTGCAGTGAGCTGAGATCCGGCCACTGCACTCCAGTCTGGGCGACAAAGCGAGACTCTGTCTCAACAACAACAACAAAAAAAAATTAGCCGGGCGTGGTGGCGGCATCTGTGGTCCCAGCTCTCGGGAGGCTGAGGCAGGAGAATGGCATGAACCCAAGAGGCGGAGCTTGCAGTGAGCCGAGATCGCGCCACTGCACTCCAGCCTGGGCGACAGAGCGAGACTCTACGTCCAAAAAAAAAAAAAAAAAAAAAAAAAAGGGCTACTACTGAGTCCCAAGGAAGCAGCCACAGGAGCCACACCAGGCTTATCCCACTCCAAAACCGCCCCTGAAGGCAGCAGCCCCAAGTGCCACACCTGACCTGATAGACGAGAGCCCTCTGGGGCAGGGGCTCCACCTTGAGGCATTCACACTGCACAGGAAAGGGGGCGTTTTCCACAAGCAGCTCTGTGAAAATGTTAGGAACTGCTGCCGGCATGGTGGCTCACGCCTGTAATCCCAGCACTTTGGGAGGCTACGGCGGGTGGGTTACCTGAGGTCAGGAGTCCGAGACCAGCCTGACCAACATGGAGAAACCCCATCTTTACTAAAAATACAAAAAAAATCAGCCAGGTATGGTGACGCATGCCTGTAATTACTCGGGAGGATGACGCAGGAGAATCGCTTGAACCCAGGAAGCAGACATTGTGGTGAGCCAAGATCACGCCATTGCACTCCAGGCTGGGCAACAAGAGCGAAACTCAGACGTTGTGGTGAGCCAAGATCACGCCATTGCACTCCAGGCTGGGCAACAAGAGCGAAACTCCGTCTCAGAAAAAGAAAACAAAAAAATGTTAGCAACCACTTTTTTTCTAGTTAAATTTCTGACCGTGAAGTAACTGTAGTTTCACATGAAGTTGTAAGAAATGGCACAGAGCAGGCTGGGCACGGTGGCTCACGCCTGTAATCCCAGCACTTTGGGAGGGCCAAGGCGGGCAGATCACAAGGTCAGGAGTTCGAGAGCAGCCTGGCCAACATGGTGAAACCCCATCTCTACTAAAAGCAAACAAAATTAGCTGAGTGTGGTGGTGCGTGCCTGTAATCCCAGCTCTTCAGGAGGCTGAAGCAGAAGAATTGCTTGAACCCAGGAGGTGGAGGTTGCAGTGAGCAGAGATTGAGCCACTGCACTCCAGCCTGGGTGACAGGGAGACCCCGTCTCAAAAAAAAGAAAGAAGAAAGAAAGAAGAAAGAAATGGCGCAGAGCAGTACCTTGTCCACCTGCTCCCAGTGGTTCCATCTTGCAAAACTATGAACAGCATCACAGCTGGGCTCTCCCACCACGACAGTCTACCAAGCTCCCTGGGGTCGTCCCGTGACACACGCGCAGTGTGCATGCTTATGTGCTCACCACAGCCCAGGCAGGCAACAGTCCAACCACAGGCTCCCTTGGGCTGTCTCCCTCCCCATCCTTAGCTCCTAGCAACCAGGAATCTATGTTCCATCTCTTTAATTTTTGTCTTTAGAGAATGCTCTATAAAAAACTGAAAACCATATGGAATGTGATCTTTCGGGTCTGCCTTTTTTCACTCAGCATAATTCCTTCCAGATTCACCCGCATTATCAGTGAGTGGTATTCCAAGCAACTACTTTTCTACTTTTTGGGTAACCACTACTTACAATCATTCTGCACAGCTGGCAAAGCTGTTTCTAAGCCACATTCAGTATGGTTCTTTCATTTAAGGAGGTGGCAAAAGAATCTTCGCGTGAACAGACGCGATGCAGTTCAGCATCCAACCATGATGAAGGCCTGTCCAAGGGCCGGAACTGTGCATGTCTGATGTGCTGTGCGTGTCTGATGTAGTCAACAGTCCTGAAAACCCACACAAACCAACTATCCCCGCAACCACAGCAGAAGGCCCAGGGGAAACCCAGAATAGGTTCTCACAAGAAAGATTATTTGGCTCAGTAAACAATTATCCTCTAATGCAAATTTAACAGACATTATTTTCTCAAAGCAAACCACAGTTCAACCCAAAATAGAATAAACGTAAGACAATCACTTGGCCAGGCAAGGTGGCTCACACCTGTCATCCTAGCACTTTGGGAGGCCGAGGCAGGCAGATCACGAGGTCAGGGAGATCGAGACCATCATGGCTAACACGGTGAAACCCTGTCTCTACTAAAAATACAAAAAATTAGCCGGGCATGGTTGCGGGCGCCTGTAGTCCCAGTTACTTGGGAGGCTGAGGCAGGAGAATTGCTTGAACCCGGGAGGCAGAGGCTGCATTCAGCCAAGATCGTACCATTGCACTCTAGCCTGGGCAACAGAGTGAGACTCTGGCAAAAAAAAAAAAAAAAAAAAAAAGGTCAAAGGACACACTTTATTGAAATGCTGAAGAATACAGGGGAAGAGCCCTGAAATCAATTCAAAACAATTTCGTATGAAGATTTAGAAGTCTTTTAAAAGATAGTTCTGAGTGGCTGTAGGCACTGACACTTACTGTAAAACCAACAGTATGCTGAAGATGAGCCTAAAGCCAGAAACACCTAAACTGAATCCACCTGAGAACTCTGGTGTCCCTTCCCACAGTTACGACCTCCCCTCGAGAGACCAGCAGGGAGAGTCAGAGCTCCTCTCGCACAGAGAAAGCTGTCCCTGGCCTTGGCAAATGCAGCGTCTCACCCAAAATCAACTAACCAGGACATCACTCCTGAAACAAACTCCTGCTAAACTCGAATTCACAATAATCATCCCATCATCCAGTAGCCGAACCATCATTTCCACATCCTGAAAGCTTTCCTGAAAATCAACATGGGAAAATAAAAGTCTGTATGACAGTTCCTCACTCTCCTTCAAAGGTCAGGTGTCTTTCTAGAAAGATGAGCTCTGCTGCGCAGGGCGTCCATCTGCCAACGCTGATTTCCAGCGAGAGGGCTCAAGGATCCAAAAGCAAAGCATTCCTGAAGCTGACTTCCACCCTGACGCCCCTTGGAGCTGTGAATCTGAAGCTGGGCCTCCAACTCCTGGGCTCAAGCGATCCTCCTACCTCCTGAGTAGCTACGACTACAAGTGCACACACCACCATGCCTGGCCAATTATTTTTTTTTTCCTTTTTGTGTAGATAGGGTCTTTTTAAATTTAAATTTTCTTTTCTTTTTTTTTTTTTTTTTTGAAACAGAGTTTTGCTCTTGTTGCTCAGGCTGGAGTGCAGTGGTGTGATCTCGGCTCACAGCAACCTCCACCTCCTGGGTTCAAGCAATTCTCCTGCCTCAGCTTCCCGAGTAGCTGGGATTACAGGCGTGCGCTATCATGCCGGCTAATTTTGTATTTTTAGTAGAAATGGGGTTTCGCCATGTCGGCCACGCTGCAGGTGATCCGCCCGCCTCAGCCTCCCAAAGTGCTGGGATTACAGGTATGAGTCACCGCACCCGACCTTTTATTTTAATTTTTAGTGAGATAGGGTCTCGCTATGTGGCATAGGACTCAAGTGATCCTTCCACCTGGGTTTCCCAAAGCGTTTCGATTACAGGTGTGAGCCGCTGTACCCGGCCCATCTCCCCACTTTCCAGACTGGTTTCACCTTGCTCAGAGGAGAACAGAGACGTGAAGACAGCCAGAGGGAGTCACTGACTGAAGAATATTAGATGAATGTACCTTCGTCCTCTTCAGGAGCCTTCCCCTTCGACTTATCCTTCTCCTTATTCTTCTGCTTCATCCTTGAGGTGTTAAAATAGAAAGTACCACCTATAAGAAACAGAGAAAGGATTTAACAATTGAGGTTTGCAAGCACAGGGAAGGCGTACAGGAGAACAGTGTACTCCTAAATAAAGCAAACCAGAAACCATCTGAAAAACCTACTTATATCCATAAGATTTATAAATTTGAAATAACGTATTTCCCATATCACTTAGTCCAGTATTTAATAATTACAGAATAATAAACTATTTTAACTTATGAAGTTGAATATCTTTGCTTTTAAATTGCTAATGGGAGGGAACAAAAAGTAGTTATGGCCGGGCGCGGTGGCTCAAGCCTGTAATCCCAGCACTTTGGGAGGCCGAGGCGGGTGGATCACGAGGTCAGGAGATCGAGACTATCCTGGCTAACACGGTGAAACCCCGTCTCTACTAAAAATACAAAAAACTAGCTGGGCGTGGTGGCGGGCGCCTGTAGTCTCAGCTACTTGGGAGGCTGAGGCGGGAGAATGGCGTGAACCCGGGAGGCGGAGCTTGCAGTGAGCCGAGATCGAGCCACTGCACTCCAGCCTGGGAGACACAGCGAGACTCCGTCTCAAAAAAAAAAAAAAAAAAAAAAAAAAAAAAAAGTAGTTATGAACACAAATTTGAGAAAATATCACAAATCCCTTTAATAGATGAAGTTGCTTTAAAATAACTTAAAACAGGTCAGGCGCAGGACCTCATGCCTGTCATCCCAGCACTTTGGGAGGCCGAGGCAGGTGGATCACGAGGTCAGGAGTTCAAGACCAGCCTTGCCAAGAGGGTGAAACCCCGTCTCTACTAAAAATACAAAAATTAGCCGGACATGCTGGCAGGCGCCTGTAATCCCAGCTATTCCGGAGGCTGAGGCAGAATTGCTTAAACCTGGGAGGCGGAGGTTGCAGTGAGCTGAGATCGCACCACTGCACTCCAGCCTGGGTTACAGAGCAAGACTCTGACTCACTAGTGGCTTCCAGAGAGGTGGCAAAGGCAACAGCCCAGCCACCACCAAGAGGGGTTGGTACGACACTCCTCGCCCAAAATCTGAACAATCAGCGTTTACAAATGGAGGAGGCCAGGTGCAGTGGCTCACGCCTGTAATCCCAGCACTTTGGGAGGCCAATGGAGGAGGATGGCTTGAGCCCAGGAATTCAAGACCAGCCAGGGCAACATGGGCAAAATCTCATCTCTTAAAAAACAACGATAACAAATGTAGCTGTACATCGTGACATATGCCTGACCTCCCAGCTATACATAGTGACATATGCCTGACCTCCCAGCTACTCAGGAGGTTGAGGTGGGAGGAGCACCTTCGCCCAGGAGGTTGAGGCTGCAGTGAGTAGAGACTGTGCCTGGGCAACAGGGCAAGACCCTGTTTCAAAGAATAATAAAAATAGGGAGAGTTTCACAACCATGACCTGAAATGTAACTTTCTTCACAAAGACATGAACGGGTTCACCAATGAAACGACCCTGGTTGCCACTTGCACGTAACCTCAGGTGTTGAGAGGGCTGAAGCGTGTGCTTCCTGTTTACAGCCACGGGCACCCATGGGCTGACATTAAACACTGACAGCAGATGGGCAGGTTGCTGACGCACAGCCAGTCAATGGGCACAGCACTCTCCCTACCCATGTGTTGGCACAAGGCTGTTTAATGTCAGGAGTAGAAATATTTTACTTTTTCCCTGCTCCAACCCCATTAAGGGGAGCGAGAAATAAAGGTGAGAGGTGTTGATCCTTCAGGTTCTTTAACCTAAAGTCAAGGGAGACCAAAGAATGTCACGAGCTTTCATTAAAGATTTATTGAAGAGCAAATTATTTGCAGGGTATTTTTAGTGATTGTGTGGATATAAAACATCTGAAGCCACTTTGTAAATCCTTAGTAAACATTCTTGCAGCTGACTAGATAACGTGAAAAACCTTTCCCAAGCAGCCCAGTTACTGGAATACAGCAGAATTTTCTTAAAACAAGGACAACTTGGGCAGGTGCGGTGGCTCACGCCTGTAATCGCAACACTTTGGGAGGCCAAGGAAGGCTGACCGCTTGAGTCCAGGAGTTCAAGACCAGCCTGGGAAACGTGGCAAACTCCCATCTCTACAAAAAAAATACCCCCAAAAATTAGCTAGGCGCTGTGGTGTGTGCCTGGAGTCCTGGCTCTAGGGAAGGCTGAGGTGGGGGGATCACTTGAACCCTAGAGGTCAAGGCTCTACAACTGCGGGTTAAGGAAGTAAAGAGGCCCCTTTGGGCCTGGACAACAGAGTGAGACCTCATCTCTACAAAAGATAATTAGCCGAGTGTGACGGGACACGCCTGTAGTGCTAGCTACTGAAGCAGCAAAGCAGGGAAGATCATTCGCGCCCAGGAGTTCTAGGCTGTAGTGAGCTCTGATCACACCACTGCACTCCAACCTGTGCAACAAGGTGAGATTCCGTCTCTAAAATAAAATAATTAAAAAAAAGAAAACAATCTCTGCTTGTCGCTTCTGTATTTTTTTGTTTAGAAACAGAGTCTCACTCCGTCACCCAGGCTGGAGTGCAGTAGCGCGATCTCGGTTCATCTCACTCCGTCACCCAGGCCGGAGTGCAGTAGCGCGATCTCGGTTCATCTCACTCCGTCACCCAGGCCGGAGTGCAGCGGCAGCCTCAGCCTTGAACTCCTGGGCTCAAGCAAAACTCTGGCCTCAGCCTCCCAAGCAGCTGAGGCTATAGGCGTGCACTGTCATGCTCAGCTGCTTCTTTCAACAGATACTTACCTAAAAGTTGCCAGAGTCTGACCGGATTCTGAACTAAATGTTGTTTCAACAACAATCCGTTGATCCCTTCAAAGGTAGAGGTGAGCAGTCTCAACTGTAAGCTCTGAAAAAAACCCAACACTGGATGTCACACTAACATTAGAGATTAGCAAAGCAATGCAGACTAAACATCGGTTTTAAAAGTTCAAATAGATATTTGTAGTATCTACATTGCCCTGAAATATGAAATAATAGTCTGAGCAATATTTCAAAGCTTTAGGTAACATCAAAATGTCAAAAGCAAGTAAAGAGGTTAAAACACAGTAATTGGCCAGGTGTGGTGGCTCACGTCTGTAATCCCAGCACTGTGGAAGGCCGAGGTAGGTGGATCACCTGAGGTCAGGAGTTCGAGACCAGCCTGGCCAACATAGTGAATCCCCATCTCTAGTAAACACACAAAAATTAGCCGGGCGTGGTGGTGCACGCCTGTAATCTCAGCTACTTGGGAAGCTAAGGCAGGAGAATCGCTTGAGCCCGGGAGGTGGAGGCTGCAGTGAGCCGAGATAGCGCACTTCAGCCTGGGCGACAAAGGGAGACTCTGTCTCAAAATACAAACAAATGAACAAACAAAAAATCACGATAGTGGCCAGGCTCGGTGGCTCATGTCTGTAATCCCAGCACTTTGGGAGGCTGAGGTGGGAGGATCACTTGGGCCCAGGAGGCAGAGGCTTCAGCGAGCCATGACCAGGCCACTGCACTCCAGCCTGGGCGACACAGCAAGACTCTGTCTTCAAAAAAAAAAAAAAAAAAAAAACACGGAAGAAAGAAAACGAAACACACAAGTGCACTGGCTGCTATCCCATGGCCTGAAGCTTCTGCAGGGGAAAGGGAGCGGCACAGCTCTCCAAAGGCCCACAGTGGCTGCCCAGACCCAGGGCTCCTGCTGTCACCAGAAAGTGGCTCTTTGTAGGACGTTTCCAGGTACTAAACCAGTTAACAAGTATATATTTTCAGCGTTCTCCTTTCAAAATAAACATTTTCGCATTTAGATGTGTTTTATGGCCGGGCACGGTGGCTCACGCCCTGTAATCTCAGCACTTTGTGAGGCCGAGGCGGGCGGATCACAAGGTCAAGAGATCGAGACCATCCTGGTCAACATGGTGAAACCCCGTCACAGCCGGGCGCGGTGGCTCACGCCTGTAATCCCAGCACTTTGGGAGGCCGAGGCGGGCGGATCATAAGGTCAGGAGATCGAGACCACGGTGAAACCCCGTCTCTACTAAAAATACAAAAAATTAGCCGGGCGCGGTTGTGGGCGCCTGTAGTCCCAGCGACTCGGGAGGCTGAGGCAGGAGAATGGCGTGAACCCGGGAGGCGAGCTTGCAGTGAGCTGAGATCGCGCCACTGCACTCCAGCCTGGGCGACAGAGCGAGACTTCGTCTCAAAAAAAAAAAAAAAAAAAAAAAAAAAAAGAAAGAAAGAAACCCCGTCTCTACTAAAAATACAAAAATTAGCTGGGTGTGCTGGCGCGCACCTGTAATCCCAGCTACTCGGGAGGCTAAGGCAGGAGAACTGCTTGAATGCAGCAGGCAGAGGCTGCAGTGAGTCAAGATCGCACCACTGCACTCCAGCCTGGAGACAGATCGAGATCTCTGTCTCAAAAATAACCTAATAAACAACAACCTAAAAGGTATGGGCTAAGCTCCTAGGTGAGGGCTAAGAGAAGAAAACATCGACCCAAAAGCTCAAGGACGCAGGGTCTGGTTTTTGGGAGGAGATGCTATCCTATCCTCAGCAGAACCTGAAACAAGACCTCTCCACAGGCGGTGCTCACTGACTTTCTATCAATAACGTGCCAAGCTACATTACAACAGCAACATGCAGCCACAGGGCATTTTGCGCAAACAGAAACGTTCTGGGCCCCCAACTCGGCAGTGACCACCCTAAATGGAAGGCGCTGGAATTCCTGGTGATGGAATCGATCCACAGACGCGGACTGTAAATTATCGCTCCGCTCCGCCGGAAACCGTTACAGGATTCCACTGTAAAACGCCACAGGGGGCCGGGCACGGTGGCTCAAGCCTGTAATCCCAGCACTTTGGGAGGCCGAGACGGGCGGATCACGAGGTCAGGAGATCGAGACCATCCTGGCTAACACGGTGAAACCCCGTGTCTACTAAAAAATACAAAAAACTAGCCGGGCGAGGTGGCGGCGCCTGTAGTCCCAGCTACTCGGGAGGCTGAGGCAGGAGAATGGCGTGAACCCGGGAAGCGGAGCTTGCAGTGAGCTGAGATCCGGCCACTGCACTCCAGCCTGGGCGACAGAGCGAGACTTCGTCTGAAAAAAAAACCAAAAACAAACAAAAAAAAACGCCACAGGGAGACAGGTAGAGAACATCCACACATAACGAAAGGGTTAGGAAACCGCACGCCGAGGACTGCGCGGATCCCAGACCCGCCTCTTCCCGGCCCGCCCAGCGCCCACGCTCCCGGGCCCCAACAGTCGCTCCGCGCCGAGGTCCGCAGCTGGAGGATCCGCGGGCCCACAGGCGTAGGCTCCCACACCGCAGGGGCCAGGCGGCCTCCGACCCGCCCCGCCGGGCGCGGCCGTACAGAGCAGAGCGGGGCGAGAGGTGGGGCCCGGACGCCGCGGGGATTTACCTGCAGGGCTCGGCCTCCAGCCTCGGCGAGGTCCCCCGGAGGCCTGCTGGCCAAGTACGGCCGCCCCCTCCAGGACCCGGCGGGGAACCCTGGACTCCAGCCCGCGCCTGGGCCCCACAGCCGCCCAGGACCCGGGCCTGGACCCCGGCGGAGGGCGCGGAGCAGCAGCAGCACGGCCATGTTGGCCTGAAAGCCACGCCTGCGCGGTCCGCGGGACGCCACGGGGCGCCTGCGCGGCGGGGGTGGGCGGGGCCTGACTAGGCGCCTGCGCGGTCCTCACGGTTCCGCCCCGCCGCGTCCCCGGGCCCGAGCCCGCCTCCCTTGCGGCTGCCTGAGGCCCCGGTACGGGGGTGCGCGTCTGCGAGGAGGCCGCGGGTCCCCTGGCTTTTTTTTTTGGACGCCGGCCTTGTATTTCCGGGGCCTGGCGGGTGAATAGCCGGCCGGGTCGTGGCTGCGTGGTCGCGCTTCGCCGAGGGGCCTCCCGCCCGGGCAGCCTCCGTCACCCGCAGGGCTCGGTTACAGGCGAAGGCGGACGGCGCGGGCCGGAATCCCACCTGCGAGGAGAGGCCCGCGCTGAGGAGGGCGGCGCGGGAGGCCTGGGGTCGGGAGGGCCCCTGCGGGGCTGAGGAGCACAGGAAGGGGGCGGTTTTCCTGCGTCTTGAGCCTCCCGAGGACGAGGACTGGAGTTGCAGCCGCCGCAGGAAGGGCAGCCCCGGAGGAGGAAGGTCGGGAGGCGGGGAGCGCGCGGCGCGGCCTGGCCGGCGTCTGCAGAGCTCTGACTTCGCAGCGCGCCGTCCTGTCCCCTCGGACTGACTCACCGTGGAGGCGCTTCGGGCCTCGGTCCTGCCCCGGGAGCTGCGCGAGCCCATCGTGGGAAGCCGGGAAGAGGCGCTGTTCTCCTCGGGGTCTGCACTCCGGGCCCGGGCAGGGTCCCTCGTGGGCTCCTCCACCACCCCCACCCCTTCCTCCGTCCGCCTTAGGTCTAGAGCTGACGCCAAGAACTGGAAAGCTCGTTGAGTAGGAAAAGCAAAGACTAGACGGTCTGTCGCAGAGGTAGCGTGAGGGTGACCGATTTATTGTGTTCCCCAAATTCATAACAATGAATGCTGAGAACGACAGCCAGCATCACCGAGTGCCTAGCTCCGTGTCCAACACCCATGTCATGCAACCCTATGCAGCAAATACCTCTATTTTACACGGAGGGAAACGGATTCAGAAGCGTTGGAAGTAACCTGCCCAGGATCACAGCTCTGAAGTTAAGGCAGAATTTCGGGGCCGGTCTGGTTGGTTTCTGGACCTGCCCTCACTCCACCACCACAGACGAGATTGCAAAGCCTGTAGGCTGCGTGTAATCCTCCCTCTTCCGCAGCCCCGAAACGCTCAGGAAAGTGTTTTCAGTATCGTGGTTACCCGCCCTCAGCCCTCCAGTGCGCCGGGTGCCTCTGCAGAGGTGCTCGTGGCTGGGGAGGGCCTCCCCCCAACCCAGGGCTAACACTGATTTTCACAACTGAACCGCTTTTCCTTTTGCTGCTTATTGTGCAGTCTGCCTTCGCAATGAATCCAACCTTGCCATTTCCTCTTCCACTATTTTTTTCTTTCCCCGATTTAAAGACACCAGGTGGGCCGGGCGCGGTTCCAGACTCCGTCTCAAAAAAAAAAAAAAAAAAAGACATCAGGTGGACTTGGTCAGAGGGCTATAACATCGTCCTGCTGTCACCCTCTCTCCAGCCTTGTCCCATGACCAACCTAACCAAACTTCCAAGAGAGTTTTTTGTGTCCAAGAAGTGACCGAGCTCCACAACCCCTTATGCCTGTGCGTTCAGAGGATTTGTGACTTTTTTTTTGAGGTGGAGTCTCGCTCTATCGCCCAGGCTGGAGTGCAGTGGTGTGATCTCGGCTCACTGCAAGCTCCGCCTCCTGGGTTCGCACCATTCTCCTGCCTCAGCCTCTTGAGTAGCTGGGTCTACAGGCGCCCGCCACCAAGCCCGGCTAATTTTTTCTACTTTTAGTACAAACGGGGTTTCACAGTGTTAACCAGGATGGTCTCGATCTCCTGACCCCGTGATCCGCCCGCCTCGGCCTCCCAAAGTGCTGGGATGACAGGTGTGAGCCACTGCGCCCAGCCGAGGATTTGTGACTCAAAGTCCACACATTTGGATGTGTTTGGGAAGAGTTTTAAGATGTACTCCTATTAATATTGTCTGAGATAATTTAAAATTGTTTCCTGGCAATTCATCAGAAGCAGTGTGGGGTGTTGGCAAGAGGCCTCCTCTGGGAAAAGAACACTGGGTTCTGTCCTTCTCGGCCTATGACCTTAAGCAAGTTGTTAACTTCCCCAAGCCTCAATCTTCTCAGCAGTAAAATGGGGATGATAATTATTTGCAAAGCAAGGCTAGTATCAGCCTTGGGTTTCCCACAGGGTGGTTATAAAGATAAAATGCAATAAATGTGTGTGAGGGCAATTGATGAGCCAGGAAGCCTTGGCATCCAGAGTTATGACTAGGATGTCATGGGAAATGAGGGTATGGGAACAGAGTATTGATGCATTTATTTAAACTCATCTGTTTAACAACCGTGCTTTGAAGGCTGGCTGCGTCCCAGGCCCTACAGGTGAACCATGACTCTCACTTTCAGCCCCGGCTGTAGTGGCAGGCAGCAGAGGCTCATGTGGCCTCAAGCAATAGGGGTTCTGTTTAAGGATCCGGGTGCCCCATGGTTTGGGGGTTTTGTTTTTGTTTGGGTCCATGATTTGGATTCAAGAAGAAGGATCTGTAGGAGAGCGGCCTCCCGGGTCTGCTTTTGCCCTCAGAGCCTGCAGCAGAGCAGGACGTTCGCCTTCCCTTCTCCACCCTGTGTGTTCTTTCTATGCTTTTAACTGCTGCTTGCTCATTTGTACCTCCGCGTCACCCCTCCTCAGCCCTCTGAACTCTGCTCTCGGACTTCCCTTCCCTGCCTGCTCTCTAGAGAGGCAGTCTCTTGGTGACTCCTGGTTTGGGTCCGAGCACGCCTTAGGTCTCTGGATGGCTACCAACCCCAGGTTCCCTCAGCTCTAGCCCCATCAGAGAGGAGGCCTCAGGAGCGCCTAGGGCAGCCCTGGGCTGTGGGAAGGGCAGGTGGGCAGCGAGGAGGCCCCATTCCTTTGTTCCCTGTTAATGCAGCAGCGTCCTGTGCTCTGTCCCTTATTCCTGCTGTCGGCTGAAGGACTTCAGGCAAGCTGCTCTACAAACTTCAGTTGCTTCACCTATCAAATAGTATTTTTTTTTTTTTTTTTTGAGACGGAGTCTTGCGCTGTCGCCCAGGCTGGAGTGCAATGGCGCGATCTCGGCTCACTGCAAGCTCCGCCTCCCGGGTTCACGCCATTCTCCTGCCTCAGCCTCCTGAGTAGCTGGGACTACAGGCACCCGCCACCGCGCCCGGCTAATTTTTTGTATTTTTAGTAGAGATGGGGTTTCACCGTGGTCTCGATCTCCTGACCTCGTGATCCGCCCGCCTCGGCCTCCCAAAGTGCTGGGATTACAGGCGTGAGCCACCGTGCCCAGCCTCAAATAGTAATATTTAACATTCTGGAGACAGAAGTTGATCTTTGGGACTTTTTTTTGGTTTTAAGATCTAGGCTGGCTGGGGCGGTGGCTCACGCCTGTAATCCCAGCACTTTCAGGGGCCGAGGCGGGCGGATCATGAGGTCAAGAGATTGAGGCCATCCTGGCTAACATGGTGGAACCCCGTCTCTACTAAAAATAGAAAAAATTAGCCGGGCGTGGTGGCAGGCGCCTGTAGTCCCAGCTACTCGGGAGGCTGAGGTAGGAGAATCACTTGAACCCGAGAGGCAGAGACTCCATCTCAAAAAAAAAAAAAAAAAAATCTAGGCTTCTGGCTGGGTGCTAAGGCCCATGCCTGTAATCCCAGCACTTTGGGAGGGCACGGCAGGCGGATCACTTGAGGTCAGGAGTTCAAGACCAGGCTGGCCAACATGGTGAAACTGTCTCTACTAAAAATACAAAAAGATTAGCCAAGCGTGGTAGCAACCCACCTGTAGTACCAGCTACTCGGGAGGCTGAGGCATGAGAATCGCTTGAACCTGGGAGGTGGAGGCTGCAGTGAGTTAAGATCGTGCCACTGTACTCCAGTCTAAGTGATGAGTGAGACCCTGTCCTTTTTTTTTTTTTTTGAGACAAGGTCTCACTCTGTAGCCCAGGCTGGAGCGCGATC
The DNA here is from genome assembly GCF_043159975.1 of Macaca nemestrina. Classification (NCBI taxonomy): domain Eukaryota; kingdom Metazoa; phylum Chordata; class Mammalia; order Primates; family Cercopithecidae; genus Macaca; species Macaca nemestrina. The sequence continues at coordinate 88,454,314 of NC_092142.1, read as the reverse complement.
TCAGCTCACAGCTCACTGCAGCTTTGCCTCCCAGGTTCAAACGATTCTCCTGCTTCAGCCTCTCGAGTAGCTGGGATGACAGGCATGAGCCATTGCACCAGACCGACTTGTCTCAAAAAAAAAAAAAAAAAAAAAAAGGATCTAGGCTTCCTTATTACTATCTGAAGAAATAATTACATGTTTGCTTCTTTCCAAATTTGGCAGTAACTAAACTTAAAAATTTTTTTTTTTTTTGAGACAGAGTCTTGCTCTGTCGCCCAGGCTGGAGTGCAGTGGCCGGATCTCACCTCACTGCAAGCTCTGCTTCCCGGGTTCCCGCCATTCGCCTGCCACAGCCTCCTGAGTAGCTGGGACCACAGGCGCCGGCCACCTCACCCGGTAATTTTTTGTATTTTTTAGTAGAGACAGGGTTTCACTGTGTTAGCCAGGATGGTCTTGATCTCCTAACCTCACGATCCGCCCATCTCGGCCTCCCAGAGCGCTGGGATTACAAGAATGAGCCACCGCACCCGGCCAACAAAAATCTTTTGAAGCACATTTGCTTTTGCAGTTAGCCTGTTGCTCTCCAGAGTTCCTGTACTGCTGTGCCCATGATGGCCGCCAAAGCTGCACCCATGGTGACTCTTCCTGCTGAAGCAAAGCCCCGCAGGACGATACGGTGTGTGTTGAGTATGAGGATGTCTTACATAAAACATGTCACCTTGTGGAATGCTTGAAAACAAACAAGTTCATCTCTGTAAATTTTAGTAAATTTTCTTCCTGAAGCTCTTTCTTGGGGAAAATTACTTCTCATATCACTTGTTAACTGGGCTTTACTCACCCCATGTACAACCAGATTTTATTTTTCTTTAAAGGATGGGGCCGGGCGTGGTGGCTCATGCCTGTAATCCCAACATTTTGGGAGGCCAAGGTGGGTGGATCACCTGAGGTCAGGAGTTGGAGACCAGCCCGGCCAACATAGTGAAACCTCGTCTCTACTAAAAATACGAAAATTAGCTGGGTGTGTTGGCAGGCGCCTGTAATCCCAGCTACTTGGGAAGCTGAAGCAGGAGAATTGCTTGAACCTGGGAGGCAGAGCTTGCAGTGAGCCAAGATCGCACCACTGCACTCCAGCCTGGGCGACAGAGTGAGATTCCATCTCAAAAAAACAAAACAAAACAAAACAAAAAACGCTGGGCGCGGTGGCTCACGCCTGTAATCCCAGCACTTTGGGAGGCTGGGGCGGGTGGATCACCTCAGGTCAGGAGTTCGAGACCACCCTGACCAACATGGAGAAGCCCCGTCTCTACTAAAAATACAAAATTAGCCGGGTGTGGTGGCATGCGCCTCTATAATCTCAGCTACTCGGAGCTGAGGCAGGAGAATGGCTTGAACCCGGGAGGTGGAGGTGGTGAGCCGAGATCGCGCCATTGCACTCCAGCCCGGGCAATGAGCGAAACTCTCTCAAAAAAAAGAAAAAAAAATGAACTTTCCATCTTTTTTTTTCTTTGAGATGGAGTTTCGCTCGTTGCCCGGGCTGGAGTGCAATGGCGCGATCTCGGCTCACCACCACCTCTGCCTCCTGGGTTCAAGCCATTCTCCTGCCTCAGCCCCGAGTAGCTGAGATTATAGAGGCGCGTGCCACCACACCCGGCTAATTTTGTATTTTCAGTAGAGACGGGGTTTCTCCATGTTGGTCAGGCTGGTCTCGAAATCCGGACCTCAGGTGATCCGCCTGCCTCGGCCTCCCAGAGTGCTGGGATTACAGGCGTGAGCCACCACACCCGGCGGAAAGTCCATTTCTGCTAGCAAGAAACCTGTACAGGAATTTGAGCGTGACTAAATAATCATGTATTCCTCAGTGTTTCTTTAGACTGTTGGGTGTTGGACTTTGGACAGGTGTTCAAGGACCTGGAAGGGACAGCCTATGTCCTCTCCACGTGACGGGAATCCCCACGGCCCTGGGCAGTGCATTCCAAGTTCGCCAACGTGGCAACTTAAAACAACAAATACTTATCTCACTCTGTTTCTGAGGGTCAGGAATCTGGGAGCGGCTCGACTGGACCGTTTAGTCTCTTGGACTGGACGAGCTTGCAGTCCAGCTGATTGATGGCCAGGGCTGTGGTCGTCTGAAGCTTGACTGGTGCTGGAGGACGTGCATCGCGTCCAGGGTGGAGAACTCATGCAGCTGCTGCCAGGAGGCCTCAGCTCCTCGTCACGTGGGCCCTTCCCCAGAGCCAGTGACCAGAGGGCAGGAGCCACAGCCTTTTCTATCCTCAACTCAGAATTGACCGTCACCTCTGCCAAATTGGTCGCCAAAACCCACCCTTGGACAATGTGGGAGGGACTGGCTGGGGTGTGAGTATCCGGTGACGGGGTCATGGAGGGCCAGCTGGGCTGCTGAGCATATTGATGATAGTATTGAGATCTGCTCAGCAAGACGTATCCAGGCAGCTCCTCATGGCTCCTGACCATGTGGACCAGGCCCAGGCCCAGCCTTCACAGCCACACTGATCAACTCAGGAACAGAAAGTCAAACCTGTTAAGTCCGTCCTCTCGATTTGTATTTGGAGAAGAGACTTTGCCTTTCGGGTCCCAGAGCTAGAAGGGTGAACTGTGAAGAGAGCTGTTAGCATCTTTCCACCTGGCGAGGAAGCCAGCCATGGCTGAAGAGGACCAGGCCCACAGAGTGGAAAAGAAGGCAGGAGATGAGCGTCCCAGACCCAGGCCTGTGTCCCTAGATCCAGTCCCTCGAAGGGGCTCCCTTTCATTTCCTTGTCATGAGCCAATCCCCTTTTTACTATGTTGCCTGTCTAAGTCCATTAGCTACTGGGCTGCTCACACTGGCCAGAGGCCTGGGGACCTTCCTGAACATCCCTGGCAAGGCTTCAGAAGCCTCATATGGCTTCAGCTACTAGGAAAGAAGGATCATCTCTGGGCATCAATTTATAGCCTATTCCTAAAAGTAACTAGTTTGAGGTGTCTCTGGTCCCAGGGAGAATTCCTTAGGGGAATGATACGCTATTTGAAGCGAGAAAAGGTTTGCTAGTCTGTGGCTGGTCTCCCAGTTTTATTTTTATTTATTTATTTTTTGAGACAGAGTTTCACTCGTTGCCTAGCCTGGAGTGCAATGGTGCATTCTTGGCTCACCATTGCAACCTCCATCTCTGGGGTTCAAGTGATTCTCCTGCCTAGTCTCCCAAGTAGCTGGGATTACTGGCGCCTGCCACCAAGACTGGGTAATTTTTATAGTTTTTAGTAGAGATGGGGTTTCACCATGTTGGCCAGGCTGGTCTCGAACCCCTGACCTCAGGTGATCTGCCTGCCTCGGCCTCCCAAAGTGCTGGGATTGTAGATGTGAGCCACTGCACCTGGCCTGGTCTCCCAGTTTTGAATGTGCCATGTAGCCAACAGGATGCTATGTTTGCTTGTCTCTGGGATACAGCCAGTCATCAGATGGTTGTGTCTTCACCGTTTCATTCCCAGCCAGCCACTGTCAGCTGAACTGCTCCCTGATGCCTGCTGGACAGAACCTGGAGTCTCCCTTGAGGATGGCGGTCTCATGCCATCAGGCCTTATCATTAGGTGACAGGTTATCACTGGCTTGTGGCCGTTGGAGGTTCTCAGCACATCAGCAGTGGATCTGCTGCTCGGGAGTTTCCCATGAACCACATTGGAATTTTGACAGCCACAGCTAACAGGGAAGAGGCTCGGTGACCAGTGACACATCCCGGCCTTTTCTGCCAACACCTAAAAGAAACTCTACTTGGCTGGGTGCGGTGGCTCACGCCTGTAATCCCAGCACTTTGAGAGGCTGAGGGAGGTCGATCACTTGAGGTCAGGAGTTCGACACCAGCCTTGCCAACATGGTGAAACCCCATTGCTACTAAAAAAATGCAAAAAAAAAAAAAAAAAAAAAAAAAAAAGCCGGGAATGGTGGCACGCACCTGAAATTCCAGCTACTCCGGAGGCTGAGGCAGGAGAATCGCTTGAACGTGGGAGACAGAGGTTGCGGTGAACCAAGACTGCACCACTGCACCCAGCCCGGGCAACAGAGCCAGGATCTGTCGGGGGGTTTCTGGATGAGAAGTTTTGAGGGGATTGATGAGAAGCCAGTGTGGTTGCAGAGGATGAAGGGACTGGAGACGAAGGATATTTTCTGTAGGATAACAGGGAGTGGCCTGTAACAGATACTTGCCGAGGGACCACACTGCGCTAGGCAGTGTCCTAGAAAACAACGCCTGTCCTCAGTGAGCTTCCATTCTATTGAGGGAGAGAACGAAAACAAGCCCAGCAAACAAGGCACATGGTGAGCAAGACAACGAGAGGCCTCGGAGACAGAGTCTGAGGTGCCATAGGCAGGGCAAACTTCATAGAAAAGAGGATTTGACCCAAACATTTAAAAATTTTTTGGAGCAATGTTGCGAAAGCTGGTTTCCAACTCCTGGGCTCAAGCGATCCTCCCACCTCCGCTTCCCAAAGTGCTGGGATCACAGGCGTGAGGCACTGCACCTGGCCAAGTGACTAGTTTAGAAAGGGACTTTAAAGCCTTCACTGAGATGTGGTGCAGGAGCAAAGGGAAGCGCATCATCCCAGGACAGAAGAGGCTGCCCAGACAGAGGCCCGGCCAGCCCCATCGGTGTGGCCAGTTGGGAGGGGGCAGGGAGTGCTGGAGAGTCTGAGGGCGAGTGTTGCTGAGGACGAATAAAGTCTGTGGTAAAAGCATTACTGGCTGCCGGGAGGAGAATGGACTCTAGAGAGGCCAGAGGTGGGAGTGTGAGGCCAGGGAGGAGGGCGGCGGCTTCTGCAGCAGTGCCAGAGGGAGGAATCCTGGCAGGACTGAGGCACGGGGCTGGCTCTCCAAGAGGCTCCAGTAAAGCCTGGGGTGTCTCGGTGCCCACTCTGGGCTGCTTTCTCTGATCTGCAGCCCCAGGAAGAGAGAAGCCAGCAGAGGCCAGCATGTGGCTGCTGGTGGCCCAGCTGCTGAGGGGGATGAGGGTGAGTCCCCAGACCAGCCTCTGAAATGCCAGGACAGGGCCACAGATGCCAGGCTCAGTGTGGACGTGGAGCAGGAGGAGGGCTTTCTTTTCGCTGTAACTTAAAGGGCTGGTCTGACAAGGAACAGGTGGTCATTTCCATATAGAATATCCACCCTGGCTGGCCCACTTCAGACCTCCTCACCTGGCGGACCTGTGGACAAACAGAACGACGAGTGAACTCAGGCTGCTGCTGGGATTTTCCTGGGGTGCTCTCAGCAGCCCTTCGGAGACCAGCATGCATTTCTGGTTTCTGGAACGCTCCGCGAGCTCTGGCTGGGGAGTACAAGGGCTGATCAGGTGAAGTTTGAGATTATCCGGAGATGGAAGGGTACTTTGGCTTTACATACACCTTGAACCAAAGCATGCAGTTTGGGTTTTACCATCCCTGTCCCTTATGTGTGTTTTTTTATTTTTTTATTTTGAGACAGAGTCTCGCTCTGTCGCCCAGGCTGGAGTGCAGTGGCACGATCTTGGCTCACGGCAACCTCCGCCTTGCAGGTTCAAGTGATTCTCCAACCTCAGCCTCCCAAGTAGCTGGGACTATAGGCGCCTGCCACCACGCCCGGCTAATTTTCTGTATTTTTAGTAGAGATGGGTTTTCACCGTGTTAGTGAGAATGGTCTCGATCTCCTGACCTCATGATCCGCCCACCTCAGCCTCCCAGAGTGCTGGAAGCCACCACGCCCGGCCTGTCCCTGCTGTTTTATGTTTTATTTAGCTTGACAGTTTACTCTGGCCTTAAGGCAGTCCTATATGAAGTTACAGTTTCGTAAACAGAACAGACAAAATAGAACAAACTCCATAGACTATGTCTGCAACACTTTACCAGTAAATGGAAGAACCGAAGCACTTGTCCAGGAGGATCTGGGCTAAGACAACACCATTACTCCACGGGGCCCAGAGGAGCCGGCCTCCCTGCGGCGTGGAGACGGTGCACAGGACCACTGAGGAATGACTGACAGTAGTTTAAAACTAAAACTGGAACAGCCAGTAGCATTTCTATATTTAACTCATACAAAATATATTCTTTAATGTTTCTGAAAAAAATTTAAACTTGGCAGAGTAAAACCGGGTTTCAGTAATAAAATGTATTAATTTATATGACACTGAGCACCTATGCCCTCTCTGTGTGTTTTTTTTTTTTTGAGACGGAGTCTTGCTCTGTCGTCCAGGCTGGAGTGCAGTGGCGTGATCTCGGCTCACTGCAAGCTCCGCCTCCCAGGTTCACGCCATTCTCCTGCCTCAACCTCCCGAGTAGCTGGGACTACAGGTGCCCACCACCACGCCTGGCTAATTTTTTGTATTTTTAGTAGAGAGGGGGTTTCACCGTGTTAGCCAGGATGGTCTCGATCTCCTGACCTCGTGATCTGCCCGCCTTGGCCTCCCAAAGTGCTAGGATTACAGGCGTGAGCCACCGTGCCCAGCCTCTGTGTTGTTTTGTTTTGTTTTTCTAAGACGGAGTCTTGCTCTGTTCCCAGGTTGGAGGACCGTGGCATGATCATGGTTCACTGCAGTGTTACCCTCCTGGGTTCAAATAAGCCTCACATCCAGCTGGGTTTTTACTTTTGGTAGCGTTGAGGTCTTGCTATGTTGCCTAGGCACTTGCAGTGTTGCCCTCCTCACCTCAAACAATCCTCCCACCTCAGCCTCCCAAAGTGATTCCTGCTTCTTAACATATGAAACATTACCTGTTAAATTTCCTGGAAATGTTATTAATAACATCTTCTGGCTGGGTGCAGTGGCTCATGCCTGTTAACCCAGCAATGTGGGAGGCAAAGGCAGGATTGCTTGAGCCCAGGAGTTCGAGACCAGCCTGGGCAACATGGTGAGACCCTGTCTCTACAAAAAAAAGAAAAAAAAAATCGCTGGGGGTGGTGGCATGTAGATCTAGTCCCAGCTACTCCGGAGGCTGAGGTGGGAGGATTGCTTGAGCCTGGGAGGTCAAGGCTGTAGTGAGCCTTGATTTTGCCACTGTACCCCAGCCTAGGTGATAGAAACCCTGTTTCAAAAAACAAAAAACCAAAGAAACAATTTTTCCAGACAAAGGTATCTGTGAGTTTTACACATTTTAAAAGGGAACTTGTCATATGAGACTCATGGCTCACGCCTGTAATCCCAGCACTTTGGGAGGCTGAGGCAGGTGGATCACCCAAGGTCAGGAGTTCAAGACCAACCTGGCCAACATGGTGAAACCTCATCTCTACTAAAAATAGGAAAATTAGCCCAGCGTGGTGGCACATGCCTGTAATCACAGCTACTCAGGAGGCTGAGGCAGGAGAATCAGTTGAACACGGGAAGTGGAGGTTGTAGAGAGCCGGTATCGTGCCACTGCACTCCAGCCTTGGGCGACAGAGCGAGACTCTGTCTCAATAATAATAATAATAATAATAATAATAATGATGATGATAATCATCCCTTGCAAGCCCTCTCTAGCTGAGAAATCCTAAAGTACTGTTGAGGATTTGAGGAATGTGTTATTAAACCTTTACTGAATTCAGCACTAGTAAGAAGTTTTGAATTGGCTATCCTGTAGTATAAGCATTCTATTATTCCCAGAACTGGCCCAGCCAGGGGATGGCTGTCATGACGGCTTTAACCACATAACTCAGCTGAATTCCCAAGGGCTGATTTCCAGGGATGGACGGAGCCTCCATGGCCCATAAATCTTCGGCTGCTTCCCAAATCCAAGGAGCAGCTGGAAAGAGTATTGTGTCATGCACTGGATACATCCACACGCAGGAGTGGAGACTGGAGTCCTTGCTGGGATGGCGTTTGAGATGCGTTCGGTTTCCTCCCTGCTATTGCGGCAGTGCTTGGCACCGTGTCTCCACCCAGCAGGCGCTGGAGCCTTTGCTGAATGAGGGCACGACTAATTTTCCCAACTAAGCCCCTGCTTTCTGTAGTCTGCAATTCATCACATAAAACACATCGGGCAGTGTTATGACAGCCTTACTAGGAAAAGTCCTGAGAAGTTTTCTTTTTTTTTTTTGAGATGGAGTCTCGCTCAGCAGTGGCGCGAGCTAGGCTCACTGCAACCACCGTCTCCTGGGTTTCTCCATGTTGACCAGGCTGCTTTTGAACTCCGGACCTGAGGTGATCCCCCCACCTCGGCCTCCCAAAGTGCTAAGATTACAGGCGTGAGCCACCGCACCCAGCGACTTTTTCTTTTTTCTTTTTTGTACTCCCAACCTTCCCGGTTGGATTATAAGTATGTAATTTGTGATATAATGAGAAAAAAACATATCATATACTTAGACTTTAAAATGACACCAAAACGGATAGGGCCATAATTAGGCAATAACAAGAAGTGAAAGGTACAGGCTGCACGTGGCAGCTTATGCCTGTGATCTTAATACTTTCAGAGGCTGAGGCGGGAGGGTTGAGTGAGCCCAGGAGTTTGAGGCTGCAGTGAGCTCCAGCCTGGGTGACAGAGCAAGACCCTGTCTCTAAAAAAGTAAAAATGAAAACTAAGGGAAATAAAACGTGCAGGCTGTGGGGTGCTCGCCTGTGGTCTCGGCTACTCGGGAGGCTAAGGTAGGAGGCTCCTTCGAGCCTAGGAGTTTAAGACCAGCCTGGGCAACATAGTGAGAACTAATCTCTGGAAAACAAAAAGAGAAGAAAAGCAACAAAAGACATGTAAATTGGAAAGGAAGAATGAAAATTCTCTCTCCAGATAATATGACTTTTTTTTTTTTTTTTTTTTTTTTTAAGACGGAGTCTCGCTCTGTCGCCCGGGCTGGAGTGCAGTGGCCGGACCTCAGCTCACTGCAAGCTCCGCCTCCCGGGTTCACGCCATTCTCCTGCCTCAGCCTCCCGAGTAGCTGGGACCACAGGCGCCCACCACCTCGCCCGGCTAATTTTTTGTATTTTTAGTAGAGACGGGGTTTCACCGTATTAGCCAGGATGGTCTCGATCTCCTGACCTCGTGATCCGCCCGTCTCGGCCTCCCAAAGTGCTGGGATTACAGGCTTGAGCCACCGCGCCCGGCCGATAATATGACTTTTTAAAAGTCTAGCTGTTTACTTTTTTTTTTTCTTTTTGAGACAGACTCTTGCTCTGTCACCCAGGCTGGAGTGCAGTGGTGAGGTTTTGGCTCACTGAAACCTCCGCCTCCCAGGTTCAAGCAATTCTCCTGCCTCAGCCCCCCAAGCAGATGGGATTACAGGCGCCTGCCGCCACGCCCGGCTAATTTTTGTATTTTTAGTAGAGATGGTTTTACCATGTTGGCCAGGCTGGTCTAGAACTCCTGACCTCAGGTGATCCACCCGCCTCAGCGTACCAAAATGCTGGGATTACAGGTTTGAGCTGCCGTGCCCGGCCTTTAATTTTTTGAGATGGAGTTTTGCTATTGTCACCCAGACGAGTGCAGTGGCGCGATCTCAGCTCACTGCAACCTTCACCTCCCGGGTTCAAACAATTCTCCCACCTCAGCCTCCTGAGTAGCTGGGATTACAGGCATGTGCCACCATGTCCAGCTAATTTTTGTATTTTGAGTAGAGAAACGGTTTCACCATGTTGGCCAGGCTGGCCTCGAACTCCCGACCTCAGGTCATCTGCCCACCTCGCCCTCCCAAAGTGCTGGGATTACGGGCATACGTCACTGCACCCGGTCTAAATATGACTTTTTAAAAGTAGGTCGGCTGCGGTGGCTCATGCTTGTAATCCCAGCACTTTGGGAGGCCGAGGCCAGTAGCTCACCTGAGGTTGGGAGTTCGAGGCTAACCTGATTAACATGGAGAAACCCAGTCTCTACTCAAAATACAAAAATTAGCCGGGCATGGTGATGGGCACCTGTAATCCCAGCTACTGAGGCAGCTGAGGCGGGAGAATCACTTGACCCCGGGAGGCAGAGGTTGCGGCAAGCCGAGATCAAGCCACTGCACTCCAGCCTGGGTGACAGAGCGAGACTTTGTCTCAAATTAAACAAAACAAAACAAACAAAACAAAACAAAACAAAAAAAGGCCAGGCGTGGTGGCTCATGCCTTGTAATCCCAGCACTTTGGGAGGCTGAGGTGGGCGGATCACGAGGTCAGGAGATCAAGACCATCCTGGCCAACATGGTGAAACCCTGTCTCTACTAAAACACAAAAAATTAGCTGGGTGTGGTGGTGCATGCCTGTAGTGCCAGCTATTTGGGAGGCTGAGGCAAGAGAATTGCTTGAACCACTGCACTGCAGCCTGGCGACAGAGCGAGACTCCATCTCAAAAAAAAAAAGTCTAGCTTTTTACCTTTTTTCAATACTTTTATATACATTTGAGGTTTATAACATGATGTTATGATGCTGGGCACAGTGACTCACACCTATGAGCCCAGCACTTTGGGAGGCTGAGGATGGGGGACTGCTTGAGACCAGGAGTTCGAGAGAAGCCTTAAAACATAGTGAGACCCCAGTCTCTAAAAAAAAAAAAATTTTAATTAGCTGGGTGTGGTGACTCACACCTGTGGTCCCAGCTACTCAGGAGGCTGAGCTGGGAGGATCCCTTGAGCTCAGGAATTTAAGGTTATAGTGAGTCTTGGTCACACTATTGCACTCCAGAGTGGGGGGACAGAGCGAGACCCCGTCTCTAAAAGAAAAAAAGAAAAAAAAAAAGGAAAAACAAACAAAAAAAGATGGTATATTTCATATTATGTGTATTTTACCACAATAAAAATTGGGGATAAAATAGAACAGAAAATAGTATTTGGCAATAGACACTGCAATTGATAGGGCTGCTGACGAAATATGGGATTTAGAGTTTTAAAAATTGGCCAGGTGCGGTGGTTAACGCCTATAATCCCAGCACTTTGGGAGGCAGAGGTGGGTGGATCACCTGAGGTCAGGAGTTGGAGACCAGCCTGGCCAATATGGTGAAACCCCATCACTACTCAAAATACAAAAATGAGCTGGGTGTGCTGGCGCACGCCTGTAATCCCAGCTACTTGGGCAGCTGAGGTAGGATTGTTTGAACCCAGGAGGTGGAGGTTGCAGTGAGCCGAGATCATGCCACTTCACTCCAGCCCAGGCCACAGAGCGAGACTCTGTCTCAGAACAAAACAAAACAAAAAACTGGGGTGTAGCTTTAGTGACGCTGAGGTCAGGGGCTCCCAGAATATCTGATATTGTTTCATCCCTCAGCTCCCCCTGCTTTTGAGTTCTGGAAGGTGATACCCCACAGTTATGGTAACTGGGAAGCAAGACACATCAAAATGTACTTTGAAATGAGCCTGGGTTCCAAATCCTAATGCTAGGAATGCTGGAAGCTGGGGCTGACCACAGGGCTGAGGCCAGGCCTGCCGGACTCAAACTGAGCTGTCAGTTCTCACCACAGGTCCTGGGGGAGGAGGCAGAGGGGAAAGGCCAGAGGTGGGCTTGCTCCGCCTATTTCTGCCACTTATGAAGAAGAGGAAGCAGAAAGAATGCAGGTGGCTGGGCGGCCTCCCTTCACAGTGACCTCTGGCCCATCTGTAAGGAAGAGGCAGAGGGTCCCACTGTGCACGCAGTTGCTGGTGGGTCCACAGCAGAGAGTGGGGTGTCATGCAGGAGCAGGACTGTGGAGGAGCCTTGCAAGCCTTTCCTTAGGCGCAAAATGAAGTCTGCACATCCCTTCCCAGAAGGGCGGCTGTCCCACATCTGGGAGAGCCTGGCACTGGGCTCTTCCCCATGGGCCACCACATCTGGGAGAGCATCGTCAGAGGCAGTGCCTGAGTGTTTGGCTACCCAAACTGGGTCTTTCCTGGAGCCACATGTGGCTGAGGTTCAATGAACAATTAGCTTCTTTGTTTCAGGGAAGAGAGACACCCGAGAATGTAAGAACCTTTGTCAGGGACTTAGTTGGGTTCACAGCTCAATCCACAGCGCTTAGGTCAGTAAGTGGTAAGTGGCAGGCTCCGAATCAGTGTCTGCTGAATGAATTCAAGAGCTCAGGGTGGGGCGGGCTGGGTTATAGTAAACACAATTGCAGAGCAGCAATGGAGGCATCCCGGGGTGGGTACTGTAAGGACCAGGCCTTACCGGGGAGGCTGGGATGCTCTGGAGACGGAAGGTGACGCCAGGAGTGTTTTTCCTAGACAGCACCTGGACCACCTTGGTGCACACTTTTTTTTTTGAGACGGAGTCTGGCTCTGTCGCCCAGGCTGGAGTGAGTGGCGCCATCTTGGTTCACTGCAAGCTCCGCCTCCCGGGTTCCCGCCATTCTCCTGCCTCAGCTTCCCGAGTAGCTGGGACCACAGGCGCCCGCCACCACACCCGGCTAGTTTTTTGTTTTTTTTTTGTTTTTTTTTGTATTTTTTTGGTAGAGACGGGGTTTCACCGTGTTAGCCAGGATGGTCTCGATCTCCTGACCTCGTGATCCACCCATCTCGGCCTCCCAAAGTGCTGGGATTACAGGCGTGAGCCACCGCACCCGGCTTTTTTTTTTTTTTTTTTTGGGACGGAGTCTCGCTCTGTTGCCCAGGCTGGAGTGCGGTGGCACGATCTTGGCTCACTGCAAGCTCCGCCTCCCGGGTTCACGCCATTCACCTGCCTCAGCCTCCCGAGTAGCTGGGACTACAGGCGCCACCACCACGCCCGGCTAATTTTTTTGTATTTTTAGTAGAGACAGGGTTTCACCATGTTAACCAGGATGGTCTCGATCTCCTGACTTCGTGATCTGCCCGACTCGGCCTCCCAAAGTGCTGGGATTACAGGCTTGAGCCACCACGCCTGGCCAGGTGCACCCTTTTTTGTTGAGACCGAGTTTTGCTCTTGTTGCCCAGGCCTCAGCCTCCCGGGTTCAAGCGATTCTCCTGCCTCAGCCTCCCGAATAGCTGGGATTACAGGCACCCGCCACCATGCCCAGCTAATTTTTATATTTTTAGTAGAGACAGAGTTTCACCATGTCAGCCAGGCTGGCCTCGAACTGCTGACCTAAGGTCATCCACTCGCCTCGGCCTCCCAAAGTGCTGGGATTACAGGCGTGAGCCATTGTGCCGGGTTGGGTGCACATTTCTGAATCTCACTGCAGATCTACTGAATCAGAGTCTCCAGGGTGGGCCCAGGGGACCGCCTTAAAGAACACAAGCATCCCAGGCCAACTATTTGAGGATGTCCCATCGGGGCTCCAGATGAGGGTTTTGTAGATCTGGGGTTTTCTCTGGCCCACAGAATGTTTTAAAAATTGCCCTTAATGAAATGTCCCATCAAAATTTAATTTCCAGTTTGGAGGCTGTGGCAGTGCTGGCTCTCCAGCAGCTGTCCCCACGGCCCCTGGGGTTGTGCTGGCCGCCTGGCCCTCCCCGGCCTCTCTGCATCCTCCCGTTGCTCTGTTTCTACTCAAACTACTATGACAGCTTCCCACCTGGCCTTTCTCCCTTCACGCTGTTTCCAGGGTGACGTTGTAAAATAGGAATCTGATCTTCAGGCCTTGCGTTGAAACCTTCACTGGTGCCCTGCTGCTATTAGGCCAGGGGCACAGCTGCACCCCAATGGCCTCCCTGCTCCTGCTTCCGTCTGGCTGTGGCTCTGGTTTCTGGTGCTGCTCCCCTCGTGCCCTGTACCCATTACCCACGCAGGAGGCCCAAAGAACATCTCAGACTTTAAGTGCACAAAACTCAACTCTTTTTTCACCCAAACCGCCCCTTCCTTAAAGCTGTCTTCCAGGCAATGCTAACCTCACCCTGAACCCTTCTTTTACAGCCCACAATACCTTACCGACTGTCTTCGGTCCAACCGTGGCTCTACTCCATCCACACCCCTGTTCCTGTGCGTTCCTCATCTCAGAGCCATCCTTTCATGCAAGTCTGACCATCCCCTACCTTCCCACAACCCACCTCGGTCTCCCAAAGTCCTGGGATTACAGGCGTGAGCCACCGCTCCCCGCCTCAAAGATCTTCTTTTTTTTTTTCAGATGAGGTCTCATTCTGTTGCCCAGGCTGGAGTGCAGTGGCGTGATCTTGGCTCACTCCAACCTCCGCCTCCTGAGTTCAAGAGATTCTCCTGTCTCAGCCTCCTGAGCAGCTGGGACTACAGGCGTGCGCCACCACGCCCGGCTAATTTTGCATTTTTTTAGTAGAGATGGGGCTTCACCATATTGGCCAGACAGGTCTCGAACTCTTGATCTCATGATTCGCCCGCCTTGTCCTCCCAAAGTGCTGGGATTACAGGCATGAGCCACCACGTCCGGCCAAGATTTTCTAATTAATGCATTTCCTGGCTTCTTTCCCTTTACTCTGCATTTCTTTTCTCTATCATATAGGTTCTACTTCTGTCGAAATGCAGTTTGCTTTTACCTTAGTGTATTTTCAGATTCTGTTTCCGAGGCCAACTGCCTGCTTATTCATATTAATATTTTGTACTTTAAATTCGCTTGATAGCTGAGCATGGTGGTGCATGCCTGTAATCTCAGCTCCTCAGGCGGGAGGACCACTTGAGCCCAGGAGTTTGAAGCTGGACTGCGCTGACCGCACCTGTGAGCGCCACTGCCCCTCAGCCTAGGGGAAACATTGCCGAGTGCGAGCTTGACTGCTTAGGTTGACGTTTTTCAAATTTTCCCAATGATGAGTATTGTAAGGGCCCAAAATAAAAAAATACCAATGCCTAGTTCCCTCTCATCTAGAATAGTTCAATAGGTGATGATGGGGTCCAGGACTCTGAATTTCGTCCATTTTAGCAGATACTTCTTCCAGTGAGGCAAATATGGAAACCCTTGGATCACCTTTTCACGAACGCAGATCAGCCCATACATTGGCTGTTTTTATCAGGCGCTCACCCCTCGTCCAATGACGTGACTAGCTGTGGGTGGAGCCGGAAATCTGGCTGCCTAGAGAAGGCTGAAGGTCCAGTTACAGCATAACTAATGTTTCCACAGAGCTCCCATACGTGCCAAGCACCGTGGAACACACAGCCCCTTCATTTAATCTTCCCTATGGGCCTATGAAATAGGTGCTCCTGGCCGGCACCGTGGCTCATGCCTCTAATCCCAGCACTTTGAGAAGCCGAGGAGGGAGGGTCGCTTGAGTCCAGGATTTCAAGACCAGCCTGGGCAACACAGAGAGATCCTGTCTCTACGAAAACTTTAATAATTAGGCGGGCATGGTGATGCCTGGCTGTGGTCCTAGCTACTTAGTAGGCTGAGGTGGGAGGATCCTCTGAGCCCGGGAAGCGGAGGCTGCAGTTAGCACTGCACTCCAGCATGGGCGACAGAGTGAGACCTTGACTCAAAAAAAAAAAAAAAAAAAAAAAAAGAAAAAGAAAAAGGTGCTACTTGTAGTTCCCATTTTACCCATCAAGAAATTGAAGATCTGAGAGACAAAGCCTGCAGGGTGACCGCTAGTCACTGGTAGGGCTGGGATTTGAATAGGGGCGGTTTAACAACTGATCTTTCAACCACACTGCGTGTTGCCCAACTAAAAAGGCCGTCCTCACGTCCTATTTACTCTGGACTTTGCAATTCCGTTATTTCGTAAATTGAGGCTTGTAAATAGCGTGCTAACCAGTTGTCTTAGCCCCCAGTAACATGCAGAATTGAAAAAGAAACTGAAAGGGGCACCGATTTTGTTCACCTTACTTTTTTGGTTTAGTTCTGGAGGAAAACACAGGTGCACTTAGAACAGGATCCACACTTACCAGAAGCTTAATTTTAGCTGCAAAGGAAACCAGTTCTCATCTACCTTTTTCGCGTGTTGGAGGATTAACTACCAAGGCAGGGGCTGCGGCGCGCCCGAGGGCCGTTCTCTTCGATCGCAGAGCAAGAGTCACCGCGCGGGAGCCCCGAGCGACCGCCCCGATGTCCCGGTCCCCTCCCCTGGCCGCCGCCCAGGGCTCTTCATGCCCCGTGACGCCCTCCAGGACAACGCGGCCGAAGGACGGGCCTTCCGGGGGCCGAGCCGGACGTGGCCCGAGATGCCCGGGTGCCGGCAAAAGACCACGGGTACTCGACAGGCAACCGCCGCTCAGGCCCCTGGAGGCGGACGTTTTGTCTCGCAGCAGTTCAATACCAGATTTTGTTCCCAGAGCACATCCCCGTTGCTTCCGGCAGTTGGAAAGACCAATCGTCAGGCCCGAGAATGCAAGACCCACCCTCCTTTGCGACGGAGGAAGCCAATCCAGTTGCTCGCTACTTCCAGTGTCGCGTGCGCCCTCACGCAGGACCCTGCCCAATCGTTACCGTGACGTCCTCCTAGTCCCGCCTCCGGGCCGCCACAGAGGCTGTCAATCCCGCCTCTCCCCTTCACTCCATTAGCGCACTAACTCCCGATGCTGTGACGTGCGCAGCCCCTGCGGCCGGCCGGGGCGGGCCAATGGCGGTGGCGGATACGGCGGGCCAATGGGCGGGAGCGTCTCATGCGGCCGGCGCCCGCCGCAGCCGCCGCTGGGTCCTGGAGCCAGAGGCCGCCCTGAGACGGTGCGCGATGGACCGAGGGCCTCAGCCGGGGAGGCGCCGCCGCCGAGCCCGCGGCCAGACGCCCCTTCAGTAGCGTCCGCACCGGGAGCCGCGGCGCTCGCCCTAACCGTGGGCGCGCCCGAGGGGCGGGCTCGCTTCCCGCCGGCCCTCGCAGGTCTGCCGGGCCCGAGCCCGCGCCGCCGCCGCCGCCGCCTTCCCGCTCGGGCCGCGCGGCCCGGGAAACGCGGCCGCGGGCTGCATGGGCAGCGCCCGCGCCCCGCCGCTGAGCCGCCGCGGAGCCGCGCAGCCCTCGGAGCCCGGTGAGAGGCGCCGCTGGCCTGGGGGCGGTGGTCGGGGCGGGCACGGGGTACTTGCGCGGCCTTGCGGCCTGCAGGCCTTCCCCGGTGGCGGAGCTGCGCCGCGGGCCTCGGGGCAGGCCTGGGGGCCGGAGCCGGGTGGGCGGGGGTCTTTCGGGGCCCGGGGCCGTCCTGAGGGGCCAATAATGGGACCCGGGGCGGACCTGCGTGTCCGGGTTCGGGACGGCCGGGGGTCTTTGGGGGCCCGGGGTGGCCGTGAGGGGCCAATAGGGGGCTCCGGGGCGGGCCTGGGAGGTCGGGGCGGCCGTGAGAGGGGTCCGGCGGCCCGAGGCGGCCGTAAGGGGCGGACGGGGGCTCCGGGCGGGCCTGGGTGGCCGGGGGCCCGCGGCGGCGGTGAGGGGGCGACTGGGGGCTCCGGAGCGGGCCTGGGGGGCCCGGGGGCCCGGGACGGCCGTGAGAGGCGGCCGGGGGACTCCGGGGCGGGCCTCGGGGGCCCGAGGCGGCGGTGAGAGGCGGACGGGGGGCTCCGGGGCGGGCCTGGAGGTCTTGGGGACCTGAGGCTGCCGGGAGGGGGCTGCCAGGGGGGCCGGGTGCTGCGGAGCGGAGGCGCCGACCTCTGACCCGCGAGAGGGGCGCCTTCCCGGTGCTGGTCGTAGTTGTTATTCTCAGCGTCCCTATTATTATCGCTGTTTTGAAATGAGAGCAGGCGGCTCTCGGGCTCCGAGCCGGAGGGGGCGGGCGAACTGGGGACCTGGGGGCGTCGGGGTTGCAGGAGGCGCGCGTAGGCCGAGGAGGGGCAGGAATGCGGGCAGCCGTGTGGGGGGTGTTAGGGGGAGGGTAGGCGGGCCGGTGGAGGGGGGTGGCTGGGAGGAAAGCGGTGGCGGTGGCGGCTGCAACAGCAGCCCTTGGCCTCAAGGAACAATGTGAGACGTTGCCTGAAATGTTAATTTCCGTTCCTCATTTCATCATCCCCTGGCAGGGCGGTAGCTGTGTGTGTGGTGTATGTGTGTGCGCGCGCGCGTGCGTGTGTGTGTGTGTGTGTGTGTAGGGTTGGCCCTGCCACATTGATTCAGTCCCCTCTCAAAGAGGGATTGTACTGTTAACTCTTGTATTTGTGTCGTTTGGGAAGGTTGGAGGGGGTAGTCTTGATGTTTCTCGATGCCTGCTCTTTTCGCAGTGCCCCGTTAAGATTTTCTGCTTCTGTTGTGTTTTTGGAAGGTTAGTCTTGTATACCAGCTTCCAAGAAGTTTTGGAAGAGGCTTGGGAAGATGAAGCTGGTCTCACAGTTCCCTATGCTTTAAAAGTGTTTTCCTTCTACACAGTTAAGATGTAACATGCTTGGGATTCATGGTTTTTGTAGGTTATAAGTAGTTTTGTATCCATTTGCAAGAACAGGGTTTTTTGGTAGAGAAATTAGATTTCAGGCTCTCTTATACGAGGAGAGAGTTTTATGCAGTCATTTGAGCAATATCCTTAACGCTTGAAATGAGAAATAAAAGTGTGCACAGTGGTTGAACTGCCAAACTTAGAGAATCTTTTGATCGTTTTTGGGATGTTGACACTTACTCAGCCAAACATACAAGATGATATTACTTGTGGAAAAAGTGCCATCGAAACAGTTACTGTTTTGGTTGTGTGCAGACCTAGTCTATGTCATAACGTGGATAGTTCAAAATCAGAGACCCTGAGACTGTTTTTTTGGTTTTTCTGAGACCTTGATTTCTCTTGATGAGTATTGGCTGCCCTGGAAGACTTCGAGTTCTGTTAGGGAATGATTACAGAAGTCCTCTGATTTTACTCTGCAACAGTAGTTAAACTAGAAAAAAAAAGGTGGGGGGCGGATGTCTTGCTCAGCCTTCATTGTGACCTCGTATAGTTGGCGTGGCCTCCCCCACCCTCCATTCAGCTGTTGTTCTCCTCTTTCTGTAGTTTCTCCCCGAAGAGCAGGATCTCATTTGATAGGCTGGCCATCTGAATGGAATGGGATGGGAGGGAACAAAGACCAAGTTGCTATGACGTTTTCTCTGTTCTTTGTGATGCCTCTTGAGTTTGTTGAAAAGTTCCCTCCCTACAAAATATTGCTAAATTTGACCCAAACTTGAAACTTTCAGCAGCTTTTTCTTCTGTTTTATTTTTACTGTGGTAAAATATACATAACACAATTTACCAGAAATTCGTTTTTAAAGGTGTCACCTTTAAAACCTGAGTTCCTCTTTTGCAGCTCTAATTTGTGTCAGCCTTCTAACTTGCATTGCCACCGTCAGATGCTTTTCTCTCGACCGGCCATGCTGGTCACCCCATACCAGCAATGCCTTTCATCACACCCACCCAGATGGGCTGCTGCTGCTAAGTGGCCGCCATGTTAGCTGTAATTACAGTGTTGATACCGTGACAAGTAGAAGTCCCTATAAATAGAGTTAACGAAACTATGCTGTTTGTATTGGAGAATATTTTTCCAAGAAGTTTTTGTGCCCCTTTTTATTTTATTTTATTTTTATTTTTTTGGAGTTTTGCTCTGTTGCCCAGGCTGGAGTGTGGTGGCGCTATCTTGGCTCATTGCAACCTCCACCTCCCGGGTTCAAGCATTTGTCTGCCTCAGCCTCCTGAGTAGCTGAGATTACAGGCGCCCACCGCCACACCTGGCTAATTTTTGTATTTTTAGTAGAGACCGGGTTTCACCATGTTGGCCAGGCTGGTCCTGAACTCCTGACCTTGTGATCCATCCACCTTGGCCTTCCAAAGTGCTGTGATTACAGCCATGAGCCACCGTGCCTAGCCTCTTTTTGTGCCTTTTAAGGTAGATTTGACATAGAAAGGTTATGCTTCATCAAATATAAGAGGAGAGTTATTTTGCATATGGGCAGTGAGCCCATCATCAATTAAATAACATAATTAGAGAGTATCAGTAAATGATGGTTCAGAAAATAATCCGCATTTTGTTGCCAAAATAAGTGTTTTGATGTGTCCATTACCCTGTGTAAGTCCCTTCATCCTCAAATGGTAAGTGTAATGGATGAGTGTCTCTTAATAGCAAGGTAGTTGTAGTTAAGAGGTGAAAATGATGGTGCATTCCTTGTCTGACGGCATGCTGTGTCAGTTTATGACTGCTGTGTAGTCAGTGCTCTGTGGGAATTCAGTGTGGCTCGTTGGATAAACTTTATAGCAAAATGGAATGAATTCAAAGAATTAAAAGTTATTGTCTTGAAATCTTGAAATGTTTTCAGTATGTGTTCTCTTAATTTGGAATTTTTTTTTCTTTTTTTTTTTTTTGAGATGGAGTCTTGCTTTGTTGCCCATTGCCCGGGCTGGAGTGCAGTGGCGTCATCTTGGCTCACTGCAACCTCCACCTCCTGGGTTTAAGCAATTCTCTTGCCTCAGCCTCCCAAGTAGCTGGGATTACAGGTGCCTCTCACCACGCATGGCTAATTGTTTTGTATTTTTAGTAGAGACTGGAGTTTCACCATGTTGGTCATGGTGGTTTCAAACTCCTGACCTCAAGTGATCCACCTGCCTCGGCCTCCCAGAGTGCTTGGATTATAGGCGTGAGCCACCATACCTGGCCTCAAATGTTGTTTTTATGATAACAGTGGTGATTGTGGCCTAACTCTGATTCCATGCCCCATTCTTGACCCCTGACCCAAGCTTCCAGTCCTTCTGGCTACATTGGCCTTTCTTTTCCTCAGCTGGGCCACGTGCCATAGTTTGTGGCATGACCTTGACATACCTCTCGTTGCCTCCCATGCAGATCCCCTGCAAACTCCAAGATAACTCCCACTCAGCCTTTGTGTCTTAGTTTAATATCACTTCCTTTAGTAAGTCCTCTTTTTTTTTTTGAGGCAGGATCTCACTGTGTTGCTCAGGCTGGAGTGCAGTGGCCAGTTGCGTGAACACAGCTCCCTTCAGCCTTGACTCCCTGCAGTCTTGACTCCCTGGGCTGAAGCAATCCTCCCACCTCAGACCCCTGAGTAGCTGGGACCACAGGATGTGCCACCATGCCCAGCTAGTTTATTTTTACTTTTTGTGGAAATGGGGTCTTCCTATGTTGCGTAGGCCTCAGCCTTCTGGGCTTACCTCAGTCTCCTGAAGTGTTGGGATTATAGGCATGAGCCACTGTGCTCGGTCCCCATTTGTTTTCATTATAAGTTTGCTTTTACAACTTAGATAAAGGTGGGAACACAGTTTTCAAAATGGAGACAGAACAAGAGATAAAGAAACATAATTAAACGGAGGGTTGTCTTTGTGGGAAGAAAGTGCTTTCTGTGAAAGTGCATTTCTGTGAAAGCACTTTTAGTAGGACTGCTGTTTTTAGGCCAAAGTAGAAGGCCAGAGGCAGTTTTTATTCGGATTTCCTCATCGTTTCCATCAAGGTTTCAGTTGTTATAAAGGATGGGTTGAAATCAGTCTGGACTGAGTGTCGTTTGCTGCTGCTGCTTATGAGAATTAGGTGTTTCATTTGTGGCTTTGAGTACCCTCTGGTCACATGTAACTGAACAGGTGCAGTCATGTGAAAGTTTTAGCATTTTAATGAAGAAAAAGTAATCCCTTTGGAGGGAAATACAACGAAATGGAAGTGTGCCTTATTGACTTTCCCATATGTTTAGGTTTTCAAAGTTACGTTTTAAATGAAACTGTTAGGTAATTGGCAAAACTTTGCTTTTTAAAGACTATGGGTATATTTGGGAGCTTGAGACTTGTTTTAGCTTTTTGGGTTTACAGTAAGGGGCAAGGGTATTTGGTGGAGGGGAACTGGTTGGTTGTGGTTGAAAACATTCAGACACTATTCTAGGTCTAAGAAACCCCACGGTTTAGTTTTGTTTTGTTTTGAGACAGAGTCTCTGTCACCCAGGCTGGAGTGCAGTGGTGCGATCTTGGCTCACTGCAACCTCTGCCTCCTGGATTCAAGCGATTTTCCTGCCTCAGCCTCTCGAGTAGCTGAGACTACAGGCACATATCACCAAGCCCAGTTAATTTTTGTATTTTTTTGTTTGTTTGTTTAGTAGGGACGGGGTTTCACCATATTGGTCAGGCTGGTCTCGAACTCCTGATCTCAGGTGATCCACCTGTGTCGACCTTCCAAAGTACTGGGATTACAGGCGTGAGCACTGCGCCCGGCCAGAAACCCCACAGTTCTAAAGCTGGCTCTGTGAAGAAAGGGTTAAGAGAGTTTTCGGTGTGGAAATAAAAGGAACCTATCCTGTTTGTATGGCTAAGGTTTTTCAGGGTCCTAAAGGACTGAATCCTGTTGACCAAAAACCCAGTCTTCTGGGCTTCCCCACGCCTGCTTTCTCTCTTTCTCTTGGAGTTCAAGGTTGAGGCAGGTGTCTGGGTGCTGCTGTCTCAGTTACAGCGTCCTCGTGGCTGGTGGAGGGTGAGACCTGTTTCCAGGCCTGTCCTTCGCATCTGTGCAGTGAATTATTTATTATACTGGAAATCTGTAGGGGCTCTTTTTTCCGTTTGTAAAACAACCAGTGTGTACCTGCTCATTATTTGAAAATGTTGGCTTTTTCTTTTTCTTTTTTTTTTTTTTGAGACGGAGTCTCGCTCTGTCGCCCAGGCTGGAGTGCAGTGGCGCGATCTCGGCTCACTGCAAGCTCTGCCTCCCGGGTTCACGCCATTCTCCTGCCTCAGCCTCCCGAGTAGCTGGGACTACAGGCGCCCACAACCGCGCCCGGATAATTTTTTGTATTTTTAGTAGAGACGGGGTTTCACCGTGGTCTCGATCTCCTGACCTTGTGATCCGCCCGCCTCGGCCTCCCAAAGTGCTGGGATTACAGGCGTGAGCCACCGCGCCCGGCAAATGTTGGCTTTTTCTCAACAAAACATTTTTGTAACTTATATGAAAATTTCTTCTGTCATGGTAAAATTCATAAAACTTTCCCCCTCGTTACTTAACTCTAAGAAGTGTGATTTTTAAGAATGGCTGAAATTGAAATGTTATTTGTAAATGCTTAATAACTTTCTGATATCAGAGGTTATTTTTCATGTAAAATTAGCAAATAAACCTCTTTTTGTGGTACATTGATAGTAAGTTGCCCTTCTTCTCCTCCCTATGGCACTTTTTAGACTTAGGATGTTAACGTCTTAGGATAAAGAATGCAGTATTTCCAAGTAAAGGGAAGATTGCGTAGGCTGCTTGGTTCCTGAGGTTTTACTAGAGTTAGGATTAGCTTACCACTGCATTTATATCTGGCACAATCAAAGAAGACTTTGATTTAATTCTGGATGATGATGTAAACTTGAAATCATTATGGCTATACTGTTTAAACGTATCTAAAATAGAGAAGGTAAGAAGCAGTGAAGGACCTTATTTTTCTCTTAAGAAATCAAGCTTTGTTAGTATCCACCATGTTTCTAGATGTGGTTTTACATCTTGCAAAACAGGAAATAAAAGTAGAAAACCAAAAAAACCCCAGAGCACCACTCTTGAAAGAATTAAGTTTTTAAAAATGATTTTGACTAAGATGTCTGGCTGATTAAAGGGTGTGCAGAGCATAAATAACCTTTGCCTTTTCCGATGGTGACAAAGAAGAAATCCAGCTTTCAGGAGGCCAAAGAGCGCCTTGAGAACTTGCAGTGTTAGTATTCCACCACCCCACAGTTGATTTGGATTTTTGAGAACTTGCCGTGTTAGTATTCCACAACCCCACAGTTGATTCGGATTTCAAGGAATTTTTAGACTTTGCGAATTTTTTCTTCTCTAGAATTGTATGTTTGGCTCCTAATTTATTTAAATTACATACATAGATATTTTTGTTACTTTGAGAATAGTCTATCTGAAATTTGAAGTTCTTTAGAGCTTAATATATTAAATATGCTAACACTCAAAACATTTTCTTTTTCTTTTCTTTTCTTTTTTTTTTATTGAGACGGAGTTTCCCTCTTGTTACCCAGGCGTGATCTCGACTCACCGCAACCTCCACCTCCTGGGTTCAGGCGATTCTCCTGCTTCAGCCTCCCGAGTAGCTGGGATTACAGGCATAAGTCATCACTCCCGGCTAATTTTGTATCTTTAGTAGAGACGGGGTTTCTCCATGTTGGTCAGGCTGGTCTCGAACTCCCAACCTCAGGTGATCCACCTGCCTCAGCCTCCCAAAGTGCTGGGATTACAGGCGTGAGCCACTGCACCCGGCCAAAACATTTTCTCATAGGAATTTTTCCTCTGACACAAGAGGTATCTTTGAATTGTATCCTGTATCTTTTAGTATGAAACTCAGAAAAGTGGTATGCGCTTGCACTTACAGTTTAGGTAATGTTAAGCATATGTAGCCTTAATGAGATTTACATTCATACTTTATTTTTCTTTGGCAAAGTGATTAGATCTGATTCTGCTAAACTTGGGTTCTCATTGGATGACTGGCCTTTAAAAGAAGATGATATTGAAACTGACTCTTATTAAAAAGGACATTTAGTAGAAGCTAATGGTACAGTGAAGTTTTAGAGAGTTGAGGAGAAAATCTGTCTTAGAACTTAACCTATACCTTTTCCTTAATAGCTTTCTTCTAAGCCCATAAATACATGGGTTCAGGGGGTGAGCGAAGGCAGATGGAGGGTGAGGAAGAGAGAAGGACAACAGCTCTCAGACGTTGGAGAAGTGCTGGGACTCGTGTCAGTGTTGCCTGTGTTGCTTTTCTAGTGCTGCTATAACTAACCACCGTACCCTTAGATTTATTGTTTTATAGTTCTGTTGATTAGAAACCTAACGTGATCTGCCTGGGCTAAAATCTAGGTAGGTCGGGCTGGTTCCTTCTGGAGGCTCCAGGGGGGAATCTGTGTTCTTGGCTTTTCCGTGTTCCAGAGGCTGCCTGCATTTGGCATTCGGCCTGCAGTGCTTTCCTCAGTCTTCAAAGCCAGCTTCGTGGCATCTCTCTGGCTCCTCTGCTGCCCACCCCCCTTTTTTGGAGAGAGAGTCTCAGCTCTGTTGCCCAGGCCGGAGTGCAGTAGCACAATCAAGGCTCACTGCAGCCTCAACCTCCTGGGCTCAATCAGTCCTCCCGCCTCAGCCCCCCACAGTGCTGGAGCTGCTGTGCCTGGCCCCTCTCCCACTTTTGGATCCTCGTGTTTACATTGGGCCCGCCCGAACACTGCAGGGTCATCTCCCTCTCTGCTGATTAGTAACCTTAATTCCCTTTTCCATGTAACCTAAGGCATTCACAGGTTCCAGGGATGAGCAAGCTGGAGGTTTTTCCAATAATGTTCCCTGCTGTCCCCCGATGCCATCCAGGATCCCACACTGTGTTTAGTTATCATGTCTCCTTAATCTCGTCTGTAACCGTTTCTCAGTGTTTCCCGTTTTTCATGACCTTGGCAGTTTTCATGAGGGCAGTGTGTGTGTGTTTTTTTTTTTTTATGTCTTTGTGACCATTCGCACATTTGGCATGTTTGCAAAGCACTGTGTGGCTGACTTGTGGCTCACCTGACTGCTTTTCCAGATGGGCTGCGGTGCACTGTACGGTGGGAGAAGAGCTCTGTGTCTTCATTTAGCCGGAAGGAGCGCCATGTTTTATGGAAGGGACTTCTAAAACCAGACAAACTCTGCTTTTTCTGACGTTTCACTGATTTCCTCCACAGATGTTCATTGGTTGTTCACTGTGTGCAGCGCTGTGGCCTCCTGCTCTAAGATCTGGGAGAAAGATGCATTCAGTTGACTAAAGCTTGCATTAAGTATTGGTTTTTATGAAAAGAGAGATAACAGATCGGAGGAGAGAAAGGCTCTGTGACCTGGGAGATTTAACGGAAGAAGTGCTATTTTTTTTTTTTTTTAACTGTAAGTTATGTTTCTGTTTTAAAAAAAGAATCAGTGGAATGTAACTGCAGAAATCAGAGTAAGGGCATCTTAGACTGCGGGAAGGCTGTGGACAAAGGCTGGGAAGGCCGCATGTAACGTGAGAAAGTCAGCCAAACCTGTCTGAACATGAAGCCCGTCAAAGAAGATGGTAGCAGATGAAACTGGAAGCATGATTAGAGTTGGATTGTATAGAGTTTGCAATGATAGACCTGAATTTCGTCTGCTGACTTTTTTTGAGGCGGAAGATGATGTGTCAGAGTTTGCAGGTGGTGGATGGGCTAGATGAAAGCACTGACTTGGCAGCACTGTGGTGCCTAAACTGTTCTTTTTTTGAGATAAGGTCTTGCTGTGTCACTCAGGGTGGATACAGTGGCATGACCATAGCTCACTGCAGCCTTGAGCTCCTGGGCTCAAGTGATCCTCCTACCTCAGCTTCATGAGTGGCTAGAACTACAGGCATGCGCCACTACACCAGGCTAATTTTTAAAAATTCTTTGTAGAAATGGAGTTTCACTATGTTACTTAGGCTGATCTCGAACTCCTGGCCTCAAGTTGTCCTCCTGTCTCAGCCTCCCAAAGTGCTGGGATTACAGGCACAAGACATCATGTGCAGTCTTAAGAAGATCCTTACAAGAGAACCTGGAGAATCTTGAAACAGGGAGGGGACTTGGAAAGCAGACTGTGTAGGCAAATTGTGAAGACTTAATGGTGTTTGTTAGCAGGTATTCATTAAAAAGACTTGGAAAAAGAGAAGACAAATTGATTCCTAGTGAGGGGAATGGGGCAAACATTAGTTAGGAGAGTGGCGTCGTGAAAGCATAGAGCAAAGGAGACAGAAAAGAAAGCAGGAATGGGGAATGGGGCGGTGGAACAGAAGCTGGGTGCTGTTTACTTTGTGCCTACTGTATGTCATACTCCATTCTCTGCCCTGGAGACATTTGACAGATGTGGATGTTGCTGGTGTCATTTGCCCACATTCTGGAGGGAGATGTGGGCATCTCAGTTGAGGAAAGGAAATGGCTATTTGGGGAAGTCTTGAGGGGCAGAGCCTTGTGTTAGATGGGTACCTGCTGGCTCTGCTCAGCTCAGCAGCTCTGGTATTTGCCCTCAGATATTTTGTCAGGACAGTGTAAAGTGTGGACCAAGATAGTAGTTTTGGGTCCACATAGAAGGGGAGTAGAGATTTTGGAGGTTGAAGCCTGCTGCTAGAAGCAGCATAGAAGAAGAGGGATTCTGTTTGCCCAGGCACACGGTTAGGCTCATCTTGGACTTGTTTTATATCTTCTACTACTTCTACGCACATATTAATAGATACCTAATTAATATTTGGTTGGAAATCTTAAAAGTTAGAATTTTTTTCTCTTTTTTTGAGACGGAGTCTTGCCTCTGTCACCCAGGCTGGAGTGCTGTGACTTGATCTCGGCTCATTGCAACCTCCGCCTCCTGGGTTCAGGTGATTCTCCTGCCTCAGCCTCTCAAGTAGCTGGGACCACAGGCGCCCACCACCACGCCCGGCTAATTTTTTGTATTTTTAGTAGGGGCGAGGTTTCACCGTGTTAGCCAGGATGGTCTTGATCTCCTGACCTTGTGATCCACCTGCCTCAGCCTCTCAAAGTGCTGGGATTACAGGCGTGAACCACCGCGCCCGGCTGATGCTTAATATTTTATGCAAGAAACATTTAATGTGTTAAACCTGTGCCAGGCTTATGAGCTCATGTGAATGTTGGAGAGTTGCCTCAAGTGAGTGGTGTGCAGCCTCCCTCTGGGTATGAGCCTCTGTGGTCTGTCTGTGTGTGGGGCAGCAGCACCGGGCCCTTTGGTTTGTTGGGTGGCTGTCTCCGGCCGCAGTCTTTCTGTCAGCGCCCTAAATTACATTTCAGCGTAATTGCAGATGCAGAGATGAATGGGGAGCAGAAGTCGGTGTTCTGGACACGCCTCATTGCCCTGCATGTACTCAGGTCCAGGGCTCTTAAAGGAAGTTGCTTCCGGGTAGGGGAGGCCCTGTGTGGCACACTTTCTTTCTTTGTGCTTATTTTTACATAAGCCCTCCAGAGTCTGGCTGAGTCCTTTTCTTAACCAACCCTTCCCTCACAGGAGAACATTTTACTGTCTTTTTTTTTTTTTTAAGATGGAGTCTGTTTCTGTCGCCCAGGCTGGAGTGCAGTGTCACGATCTCAGTTCACTGCAACCTCCGCCCCCTGGGGTTCAAGTGATTCTTTTGCCTCAGCCTCTCGAGTCGTTGAGATTACGGGCGCCCGCCACCACGCCCGGCTAATTTTTTATTTTTAGTATAGATGGGGTTTCACCATGTTGGCCAGGCTGGTCTTGAACTCCTGACCTCGTGATCCACTCCTCTCGGCCTCCCAAAGTGCTGGGATTACATACATGAGCCACCGTGCCCAGCCAACATTTTACTTTTTTCCGGGGTTACCTTGAGGGAGATTGTTTTACAATTTGACACTGCCACAATGCAGTGTCAAGATTGTAGACAATCAGTTTCCTTCTTGATTGTTAGACTGCACTGGATTTGCCATTGAGATCCATAAGGGCCTGGGTGACCTTCACTCTGGGGTTTCACTAGTGCACTGACTACTGTGCCAGTGGGCACAAAACAGCTCTCAGGGCCTGAGATCAGACAGCACAGCTTGGCCCCTCCTTCCTTTTTTTTTCCTTCTCCTTTTTTTTTTTTGAGCTGGAGTCTTGCTCTATTGCCCAGGCTGGAGTGCAATGACACGATCTCGGCTCCCTGCAACCTCTGCCTCCTGGGTTCAAGAATTCTCTTGCCTCAGCCTCTGGAGTAGCTGGAATCAGAGGAGTGCGCCACCACGCCCGGCTAATTTTTTGTATTTTTTAATAGAGACAGGGTTTTGCTATGTTGGATAGGCTGGTGATCTGCCCACCTCAGCCTCCCAAAGTGCTGGGATTACAGGCGTGAGCCTGGCCTGCCACCTTACTTTTTTTTTTTTTTTTGAGACGGAGTCTCGCTCTGTCACCCAGGCTGGAGTGCAGTGGTGCGATTTCGGGTCACTGCAACCTCTGCCTCCTGGGTTAAAGTCATTCTCCTGCCTCAGCCTCCTGAGTAACTGGGACTACAGGTGCCTGGCACCATGCCCGGATTAATGTTTTTTTTTTTTTTGAGACGGAGTCTTGCTCTGTCACCCACGTTGGAGTGCAGTGGCATGATCTTGGCTCATTGCAAGCTCTGCCTCCTGGATTCATGCCATTCTCCTGCCTCAGCCTCCCGAGGAGCTGGGACTACAGGTGCCCGCCACCACGGCCTGCTAATTTTTTGTATTTTTAGTAGAGATGGGGTTTCACTGGGTTAGCCAAGATGATCTCAATCTCCTGACCTCGTGATCTGCCCCCTCGTCCTCCCAAAGTGCTGGGATTACAGGTGTGAGCCACCGCGCCTGGCCTTTTTTAAATTTAATTTAATTTATTATTATTTTTTTTGAGACGGAGTTTCATTCTCGTTGCCCAGGCTGGAGTGCAGTGGCATGATCTCAGCTCACTGCAACCTCCACCTCCTGGGTTCAAGTGATTCTTCTGCCTCAGCCTCCCGAGTAGCTGGGATTATAGGCATGCGCCACCACACCCAGCTAATTTTTTTGTATTTTTAGCAGAGATGGGGTTTCTCTGTGTTGGCCAGGCTGGTCTCGAACTCCTGACCTCAGATGATCTGCCTGCCTTGGCCTCCCAAAGTGCTGGGATTGCAGGCGTGAGCCACCATGCCAGGCCTAGATATTTTTTATATCAGGTCACGTGTTTTATCTAGGAGGCAAACTTTCCTTGTAATTAGTGTTTCTTTTTTCTTTTTTTTGTTTTTGTTTGAGTTGGAGTCTCCCTACTGCGTCCGGCCGTGATTAATGTTTTTCTAGTGATGCTGCAGTCGCTTGAAGTCAGTTAACTGTCACCTGAATCTTCAGGGACTGGGTTGGGTTGTGGGGTGGGTGGTGGCATGACTTGCTGCTGATGGGACAGGAGGACCCACTACTCACACAGGTACCACAGTTGTGGCTCTTGAGGCCTGAAGGTTGAGGTTGCAGTGAGCTGAAATCATGCCACTGCACTCTAGCCCCGGTGACAGAGTGAGACCATCTCGGGAAAGAAAAAACGTTAGGTCATTATTTACGCACCCAACAAGTGAAAGGTCTGGAGGGCCCAAGTGAGGACAGCTCAGTTCGGGCATGTTTAACCTCCAGATTACCTCGTCCTTGAGAAATTTAGGAATAATCCCAGTTTCAGTCTTTTGTGGTGTGGTTCTTTGATGTTAGTCATGGGAATAAGGAATTTGCATTTAGCCTCAAGAGTTGTGGAAAGTCCTAATGAGAAATATCACGGGCAGAAGCTGCTGCTCGCTTCAGTGGTGCAGGTGATGATTGTGCCGGAGAACTGTGCATAGCCAGCTGCTGGAGGAGAGGACGTGGCCTCCACAGGCAGCTTCACACTAGGGGGTGACTGTTGGGGGCAGCAGGGATGAAAGGGACACGTTCGTATGCTGCTCAGTTGCTTATGTCAGCAGGATGTCCAGGTTGCGTTTTTGGGGGGCAGTGGGTCCTTGAGACCTGAGACCCATTCTCTTTGGAACGTAATGAGTTACCAGGTGGGCTGCGGGAGAATGTTCAGTTGTGGTACGGAGGCGTTGGGTTGCTTAACCTCAGAAGGATCTTTTTTTCCTATGAGTTGTGTAGAAGAAGATGTCTTACATAGATTTGAAGGACATTGAAAAAACAAAAACAAAAACAAAAAAACCAACCCCAATTTGGCTTTCCTTCTTTTTTGTTAGGGTGATAGGCCTATGTGCATTTCTGTTTCCTGGCCCCTGGATGTGAAAAGTGGGTCATTGGAGGCACTGGGAGTGTTGCCATGCTGGCCCCAGAGGCCTGTGTGTGCTGCTGGCGAGGCAGCTGGGCCACTGTCGCTGTGCCCTGACAACAGTGGTGGGAACTGTTCCTGAAAGTGTGAAATAAGATTTCAGTTTATTAAGCGCTCCTCTCATTACGCCATTGTTTTCTTTTTCTTTTTTGATTTTTTGAGCTTCTTTTGAAGCCACAATAAATTGGGATAGAAAGAATACATACCCAGAAACAAATATTAGGTTTGATTTTTTTATTTTTTATTATTTTTTTCAGATGGAGTCTTGCTCTGTTCCCAGGCTGGAGTGCAGTGGCGTGATCTTGGCTCACTGCAGCCTCCGCCTCCTGCATTCAAGCAGTTCTTCTGTCTTAGCCTCCTGAGTAGCTGGGATTACAGGTGCCCAGCACCATACCCAGCTGATTTTTGTATTTTTGGTAGAGACGGGGTTTAACCATGTTGGCCAGGCTGGTCTCGAACTCCTGACCTCAGGTAATCCAACCGCCTCAGCCTCCCCAAGTGCTGGGATTATAGGCGTGAGCCACTGCACCTGGCCTCTCCAGTATTTTTGTTATTAAAATGTTAAATACTGCTGGGTGCAGTGGCTCATGCCTGTAATCCCAGCACTTGGGGAGGCTGAGGCGGGCGGATCACCTGAGGTCAGGAGTTCGAGACCAACCTGGGCCACATGGTGAAACTCTGGCTTTTCTAAAAATACAAAAAATTAGCTGGGTGTGGTGGCAGGTGCTGTAATCTCAACTACTGAGGAGGCTGAGGCAGGAGAATTGGTTGAACCCAGGAGGCGGAGGTTGCAGTGAGCCGAGATCGCGCCACTGCGTTCCAGCCTGGATGATAGAGTGAGACTCCATCTCGGAAAGAAAAAAAAAATTAGGCGTGATGGCCCATGCCTTTCATCCCAGCTACTCAGGAGGCTGAGGCAGGAGAAACGATTGAACATGGGAGGTGGAGGTTTCAGTGAGCCACGACGGCGCCACTGCACTCCAGCCTGGGCGACAGAGCGAGACTCGGTCTCTAAAAGAAAAAAAACAAAAGAAGGAGAAATGACTTAAAGGTGCCGCTTTTATACTACACTTCTATTGTGTCTGTTTTCTGAGATACAAATTTAACTATAGCTAATTCTCTTATATGATAAATACTGGACAAAGACAAGACCGAAGGAGACCCTTTTTCTCCGTGTTTCTGACTCTGCTTTTATCAATAGATGCTCGTGGTACAGTCTTCCGCTCACTTTCCCTTTCACCTCTGAGGTGCGAGCTCCTCGCATTCTAGATTGTTACCACGGCATGTGTTCCAGTCTCCATGCTATAGTCTTCCACTCACTTTCCCTTTCACCTCTGAGGTTCATGAGCTCCTCGCATTCTAGATTGTTACCACGGCATGTGTTCCAGTCTCCATGCTATAGTCTTCCGCTCACTTTCCCTTTCACCTCTGAGGTTCACGAGCTCCTCGCATTCTAGATTGTTACCACGGCATGTGTTCCAGTCTGTGCTCATGTATAAAACGTGTGTTGTGTCTTAACGTGATACTGTGAGATGAGTCTGCCCAGAGGGACTCTGAAGTCAGGACTGTCTTTTCCACACCTCTCCACCCTAGCCCTCATCGTGGCTCAGAGAGAACCAGATTCAGAGTGTGGTGAGGGGAGGATGAGGTGGTTTCGGGTGGGCGGTGGGTCCCCATCTCTGCTGGAAGTGTAGTGTACCTCTAGGGTATGTTCCAAATAGTTGGTTGTAAGACCACGGAGGAGAAGTCTGTTTCGGCAGGCTAGTCCCTCGGCTTGAGGTCTCGGCGTCTGTAACCGCCAGCCTGCAGAGCCCCACCTGGCTGAGTCAGGAGTGTGTTGTAACCTGCCCACCTGCCCAGGCTGGTTAGAAGCAAGCGTAGGCATTGGGTCTGCCTGTCCTGGTCCAGGCACCTCTCCTGGTTTGGCCAGGTTTTGGTTTGTATTTATTCCTCATGTTGACATGTAAATAATACCGTTACAAAACAGGTAGTTTGCTTTGCTGTTCTACGAACAACCCAAGAACCTGAGGGTAATAGGACACATTAACATTCTTCTAGTTAAGAGTTCTGATTTTGTGACTTCAGAGGACATATGACCATCCTGACTGTGGCGGGTTATTAAGGCTGTGACAAGTCACAGGTAGCTGTAGGGATGTCAAAGATAGGTTCTTTGAATTTGATTTCATCTTTTTTTTTTTTTTTTTGAGACAGAGTCTCGCTCTGTAGCCCAGGCTGGAGTGCAGTGGTGCAATCTCGGCTCACTGCAACCTCTGCCTCCTGGATTCATGCCATTCTCCTGCCTCAGCTTCCCGAGCCCGGCTAATTTTATTTTTGTATTTTTAGTAGAGACGGGGTTTTACTGTGTTAGCCAGGATGGTCTTGCTCTCCTGACCTCGTGATCCTCCCACCTCAGCCTCCCAAAGTTCTGGGATTACAGGCGTGAGCCACTGCGCCCGGCCTGATTTCGTCTTTTGAGAATGGGCTGCTCTACTTGAAATTGGGTTTGTAGTTTTGGTATTTTGATGTGAGAAGGCATTGGCTAACATTTTTGTTCTCATAATTTGCATATTTTCTGTGTTTTTCCCATTGTTTGGCTCAGTTGTTTTTCTTTGTTTTTTTTTTGAAACAGAGTTTCACCCTGTCTGTCGCTCAGGCTGGAGTGCAGTGGCGTGATCTCTGCTCCCTGCAACCTCCGCCTCCCAGTTTCAAGCAGTTCTTCTGCCTCAGCCTCCTGAGTAGCTGGGACTCCAGGTGCCCTCCACCATGCCTGGCTAATTTTTAAATTTTTTTAGTACAGACAGGGTTTCACCATGTTGGCCAGGCTCATCTTGGACTCCTGACCTCAATTGATCCACCCGCCTCGGCTTCCCAAAGTGCTGGAATTACAGGTGTGAACCACCGCGCCTGGCCTGGATCAGTTGTTTTCACGTTCCTTATCCCTCTTTAAACTTGGGAGGGCATTGCGTGTTTCATGGAGATATTACAGCAAAGATCAGAATTTTGATTGTAATTGTTTTGTTTGTTGTTGACTTGCTCTAGTTACTGTTTTCAGACTTCCAGTGTGAACGATAAAAGATTGTTTTAAAATTTTAGGAAAAACTATCTTTCGTGTGGGTAGTGAATAAATAATTAGCATTAATGTTACTGATGTCTTCTACCTAGTTCTTTATCAGAATTCTTTTCCTGGCTGCAATATTTCATTTTAATAGAGAATAATTTTCATGTAAAACTGGTTGCTTTATATTTTCTTTCTGGTTGCTATAGAAACAGTGCAGTGTGGTGGGTTACGGGGCTTTCATGAGGGAGCTCTCTGGGAGGCAGCAGCCGCCTGGTGATGAGGGAGGGGCACGGAATTGTCGTCTTTCACATCCCAGCTTGGCCGTGGAGCCTCAGGAGCTGCCTCGCCAGAATGATGGGATTTTCTTGTCCCTCCAGCTTAAATGCTGTTGGCTTTGTTCTCCAGTGGAGTGGCCATTGCCTTTTTTCCTACCTGTGAGCTAGTCCATCTCTCCAACCCACTGGCGATCCAAGAGCTCTCCAGCCTTTCTCTGCCTGTCATGGTCAAGACGGTCTGTTGGAAAATTACTGACTGAACAACAAATGCCAGAAATTGCCCTGAATTGTGGAAGTCCCGGCTGCCACCCCCTTACTTGAGGTCCTCATCTCACTGCACCAACAGGGGTGAGGAGAGGGCAGGGGTGAGGAGAGGGCAGGGGTGGCCCTGCACACTGCTGGGGAAGAAAGGAGGCAGCTCCTGGCCAGGCAGGGCACGGCCTTCCTTGCTAGATCATCAGCACAAATTTGCGTTTGAAGGTTTAACTTACATTTTCTTTTTTATTTGGATTATATATCCGTAAGTTTTGGGTTGTTATGCAGTATTCTGAGGATTGACGTTGGTGGCATACGTTAACCTTGAAAGCAGCATTTTGTTCATTATAAAAAACTTGGAATATAGTAATTGAGTATGAAGTAATTGAAGCTGTGAGGTCCGTTATAAGGAACTTGGTCTTGGGAGTCTCTCCGAGCCTACTCTGGCTTGGGAGGCTGCCTTGGTCTCAGTGAGGCTGGCATCGTCTGTGTTGGTGGGAGGTTGGAAAGAGCGTTTGGCATTCTGAAGAGTGACCTGTGCTCCCTTTCTGGCAACCAGTCATTATTTGTGCGTGGAAGGAAGTAGCATGGACGAAAGTTTTTCTTTCAAATGGGATGATGGGTGGGACTGTATTTCTGGTCTTAAAAAAATTTTTTTTTTTTTTAATAAGGTAGAGACAGGGACTCACCATGTTGCCCAGGCTGGTCTCAAGCTCCTGGGCTCAGTCGTTCCTTCCACCTTGGCCTCCCGTAGGCATGAGATTGTAGGCATGAGTCGCCATGCCAGGCCAGTGTGTTTCTTTGCTACTGCTGTGTAACAGATTGACACATGACGCATTCATGATCTCACGGTTTCTGTGGGTTGGAAGTCTGTGCACAGCTTAGTGGGATTCTCTGCTCAGCGTTTCATCAGGTTGCAGCCTTGGTGTTGGGTGGGACTTCGATCTCATCAGAGGGTCAAATGGGGAATGGTGTGCTTTTGGGCTCTTTCAGGTTGTGACAGAAGTTGTCTCTTTCTGATTGTGGGACGGAAGTCTTTGTTTTCTTGTTGACTGTCCCCTGAGGTCTCCTCTTGACCCTTAGAGGCCCAGGCCCCCTGTACTTGCTTGGCAGGTAGTCCCTTGCAGCGTGGCAGCTCCCTTCAAAACAGCAAAGAGTCTTCTGCCTCAGTAGACTAAGTCTTACGTAACATCACGTAGTCATGGGAGTGACATCGCATCAACTTTGCCACCTAATGCAGCGCAGTCAGTGGAAAGCTGTTCCATTGTGTTCACCACATTCTGTGGGTTAGAAGCACGTCACAGGTCCCGCCCGCCCTGCACTCCAGGCAAAGTGACTACAAGGAGGCACTGTGGGGAGATTGGGTGGGGAGATTGCCAGGCTTACCTAGGGTCTGTCTGCTGGCCTGGGGTGTTCTTCATTCCCTGGATACTGACATGTCAGTCTCTGGGAATTGTTTGCATCTCTCTCTCCTCCATGACGTGTCAGTCTTTGGGAGAGGGGTGCATCTCTTCTGTCTCCTGCATTTGCATGCACTCCCAGATCCACTTGTAGAATGGAAGTAGAATCAAGACTCGTGGCCACAGATTGGGTGGACAGGACACTTGGGCTTGCCCTGGTACTGTCAGGCTTTTTGCCCTATATCTTGTATTTCCTGCTGTCCTGCCTGCCTCTCAGGCTTATGGTGAGGATGAGATGAGACGATGGATGTGGTCAGTGAAGCAGCTGGTCAGGGCCTGTTGGAATTCCACTCTAGTCCCGTCTGCCTCTTTCTCCACCTCTGTCCTCTAGGCAGAGATTGGTTATTTTCAGGAGTAAGTGTGGGATCATCAGAGTTCTTGAGGTCTTTGGTTTCTGTCTGAAATTCCCTTCTGTCCTTTCCCTGACTGATGCCTACTCATCCTTCAGGCCTCCACCTTCCCAGTGATCTTTTTTTTTTTTTTTGAGACAGGGTCTTGCTTTCTTGCCTCGGCTGGAGTGCAGTGGTGTGATCTTGACTTACTGCAGCCTTGACTTCTTGGGCTCAAGCCAAGCCATCCTCCTGCCTCAGCTTCCTGGGTAGCTGAGACCATAGGTGTGTGCCACCCCACCTGGCTAATGTTTGTATTTTTTGTAGAGACGGGGTCTCACTGTGTTGCCCAGGCTGGTCTCCCGACTTCTGGGCTCAAGCGATCCTCCTGCCTCAGCCTCCCACGGTGCAGGGATCACAGACATGAGCCACCATGCCTGGCCCCCAGTGAGCCTCCTGGTCTCATGGCTGAGCTGTTCGACTTCACTTGTGACTTTGCCATTGGTTAGATTTCACCCTTGGTCTTGCGGTGTCCTCTGCTCCCCTCTCTGGTAATAATTTATGTTGTGTTTTAGTTACCTTTTGCTTCCTTTCTGCTGAGTGATACTTGTTGGATCCTCAGACACAAGGCTTGGCACACTTACGGCAGATACCGAATAAAACAGTAACACTCTGGGGCCAGTATTTAAATGGTGTGCACAGCCACCAGAATGGAATCAGCTGGGCACAGCGGAATGGGAGGTTGATGTTGCAGTGACCCATGAATATGCCACTGCCCTCCAGCCTGGGGGACAGAGCAAGACTTCATCTCAAGCAAACAAACAAACAAATCAATCAGTGGATCAGAAGAGGTGATGTGCTCGTGACTCGAGTCCCTGCTCTGCCGTCGAAGCTTCTCCAGCCTTACTGCTCCTTTGCTTTGGATCTTTTCATTCCTAGGTTTATTGTTGAGTCTGAGACGGTTTTTCTTCTCTCTTCCCCTTCTTAGTAAATATGCAGATCTCCTAATAATGCACCTGACTTAGAGATCTTGGTACCGTACCCACAGATCCACACAAACACAAAAGCACAGGTGATACTCAGGTTGGAACATGACGATGCAAACTCAGCATCCCCATTTGCCTCTCACTTTTCTGTCTTTCTTAGCTGTGTCCTGTGAGTGTGTTTTGGGCAGTGTTGACAGCAGGTTCAGCCTCAGAAAAAGGATGGGAAATGGCTCTCAGACTCAGAGCCCTAAACGTGGTCCGCATCAGGTTTCTGCCCTGATCCTGACACCTCTCTCTGCCTGGTGGAGAGCACCTTTGCACCTTTGCAAGTGAGGGTTAGGGCTGGGCACAACAGCTTCCTATTTTGTTCAAGGAGATGTGTCTGGAGATAAAATGAGCCTGTGGTGTTTGGCAGGGCTGCATGCGTCGGGGGTCATAGCCATGCACCTGATGTTCAGGAGCTGGTAACTGGGGGAGTAAGGACTTAAGGTACATGTTTTACTGTTTCCTCTTTGCTGTGAGGTGTTGTTGCATGTGAGTTGATTCGGGTGGTAAATGAAATCGTATCTTTATTTTTTGAGACAGTCTCACTCTGTCGCCCAGGCTGGAGTATAGTGGCATGATCTCAGCTCACTGCAAGCTCCGCCTCCTGAGTTCAAGCAACTCTCCTGCCTCATCTTCCCAAGTAGCTGGGATTACAGGTGCCCGCCACCACACCCGGCTAATTTTTGTATTTTTAATAGAGACTGGGTTTCACCATGTGGGCCAAGCTGGTCCTGACCTCGGGTGATCTGCCCACCTCTGCCTCTCAAAGTGGGGATTACAGGCATGAGGCACCGCACCCGGCCATGAAATCATATCTTAAGTGTTTCCATGGTGGCCTAATTTGTTACCTGAAGCTTTTTCTCAGAGCAGCCTCTAGCAAGGAGAATCACTTCCTGTCGACTCCTTCAGGACTGCAGGGTAACTTGGTGAATGCTTGCATCTTGTGAATTCCTGAGTGGTGAGAGCACCACTCCACACAGGACTTCAGGGCAGCAGGCTTTTAGGTTTTGCACACAGTTCCTCGAAAGCTGTGATTTGGAAATTGTTAGAATTTCTAGATAGTATCTAGTTTGGAGGGTCAATAGTGCTTTATTTATTTATTTATTTTTACTTTTAAAATAGAGGTGGGGTCTCACTCTGCTGTCAGGCTGGTCTCCAGCTTCTGAGCTCAAATGATCCTCCTGCCGTGGCCTCCCAGAGTGCTGGGGTTACAGGAGTGAGCCACTGCGCCCAGCCGCAGTCATGCTTTTAAATTGAGGATATAGGAAGGAAGGCTTTGGCTGCTATGCTGTCATGAGATTTCTTTTTTTTTTTTCTTTGAGACGGAACCTCACTCTGTCCCCCAGGCTGGAGTGCAGTGGTGCGATCGATCTCGGCTCACTGCACCCTTCGCCTCTCAGGTTCACGCCATTCTCCTGCCTCAGCCTCCCGAGTAGCTGGGACTACAAGTGCCCACCACCATGCCCAGCTAATTTTTTGTATTTTTAGTAGAGACGGGGTTTTACCACATTAGCCAGGATAGTCTCGATCTCCTGACCTTGTGATCCGCCCGCCTTGGCCTCCCAAAGTGCTGGGATTACAGGTGTGAGCCACCGCGCCCAGCCGCTAATACTTTTTTTCCCCTCCTTTCTGAGTCTATCACGTTAACCAGTATTCCTTACCTACGTTTAGTCTGTACGCAAAACACCCATGGCTGCCTCTCCTCAGACTGACCCGTGTTCACCTGGACTTGGATAAGCCTCACTGTCATCTGGGGTGTGTTTCTCCTTGTGTGCCTGTCATAATAGTGCATCACATTTCAACGCTTCTTCTACAGGGCAGGATTTGTAGAAAGGGTTTGAATCTTAATGATAAGCTATGACCATGAGTAAGTTACTTCATTTTTCCTTGCTTTTGGTTTTCTTGTAAGAATTGGGATTATAGGCCAGGCATGCTGACTCAGGCCTGTAATCCCAGCACTTTGGGAGGCCGGTGCGGGCGGATCATGGGTTGAAGACACGAAGACCATACTGGCTAACACACTGAAACCTGTCTCTACTAAAAATACAAAAAAATTAGCTGGGCATGGTGGCGGGCGTCTGTAGTCCTAGCTACTCAGGAGGCTGAGGCAGGAGAGTGATGTGAACCCGGCAGGCGGAGGTTGCAGTGAGCCGAGATCACGCCACTGCACTCCAACCTGGGTGACAGAATGAGACTCCATCAAGGCCGGGTGCGGTGGCTCAAGCCTGTAATCCCAGCACTTTGGGAGGCCGAGACGGGCGGATCACGAGGTCAGGAGATCGAGACCATCCTGGCTGACACGGTGAAACCCCGTCTCTACTAAAAAATACAAAAAACTAGCCGGGCAAGGTGGCGGGCGCCTATAGTCCCAGCTACTCGGGAGGCTGAGGCAGGAGAATGGCGTAAACCCTGGAGGCGGAGCTTGCAGTGAGCTGAGATCCGGCCACCGCACTCCAGCCTGGGCGATAGAGCCAGACTCCGTCTCAAAAAAAAAAAAAAAAAAAAAAAAAAGAATGAGACTCCATCAAAAAAAAAAAAAAGTTTTTTTTTTTGTATTTTTAGTAGAGACGGGGTTTCACCGTGTTAGCCAGGATGGTCTCCGTGTCCTGACCTCGTGATCTGCCTGCCCTGTGTGGCCTCCCAAAGTGCTGGGATTACAGGTGTGAGCCACTGCGCCCGGCCTACTTTTTCCTTTCTCATTTGCATACCTTTTATACCTTTTATCTCCTTTCTCTTGGGCTAGAACCTCTAGTGCAGTGTTCCAAAGAAGTGATGAGTGGAGATGAGCCAGATGCGGTGGCTCACGCCTGTAATCCTAGCACTGTGGGAGGCCAAGGTGGGTGGATCACCTGAGGTTAGGAGTTTGAGACCATCCTGGGCAACACAGTGAAACCCTGTTTTTACTAAAATGCAAAAATATTAGCCAGATGTGGCAGTGTGTGCCTCTATTCCCAGCTACTCAGGAGGCAGAGGCTGGAGAATTGCTTGAACCTGGGAGGCAGAGGTTGCAGTGAGCCTAGATTGCGCTACTGCATTCCAGCCTGGGTGACAGAGTGAGACTCAATCTCAAAAGAAAAAAGAGAGAGGATATCACAGGCTTATTTCTTTTTTTCTCTTGTTTTTTTGTTTTTTTTTGTTTTTTGGGAACAGAGCCTTACTCTGTGGCCCAGGCTGAAGTGCAGTGGTGGCTCACTGCAAGCTCTGACACAGGCTTATTTCTGATGGTAATTGAAAAGTGTCCACTTTTTCACCATTAAGTTTGCTAAGGGTTCCTAAAGGCACTTTGTGAGGTTAAGGAAGTTCCCTTCTTTTATAGGTTTGCTAAGTATTTATCAGGAATGGACATTGAATTTTATAATTTTCTTTTACATTGATTTATCATTTGGTTTTGTTTTTCAAATGTTTAGGTTTTGTTTTTTGAATGTTTAACCAATCATGTATTCCTGGGTTAAACCCACATGGTGACAGTGTGTCATTCTTCCTGTATGATACATTGGCAGGTAGGCATCAGCTGAGCCCTGCACGTTTCACCATCCAGCAGGCGGCCGCTGGGGCTGCCAGGGCAGCAGAAGCAGAAGCAGGGGCCACACAGCTTCACTTCTGCTGCACCCTTCTTCTTTTTGAGCCGGAGTCTCACTCTGTTGCCCAGGCTGGAGTACAGTGGCGCCATCTCGGCTCACTGCAGCCTCCGCCTCCCGAGTTCCCAAGCAGTTCTCCAGCCTCAGCCTCCTGTGTAGCTGACGTTACAGGCCTGTGCCACCATGCCCGGCTAATTTTTGTATTTTTAGTAGAGACAGGATTTCGACATGTTGGCCAGGCTGGTCTTGAACTTCTGGCCTCAAGTGATTCACGGGCCTCGGGCTCCCAAAGTCCTGGGATTACAGGTGTGAGCCACCGTGCCTGGCCAACTTTTGCTTCATTCTGTTGGTAATAGCAAATCAGTGAGGGAGACCAGATTCTAGGGGTGCAAAATAAACTTTCCCCCCAACCTCATGATGGGAGGAGGGACACTCACATTGCAGGTGTGGGTGAGAAGCTGCGAGAGTCTATGCCATGTGGCATAGCTACCACAACAACTTCAACCCAAATCCTCTTAGTTTTGCTGTAGTCATCCTCATAATTGCTGAGATTTCTGCTTTGGTTTCCTTATCAAATTAACACTAAGTTAATAGACCCTTCTTTCCAAGTTCATGACTACAGTGTCACCAAGTGATAAAGACTGCAGTCTGTGCGCCATGGCTCATACCTGTGATCCCAGCACTTTGGGAGGCCGAGGTAGGCAGATCATTTGAGGCCAGGAGTTCAAGACCAGCCTGGCCAACATAACGAAACCCCGTCTCTACTGAAAATACAAAAGAAACTTAGCTGGGTATGGTGGTGCACAGCTGTAGTCCCAGCTACTCGGGAGGCTGAGTCAAGAGAAACAGTTGAACCCAGGAGGCAGAGGTTGCGGTGAGCCGAGATCATGCCCCTGCACTTCAGCCGGGCAACAGAGCGAGACATTGTCTCAAAAAACAAAACAAAACGCTGTGGGTAGCAAGTCACCCGGTTGTCTTATCTGATTTTTAAAAACATATGCAGTACGTCTTATGGTGTCTTGATTGGATTCACAGCAGCATTTGGGATCAGCTGTGCAGTGCATCCTGCATGTTGAAGAGTGATACGAGGCCAGATACAGTGCCTGTAGTCTCAGCACTTTGAGAGGCTAAGGCAGGGGGATCACTTGAGACCAAGAGCTCAAGACCAGCCTGGGCAGCATAGCAAGACCCTGTCTCTACAAAAATAAAAATAAAACTTAGCTGGGTGTGATAGCGTGTGCCTGTAGTCCCAGCTACTTTGGAGACTGAGGCTGGATGGCCACTTGAGCCCAGGGTTTCTTTTTAGAGACAAGGTCTTACTCTGTGGTCCAGGCTGGAATGCAGTGTTGCTGTCACAGCTCACTGCAGCCTCAACTTCCTGGGCTCAGGCAGTTCTCCCACCTCAGCCTTCCAAGTAGCTGAGACTACAGGTGCGTGCCACCATACCCAGCTAGCTAATCTTTCTATGTTTTTTGGTGGAGATGGGGTTTAGCCATATTGCCGTGGCTCATGTTGTACTCCTGGGCTCGAGCGATCCACCTGCTGTGGCCTCCCCAAGTTGTGGGATTATAGACGTGAGCCAAGGCTCCTGGCCCGATTTCAGCTTGTTGGTTTGGCAACTTTGGTCAATAAAAGTTTATGTGGTCTTTTTCTACCCCCACCTTCTCACTCCTGGCACAGAGTTCCTGCAACCTTTGGAATTTCTTGTGTGATAGGATGTCGTTTGTTATTCATAACTAGCTCTTTTCAGATCACACCAGAGTTTAGGCTAATGAACTGACAGGGTAGGGCTGGTCACCAGGAAGACCAGGTGATTATTAGAAGGCTAGAGCTTTCATCTGCAGCCACTGACCTCCAAGGAGGGGAGCAGGAGCTGAAGATGAAGCTCTAAAAACTCGTGGACACGCCCGAGTCGTGGGAGGGCCCCTGCCGCCCACACCTTGCTTTTTGCATCTTTTGTGTTTGCTGCTGCCGAGTTGTCTTTTTTATGTTTTCCGTGTCGAACACGTGGGATACAGTTCGACAGCTTTTAATACCTTTGTCTACTAATTTTAACACCTGTTTCAGTTCTAAGTTGGTTGATTTCTTTTCCCTCATTATGGTTTGTATTTGTGTTTTTTGAGCACTAATCATAATTCTCTGAGGCTTGTATTTTTTTGCTTCTTTGCATGCCTAGTGATTTTTGTTGGATGCCATGCATTAGGAATTTTACCCTGTTGGGTGATGACTTTCTTTCTGAAATTATAAAATAAGATGTAGTTCACAGAATACAAAATTTACCATTTAAAGCTCACAGTTCAGTGATTTTTAGTATATTCATTATATTGTGCACCCATCACCCCCACTGTCACATTCCAGCACGTTTCCGTCCTCACGAGGTCCCCTGTCTCGTCAGTCCGTGTTACCCTTCCCCCTTTCCCTGACAACCGATACTCTACTTTCTATCTGGATTTGCCTGTTGTGAACGTTTCACATAAATGGGAATTAAGTCTTTTGGGTTTTAGATAAGTAAGATAATCATTTCCTCTTCAGAGAATGGAACTGTCAGCAGATGGGGCTCGTTACTGAGGGGGCTGCATGCACTCTGGTGTTCACCGGGTGTGCCTGAGCCCACTTTCAGTGCAGCAGGTTCTGCCAGCGTCTTTTTCTGGGCAACTTGTTGAGTTTATGACGCAACCTCCTTTTACTGGTCCCTGTTGTGATCAGCACCCTAAGCTTTTAGAAAGTGTGATGGTGGCCGGGTGCGGTGGCTCACGCCTGTAATCCCAGCACTTTGGGAGGCTGAGGTGGGCAGATCATGAGGTCAGGAGATCAAGACCATCCTGGCTAACACAGTGAAACCCCGTCTCTACTAAAAATACAAAAAATTAGCCGGGCGCGGTGGCGGCGCCTGTAGTCCCAGCTACTCGGGAGGCTGAGGCAGGAGAATGGCGTGAACCCGGGAGGCGGAGCTTGCAGTGAGCCGAGATCGCGCCACTGCACTCCAGCCTGGGCAACAGAGCGAGACTCCGGCTCAAAAAAAAACAACAACAAAAAAGCAAAAACAAAAAAAGAAAGTGTGATGGTGGCTGTGGAGCAGAGGAGTCATCTTTTTGCTCGTACACGTGATGTGCCAGGAGTACATGGGAGTCGTGTGCCAGTGGACACACAGAAGAGACTTTTCCTTTGTCTCATGGTGGAATGCTGGAGAAGCAAGTGTTCCCACCTGCTGAGCAGCTGAAAGCAGGCTTTCCGCGGATGTGTGCGGGCCGGCAGTGTGGCACAGAAAGGCCTCGACGGACTGTCTGCTCTTCACGGCAAAGAGTGTGCTGCCCCTGTTCTCTGTCGTGGCCTCTGCTGTAAAGATGAGAGAAGTCCAACGCCAGTCTAATTCATGATTCTTTTTTAGGTAAGCTTTTTAGGATTTTATGGAAACTTGTAGGATTTTCTGTTTATATGTGGGAGTCTGACATTTTGCTATTTTAGGGTTTAGATTGTTACTTTTTTATATTGGTTAGCATCTTGAAGCTCTTTTAATATGCAGACTTGTCTTTTTCATTCCATCTCAGTTTTTCTGTCAAGGGCCAGGTAGTAGATACGTTAGACCTTGTGGCCGTGTGTTCTCTGACAGCTCTTCAGCTCTGCTGTGGTATCATGGAAGGAACCGGGGCCACACTTAAAACGAGCCTGACTGTTTTCCAGTTAAAACTAGTATTAACACTGAAATTAGAATTTCATATAATTTTCACCTACCACAAAATGTTATTTTCTTTCTCAACCAGGTATAAATATAAACCTC
The DNA here is from genome assembly GCF_043159975.1 of Macaca nemestrina. Classification (NCBI taxonomy): domain Eukaryota; kingdom Metazoa; phylum Chordata; class Mammalia; order Primates; family Cercopithecidae; genus Macaca; species Macaca nemestrina. The sequence continues at coordinate 88,410,214 of NC_092142.1, read as the reverse complement.
ATTCTTAGCCTGTGGACTGTCTAAAAAAGACATTGGGCCAGATTCGGTCCCTGAACCTCAGGTGGTTTCCCCATCGTAGTAGGTGAACTTGGAACTATGTGGCTTTATTGATTTTTGTCCTTGAAGCTTTTCCTGTGCAGCGGTCCTGACTTTCTGTAGAGTTTGATCTCTGCAGCTTCTTCCTTCTGTAGAGTTTGATCTCTGGTTTCTCTAGACTGAAGTTATTTGATCTCATTTACTTTCTGTTAATTTAGGTGCTTAATTCTGGTCATCTGTTGGCATATCATTCCTCTGTTTTCCAGTGCCGTTACGGATTTATTCTTTTCTTTTCTTTTATTTTTTTTAGATGGAATCTCACTCTGTCGCCCAGGCTGGAGTGCAGTGGTGCGATCTTGGCTCACTACAGCCTCCACCTCCCAGGTTCAAGCGATTCTCGTGCCTCAGCCTCCCGAGTAGCTGGGATTACAGGTGCCTGCCACCATGCCCAGCTAATTTTTTATTTTATTTTTATTTTATTTTTATTTTTGAGACGGAGTCTTGCTCTGTGCCCCAGGCTGGAGTGCAGTGGCGCGATCTTGGCTCACTGCAAGCTCCGCCCCCCCCGGGTTCACGCCATTCTCCTGCCTCAGCCTCCCGAGTAGATGGGACTACAGGTGACCGCCACCTCGCCCGGCTAATTTTCTTATATTTTTAGTAGAGACGGGGTTTCACCGTGTTAGCCAGGATGGTCTCGATCTCCTGACCTCGTGATCCGCCCGTCTCGGCCTCCCAAAGTGCTGGGATTACAGGCTTGAGCCACCACGCCCGGCCTATTTTTAGTAGAGACGGAGTTTCACCATGTTGGCCGGGCTGGTCTTGAACTCGTGACCTCGTAATCTGCCCACCTCAGCCTCCCAAAGTGCTGGGATTACAGGCGTAAGCCACTGCGCCTGACCAGATTTATTCTTTTCAAAATGTTTGTTACTTTAAGAAATTTTAGTTGAGAGGGATAGATTCCACCATTGTGATCTTTTTTTTCTTTTGAGGCGGGGTCTTGTTCTGTCACCCAGGCTGGAGTGCGGTAGTGGGATCTTGGCTCACTGCAGCCTCCACCTCCCAGGTGCAAGTGATTCTTGTGCCTCAGCCTCCCTAGTAGCTGGGACTATAGGCGCCCACCACCATGCCTGGCTAATTTATGTTTTTTTTTTTGTTTTTTTTTTTGAGACGGAGTCTCGCTCTGCCGCCCAGGCTGGAGTGCAGTGGCCGGATCTCAGCTCACTGCAAGCTCCGCCTCCCGGGTTTATGCCATTCTCCTGCCTCAGCCTCCCGAGTAGCTGGGACTACAGGTGCCCACCACCACGCCTGGTTAATTTATGTATTTTTAGTAGACACGGGGTTTTACCATGTTGGCCAGGCTGGTTTTTAACTCCTGACCTTAAGTGATCCTCCCACCTCACCCTCCCAAAATGTTGGGATTACAGGTGTGAGCCACTGCACCTGGCATTACCGTTGTGATCTAATAGTACTGCAGTACTATTATTTCTTGTAAATAGAATTGCAATGTGACAGGAAGAACTTCCACCATAGGTGTTTTGAAGAAGTTAATTTTTTCCATAAGTAGAAAGCTATGGGAACATGAAACCTAGTAACAGTCTATTGCTTGTAACTTAGGGAATTAATTTTGAATTAAATGTGAACTAGACAATTTGCCATGGAATACTACGTTGAAATTATTGAAAAACACTGAGTGTGAGGCTTTTCTTAAATGAAGCTTGTGACAGAGGGAAGTATACCAGTGATTAAGAAGATGCTGGGATGGGCTTTTGCAATAGATGCTCTGCAGGTCTCCAAAATGAGCACCAGATGTGGGGAGAGGGCAGTGACAGAGTCTTCGGAACGTTCTGAGAGCTGAGCTGCTAGGAGACAGGCTTAAATGAGAACCCTAGTTTTTAAAACTTAATGTTTTAATGGAAATGACCATAATTATTAGTGTAGAAAGATAAATTTTGGCCGGGCGCGGTGGCTCACGCCTGTTATCCCAGCACTTTGGGAAGCCGAGGCAGGTGGATCACAAGGTCAGGAGATCGAGACCATCCTGTGAATGGTGAAACCCCGTCTCTACTAAAAGTGCAAAAAATTAACCAGGCGCGCTGGTGGCGCCTGTAGTCTCAGCTACTCGGGAGGCTGAGGCAGGAGAATGGCGTGAACCCGGGAGGCGGAGCTTGCAGTGAGCTGAGATCCGGCCACTGCACCCCAGCCTGAGCGACAGAGCAAGACTCTGTCTCAAAAAAAAAAAAAAAAAAAAGATACATTTTATTTATTTAGATTAGAAGATGAAGTTCAGAGAATTTAGGTAGCCTAAATAAGATGGCATAGTTAATAATTCTATGAACTTTTCCTTGTTTAGTAAATTTAGTATTAAAATGGAATTATTACGTGGGGTGGGGTGGCTCATGCCTGTAATCTCAGCACTTTGGGAGGACAAGGGAGGCAGATAACTTGAGCACAGGAGTTTGAGACCAGCCTGGGCAACATGGTGATACCCCGTTTCTACAAAAAATACAAATATTAGCCAGGCGTGGTGGCACGTGCCTGTGGTCCTAGCTCCTCAGGAGGCTGAGGGGAAGGATTGCCTGAGCCCAGTGGTGTAAAATTGACCATCTGTACCATTTCTGAGTGTGCAGTTCTCTGGTATTCGATTCACATTGTGTTAAGCCATCACCACCATCCCTCTCCAGAACTTCTTGGTCTTCCCAGACGACACCGGCTACCCTTAACACTGTTTCTGCGTCCCTCTCCCCGTAACCCCAACCACCAATATGCTTCTCTTATGAATGTCACTACTCAAGGCACCTCTCCTATAAAGGGGAGGTCATAGGATATTTGTCCTTTCTTCTCTTGTGAATGTCAGTGCTCAAGGCACCTCTCCTATAAGGGGATCATACGATGTTTGTCCTTTTGTGACTGGCACATTTCCCTTTTGGATCAGTTTGTTACTGTGGGTCAGAGTCTTCATTTGAACAATTTGCCCCCACAGCTCAGAGTCCTCAGTTGTGACCACCCTCTGCAGGTCAAATTCAATTTTTGTTTACTGACTTATTTTGAGGCAGAGTCTTGCTGTCTTGCCTGGGCTGGAGTGCAGTGGTGTGATCGTGGCTCACTGTGGCCTCGACCTCCTGGGTTCAAACAACCCGCCTGCTTCGGCTCCCATAGTGATAGGATGACATGCGTGAGCTGCTGTGCCCAGTGTCAAATTTAATTTTTTTTTTTTTTTTTTTTTGAGACAAGAGTCTCATTCTGTCACCCGGGCTGGAGTGCAGTGGTGCTATCTTGGCTCACTGCATCCTCCACCTCCCAAGTTCAACCAGTTTTCCATATTGGCCAGGCTGGTCTTGAACTCCTGACCTCAGGACATTTATAGAATACATTTATTATTTTTATGACCAAAGCGTGTGATTTTTTTAAATTTTAATTTTATTTTTTAATTTTTATTTTTTTTTGTTTTTGAGACTGTCTTACTCTGTTTCCCAGGCTGGACTGCAGTGGTGTGCAATCTCAGCTCACTGAAATCTCGGCCTCCCAGGTTCAAACAATTCTCCTGGCTCAGCCTCCCGAGTAGCTGGAATTACAGGCTCACACCACCACGCCCAGCTAATTCTTTTGTATTTTTAGTAGAGACAGAGTTTCACCATGTTGAGTAGGCTGGTCTCAAACTCCTGACCTCAAATGATCCACACCAGGATCTCTCAAAGTCCTGGGATTACAGATGTGAGCCACCGCGCCTGGTGGGCTTGCTTCTTTTAGTTTATCCTAACTCTACATTTAATCTAGAAAACAAATCTTTGAGGGGTTACTACAAAGCTAACTGAACATCATAATGTGTCTAGCACATGCATTTCAGGGCTCCACTGCAAGGAGCTGTGCTGAGACCAGCTGAATCATGATTAATAATGGAATCTAAGGAACACAGGCCTCTAGATGTGACCCTTGCCATACCCTCAGATTACATCAGGGCAGAGCTAATAGTCTGCCTGGCCCTGAACCCACGCTGCCCTCAGCCACCCAACACCTTGGAGGCAAAGAACACTCCCTTTCATACCATGTTGTACAAGGTGTAGTAAGAGACCTGCTTTTTTTATTTTGAGACGGAGTCTCGCTCTGTCGCCTGGGCTGGAGTGCAGTGGCGTGATCTCGGCTTACTGCAGCCTCCGCTTCCCGGGTTCACGCCATTCTCCTCCTTCAGCCTCCTGAGTAGCTGGGACTACAGGCGCGCGCCACCACGCCCAGCTAATTGTTGGTATTTTTAGTAGAGATGGGGTTTCACTGTGTTAGCCAGGATGGTCTAGATTTCCTGACCTCGTGCTCTGCCCACCTCGGCCTCCCAAAATGCTGGGATTACAGGTGTGAGCCACCGCACCCGGCCTTTTTTTTTTTTTTGGATACAGGGTCTTGCTAGGTCGCCCAGGGTGGAGAGCAGTGATACAATCTTGGCTCACTGCAATCTTGACTTCTGGGCTCAAGCGATCCTCCAGGCTCAGCCTCCTGAGTAGTTGGGACTGCAGGCACTACCATGCTCAGCTACTTTTTTTTGTTTGTAGATATGGGGCCTTGCTGTGTTGCCCAAGCTGGTCTCAGATGCCTCGAGAAATCCCCTTGCCTAGGCTTCCCAGTGTGCTGGGATTACAAGCATGAGCCACTGTTCCTGGCTTTTATTTTTTTAAGCCTTTTTTTTTTTTTTTTTTGAGACTGAGTCTGGCTCTGTCGCCCGGGCTGGAGTGCAGTGGCCGGATCTCAGCTCACTGCAAGCTCCACCTCCCGGGTTTACGCCATTCTCCTGCCTCAGCCTCCCGAGTAGCTGGGACCACAGGCGCCCGCCACCTCGCCTGGCTAGTTTTTTGTATTTTTTAGTAGAGACGGGGTTTCACCGTGTTAGCCAGGATGGTCTCGATCTCCTGACCTCGTGATCCGCCCGTCTCGGCTTCCCAAAGTGCTGGGATTACAGGCTTGAGCCACCGCGCCCGGCCTTTTTTAAGCCTTTTAATAGAACATGATCAGTTGTTTGATAAATACTGAAACAGTACTAGGAATCAGTTTTTTTAGTTGTTTACCAAACATATTATGCAGGAACTAAATTCACAAAAAGTTCTTTTGAAATTTGGTCCACAAATTTACTGAAGGTTGGAAATTAAAAACTTGTAAGAGGCCGGGTGTGGTAGCTAAAAAAAAAGAAAAAGAAAAAAAAGGATGCTTTCAGGCTTAGAGTTAGTCTTTTTTTTTGAAAATTTTCACAACTTCAGAAAAACTTCATGGACAGGTTTAGAAGCATCTGTTTTATTGACTTTCCCGATTTCTTCGTATGAGTCAGTAATTGTTTTTGTTAACTTGAGGATGGGTCTGAATTCTCTTTCCCAAGCTCTCTCTGCTGTCTTCACTCTTACCACTGTTCCCTCCTCTCAAGACATGCTTCGATGCAGATCTCAATATTACGGTCAGAAAACAGAACCAGATGCACATCTGCCTTTCTCATCCATGCTCTTGGCCCAACCTTGAAGGTTGTCTTGATTTCTTAGAAATTCATCAATCAAGAATTTATTCGTAGCATTGGCAGCCATTGTCTGATCCATTTCCCATGTGAATAAATGCATGTGTGGTTATTTCCTCTAGCACAGTCTTCCCTTTAATATAGTTTTCAAAGAGTTCACCACTGTGAATCTGGGGTCTTTCATCACAGAGAAGTTTTCCTGAAGACAGGTGTCTGTGATCAGTGTCACGACGGTGTGGGTTTGCTGTATCCCCTTGCCAGTGCCAGGACCCCTGAGGAACCACAGGACCAGTGGGCAGCTTCATGAGGCCGGGACCGCAGAGGAGGTGCAGGCAGCCAGTCAGCAGCAGGAAACTGAGGCCCAGGGCACGCAGTGGCCAGCAGCAGGCTGGCTCCCTATTTGGGAGTTTAAATCAAGTTTTGGTTACCTAAGGCAAAGCAAGCTTGGATTTTGTTTAAGGAGATGTTGTGGAATGAAACAGCTTCTTTGTAGCAAGCAGCCTTGGAGATGATGAATGGAACATGTCTGAACGTGTCAGAGTGATGCTCAGCCTTCCAGTGGAACTGCACAATCATGAGTGAAAGCCTGGCAAAGAATTTTCTTTAATGTACAATGTTATTCCTAAGAAATGAAATCCAGGTATCTCAGTTACGTAAAGCAAGTGCTCACGTACAACAAGAATCGGAGTTTATGTTTTGAAGAAAATTGGTTGAGTTTTATTTTGATTAAACCGCTAAAAAACCATTTCAGAAACTTTTTTTTTTTCTTTTTGTGTCACTGCTTTTCTAGCGCCACCCCACAGCAGTGGTGTCTGAGAACAGAGCTGCAGGCGGATGGCTGCGGTCTCCAGTTCCCAGGAGCAGGGTCTCCAGGGCTCTGGCCAGGATATCTTTCTTTGGGAGCAACTCGTTGCGAGGTGCAGTCTCAGCCAGGTGCTTGGTCTGAATCTGACGATTGTGTATTGGTTCACGTGGGTCCATTCAGCTCCACACTTGTGCGTTTCACATGTCCCTGGATTTCTTCAGTGATGTTTATACCGGTATACTTTGTGTAATAAAAGCACCCATTCGAGAAGGTACTGTAGGATGAGTTTGGTAGTTTTCTTACCCCACGTCTTAAGCACCAGATTGACATAGACGTTTCCATTACTGCAGAATGCCCGTTTGTAACCAGAACCTTCTACGGCCCCAAGCACTGCTAGCCCACTTTCTGTTATTATGGATTAGTTTTGCTCATTTTAGAATTTCATATTAATGGAGTTTGTAGTCTTTTTTTTTTTTTTTTGAGATGGAGCCTTGCTCTGTCACCCAGGCTGGAGTGCAGTGGCGTGATCTCAGCTCACTGCAGCCTCCGCCTCCTGAGTTCAAGTGATTCTTCTGTCCTAGCCTCCCAAGTAGCTGGGACTACAGGTGCCTGCCACCACACCTGGTTAATTTTTGTATTTTTAGTAGAGACAGGGTTTTACCATATTGACCGGGCTGGTCTTGAACTCCTGACCTTGTGATCCGCCCACCCCATCCTCCCAAAGTGCTGGGATTACAGGCGTGAGCCACTGTGCCTGGCCTGGAATTTGTAATCTTTTGAGTCTGACATACTACTCTAATTTTCTAGAGGTAGGATTCACGTCACGAACATCCTACCACTCTGACCACTTGAAAGTGTACAATTCCCTGGCCTTTAGCACATTTACAACTTTGTGCAACTAGCACCATTATCTCTATTCCAGGATATTTCCGTTTCCCCAGAAGGAAGCGCTCCACTTCTCCCCAGCTCTTACAGCCACTTGTTGACTCTGTCACCGTGGATCTGTCTATCGTGGAGACTTCCTAGGAGTGATTTCATGTAATATGTGGCCTTTAGTGTCGGCTTCTTTCACGTAACATGTCTTTGGAGTCCATCTATGTTGTATGTCTTGGAATTTTATTCCTGTTTACTTGTGAATAATGCTGCGTTGTCTGGGTGGAGGCATTATGTTTACCCATTCATGTCTTGATTGACGCTTGGCTTGTTTCCACCTTATTTTTTTTGAGGTGGAGTCTTGGTCTGTCATCCAGGTTGGAGTGGCGCAATCTCGGCTCGCTGCAACCTCTGCCTCCCAGGTTTAAGTGATTCTCCTGCCTCAGCCTCCTAAGTAGCTGGCATTACAGGAGTGCACCACCACGCTCGGCTAATTTTGTATTTTTGGTAGAGACAGGGTTTCTCCTTGTTGATCATACTGGTCTCGAACTCCTGACCTCAGGTGATCCACCTGCCTTGCCCTCCCAAAGTACTGGGATTACAGGTGTGAGCCACCTTACCTGGGCCCCGTTTCCACCTTCTTTTTTTTTTTTTTTTTGAGACCGAGTCTTGCTCTGTTGCCCAGTCTGGAGTGTAGTGGTGCAATCTTGGTTCACTGCAACATCTGCCTCCTGGGTTCAAGTGATTCTCCTGCCTCAGCCTCCTGGGTGGCTGGGATTATAGGTGCCTACCACCACACCAGGCTAATTTTTCTATTTTTCTATTTTTTAGTTGATACGGGATTTCAGCATGTTAGCCAGGGTGGTCTTGAACTCCTGACCTCAGGTGATTGGCTAGCATCAGCCTCTCAAAGTGCTGGGATTAGAGGTGTGAGCCACCACGCCCGACCTGTTTCTACCTTTTTGACTGTTTTGAATAATGCTGTGAGCATGTGTGCACAGGTTTTCATTTGAATACTTTTTGGGTGAACACCTCGGAGTGGAATTGCCGTGTCATATCTTAGTTCTGTGGTTGCTTTTTGAGGAATTGCCAGAGTATTTCAGCAACAGCTACACCATTTTACCTGCCTACCAGATAGGTCAAAACGCACAGCCCCAATTCTGTGAGAATCGAATCTGCAGCACTCTCTTTTGTACCAGCAATGGGGCTGCTGTCTCCAAGGATGGGGTGTGTGAGCAGGTAAGTTCATCACCATAGCTCTCTCCTGCCCGAATTGAGCAGCTTTTTCATTAGGCGTTCTCTGCTTGTTAGAAGTTTTTGATTAGATTCCACAGTTCTGAAGATGTTGATTCTGACAGTTTTTGCCAGGTTACTCATTGCACTGTTGGAAGGAATGAGTTTTGGAGTTCTTGTTTGTGCTATTTTCAGTTACATCCCCACCTGGTGTGTTTTGAGGTTTGTCCATGATGTGGCGCGTGTAACTCCTTTGTGGTTTTTCTTACTGAGTAGGTTATACATCTTTGTTGGCTCTGCACTGCTGCTACAGCACTTAAGGGGAGATAGCATGAGGAACCCTAACAGCACCTGGGGAAGCAGCTTGAGGAACCAGAGCAGTGGTAGCCGCTGAGAGTCTCACCTAGAGCCACTTTCATCATGGCTTGATTTAAGACAGATTTATAATTTGTGAAGGAGAAAATTGGCATTATTTTATGAGCAGTGCTTATTAAAAATTAATTGCTTATCTGAGTGTAGTATGATTGTTTTAGAAACTTGCCTTTTCTTAGGGTGTTTTTACCCACTAGGTTAAAGATGTAAGATCTGCAACCTGCAATAGAAGCCTTCTGTGCCCATGTGGGTCAGATCCTTGCTGTGGGACTCAGCGCAGGCCTCAGGTGCTCTCCTTATCTGCCCATGTGTCCCAGGCAAGCCTGCAGAAGTTGTGGTCTGTGGCCCTTGGTCTGTAAGCTACAGCCGCCCACACTTGCTGGGCAGTGACTGAGAGCAGCTCTTCAGGCTCTCTTGCTTGTGGCATGGCTGTGGTTGCGTTGGCTGTGGTTGCGTTGGCTGTAGTGTGCCAGGGGGTGTTGCGAAGCACTGCCCTGTGATGAGTTGAGCGTGCGTGCCGTCTGCATTGTGGAAGGTGGTTGTGAAACACGCACTACCTGCTGGGTGCTCTTCTGTGTGCTCCGTGGAGATCCACTCGGACAGTCCTGGGGACTCCTGAGATGTGGGTGCTCCTCTGCCCCTTGCGGCAGAGATAAGTCAGTTGAGGCGCAGAGAAGTTGGGCCGCTTGCCCAGGGCCACACAAGTTGGAAGTGGACGCCAGCGGTGGACCCTGGGCGGGCTGGCTCCAGAGTCCTGCCTCAGAATCACAAGTTCTATCTCCAGTCATGTTTTGTAATACTTCCTGTTCTTCTTGGACAGGTCAATGGCATACGGTCTCTTTGTTTGTCACTGTGTCTTCAGCACATCACGTTGTCCTGAGTGTGCTATGCTTGTATTTTCCCATGTATGTTCTCATTCTTGAGAAAATGTTTTGTGCTTTTATTTAAATAACATCTCTCTTGCCTCCTTTCTGTTAGCCACACTTTTTGAAGTACGCGATACAAGTGATGGTCAGCTGGCAAGCAGCTTTGTCCTGGGGGACACCTTGGCAGGCAGGACATGTTCCTGTGAAAGGTGGTTTGGCTTGTAATAGTGTCTGGGAAGGGAGAGAATTCTGTCTTGTGCCACTTACATTAGTACTTTAACTTAGTTGAAATTCCTATTAGAATTTTTGAGGAAACGTTCATAAGGAAATAGGTGTTCTCTAAGGGATTCCTCTTCCATTTTGAGTTGGAAGTTGGTATAAACGTGGTTATTTACCTCGAGCAATAGTTTTCTTATTTCTGGGTTTTGAAACATTGATGTAAGCAAGCTGAAACAAAATTTAATGGCAGAGAAATAGTTTTTGAGAGTATCTAAGAAATGCACTTAATCCCTGAAGGGCAGGGCAATAAAAACAAAAAGGAGCCAAGATATTTGTCTTGTTAAATGCTATTATTAAAACAAACAAAAAACGAAAAAGAAATGTGCTTAAGATGTTATGTGTAGCCAGCCGGGCGTGGTGGCTCACATCTGTAATCCCAGCACTTTGGGAGGCCGAGGCGGGAGGATTGTTTGAGCCCAGGAGTTTGAGACCAGCCTGGGTCTCAACATAAGGAGACCCTGTCTCTATTTAGAAAATAAAATGAAAGGTGATACGTGTTTCTCCGCGCATGTGTGGTTGTATGGAAAAGCGGGTGTGTGCAGTTTCTTTCTAGAAGACCATGTGAAAACAAGAACCTAAAAGTAGTGAGGGGAATAGGACCTCTTAATTTTCAAAGATACCATCAAAGTATTCTTTTTTAAAATTTATTTATTTATTTTCTGAGACAGCCTCTCTTTCTGTTGCCTAGGCTGGAGTGCAGTGGCGCGATCTCGGCTCACTGCAACCTCCACCTCCCGGGTTCTGGAGATTTTCCTGCCTCCTGCCTCAGCCTCCTGAGCTGAGATTACAGGCTCCTGCCACCACACCTGGCTAATTTTTGTATTTTTAGTAGAGATGAGGTTTCACCATGTTGGCCAGGCTGGTCTCAAACTCCTGACCTCAGGTGATCCACCCGCCTCCGCCTCCCAAAGTGCTGAGATTAGCTTTCTTGATTTAAAAAAAGTAAACGGCTGTGTCCTCACCCTCTGTGGTTTCTAACAGAAAGCTTTGTGTTACTGGTTTTAATCATACCCAGGGTGTGGGAGAGAATTTGGGGTTCCTGGAGCCATTGGTGGCAGGACACCAGGTGTGGTTGGTCCTCCCTACCTTGCCCTCTCGGCTTGTGGCTCCTGGGATGCGGGGTAATGGGTGTACTCTGCTGTAATTCCTGTCTCTAACTTGCAAATGAGTTTTTTTGTTTTTTTTTTTTTTTTTGATACAGAGTCTCGCCTTGTTGCCCAGGCTGGAGTGCAGTGGTGTGATCTTGGCTCACTGCAACCTCTGCGTCCCAGGTTCAAGCGATTCTTCTGCCTCAGCCTCCCGAGTAGCTGGGATTATAGGTACACGCCGCCACGCCTGGCTAATTTTTTATTTTAGTAGAGATAGGGTTTCACCATGTTGGCCAGGCTGGTCTTGAACTCCTAACGTCAGGTGATCCACCTGCCTCGGCCTCCCAAAGTGCTGGGATTATAGGTGTGAGCCACCACACCCAGCGCAAAGGAGCTATTTGATACCAGAGGTTAAATTTTGAACGTCTGGACATGTTTTAAAGATTTTTTAGGATTTTATTGCGGATTGCGCACTAAACTTTAGGTCTTAGATTACAAAAGTACAATTATACAGATAGTTGACTTTTCTTTCCAGTTTTTAAGATTCATTGAAATACTTTTTCCATCACAAATTGATGCATTTTAAGTATGCAGTTCAGTGACTTTTAGTTAAGTTTAGTTAAGTTTGCTTACTAAAAGTGATTTGTGAGATGGGCCGGGTGCAGTGGCCCTCCCAGCGCTTTGGGAGGCTGAGGTGTGCAGATCACCTGAGGTCAGGAGTTTGAGACCAGCCTGGCCAACGTTGCGAAACTCTGTCTTTACTAAAAGTACAAAAGTTAACCAGGCTTGATGGCGTGTGCCTTTAGTAATCTTAGCTACTTGGGAGACTGGCGTGTGAGGATTGCTTGAAAACTCGGGAGGCGGAGTCTGCAGTGAGCTGTCACACAACTGCACTTCTCCCTGGGCGACAGAGTGAGACTTCGTCTCAAAAAAAAGTTATTTGTGAAACCATCACCGTAATACAATTTTAGAAAAATGTTGTCACTTCAGTAAGATCCCTCCTGTCAATTTACAGTTAATCTGTTCACACCCCAGGCAACCACTAATCTACTATCTGTCTCTATTGATTCGTCTTTACAGATAATTAACTTTTAAAACAAAAACCTGAAATGCCCTTCAGACTATCAGCACTTGAGCCGCTCGTTAGGCTGGTCTGCAGAGGTGTAGTTTGGGTTCTCACGTAGGCCAGGCGTTGGCAGACTTTTTCTACAGAGGACCAAGTGGTCAAGAACTTTGCCAGCCGTAGGTCTCTCTGTTGAAACTACTTAACTTGGCCACTGAAGCATGAGTACGCCTGTGTATGGCTGTGTTCCAGTAAAACTAAGACGTTACAGAAGAAGTGCTTGGCTCACCCCGACACCTCCATCCAGGCTATAACTCTTATCTGGGTGATGAGCCAGCTGGTCTTCCCATTCCCCAATGGAAAGCAGGATGGGGCCACATGGTCATTTACATTTTCATTAGTCATTTTTGTGGCTGATGGACGGCACATTTAGTTTCTGTGTGACATTAAATTGAGCAAAAGAGAATTTAGAATATCTTGACACGCTGGGCGTGGTGCCTCATGCCTGTAATCCCGCCACTTTTGGAGGCTGGGGTAGGAGGATTGCTTGAGGCCAGGAGTTAGAGACCAGTCTGGGCACCATAGTGAGACCATAGTGAGTCTCTGTAAAATGGAATGTTTTGAGAATTTGGAGAAAATAGGAGTTTAGGAATGTATGCATAGTGAAAGAGAGTTTGGGAATGATAATCACAAGAAAGGCTTAGAGCTTAGTGGGATTGTCAGCCCTTGTCTGCAATCAGTACTAAAACAGAGCGGGTCTAGGAGTTAAAACGAACTTTACACTTGCAGCTATTTGTTCAGGGTCACAGGAAAGTCCTAACTACTTGTACACCATCGGAGGTGAGGCACAAGTTTTGTCCTTAGGGCCCATTAGGGTGGTGGTGTCACGGTAAAAGCTGTTCTTCCAGCCAGGTATACTTAGTTGTATTCTTGCATTCTGTCCCTGAGTCTTATGTTTTTATTTGCTTTTTTACAAAATGGGAGTGAATGTCTCAGGTACTTGAATTTTAAGGGAGTAGAAAGAATTGATGACATATCTTCAGGTAGCAGTCGGCTCCCCGGTCTGAGCCAGCTCCACGCTCAGGTCTTGATTTGGGTGTGGAGGTTAAGAGGAAGTCCGGGTCAGAGTCAGAATCACGCACTCTCATCACTCAGGTTCTTTCCTGCAGCATGGAGGGGAGTGTGACACATTCGGTAACACAATTGTTTGCAGATCCTGAAGTCACTGGGTCTCTTGAGAAACTGAGGGGAGAGAATGCCTTTTCCTGTTGTGAGATAAAGCACTCCCCGGTGCTTAGGCAGGGCTCCCCGGTTCTCAGGCAGGGCTCCCCAATGCTCAGGCAGGGCTCCCCGTTCTCAGGCAGGGCTCCCCAATGCTCAGGCAGGGCTCCCCGTTCTCAGGCAGGGCTCCCCAATGCTCAGGCAGGGCTCCCCGGTTCTCAGGCAGGGCTCCCCAATGCTCAGACAGGGGTCCCCGGTTCTCAGGCAGGGCTCCCCGGTTCTCAGGCAGGGCTCCCCAGTGCTCAGGCAGGGCTCCCCGGTTCTCAGGCAGGGCTTCCCGGTTCTCAGGCAGGGCTCCCCAGTGCTCAGGCAGGGCTCCCCGGTTCTCAGGCAGGGCTCCCCAATGCTCAGGCAGGGCTTCCCAGTGCTCAGGCATGGCTCCCCGGTTCTCAGGCATGGCTCCCCAGTGCTCAGGCAGGGCTCCCCGGTTCTCAGGCAGGGCTCCCCAGTGCTCAGGCAGGGCTCCCCGGTTCTCAGGCAGGGCTCCCCAGTGCTCAGGCAGGGCTCCCCAATGCTCAGGCAGGGCTCCCCGGTTCTCAGGCAGGGCTCCCCAATGCTCAGGCGGGGCTCCCCTTGCTTAGGCAGGGCTCCCCAATGCTCAGGCAGGGCTCCCCAATGCTCAGGCGGGGCTCCCCTTGCTTAGGCAGGGCTCCCCAATGCTCAGGCAGGGCTCCCCAGTGCTGAGGCAAGTCTCCCTCAGGCTGCTCAGTGAAGCGGGAGGAGCTGGGACTTGTAGCCAGTACTTCATTCTTTAGTGTGGCTCTGCCTGTCTGTGACTTTGATCATGTCGCCTGCTTTCTGTTGCCAAGATGTGAGCACCTTACCTAGCTCACCAGGTTGGTATGCACACTTCTTTTCTTTTTTTTGAGATGGAGTTTGGATCTTGTTGCCCAGACTGGAGTGCAATGACGCGATCTCGGCTCACTACAACCTCCACCTTCCAGGTTCAAGTGATTCTCCTGCCTCAGCCTCCTGAGTAGCTGGGATTACAGGCATGCGTCACCACACCTGGGTAAATTTGTATTTTTATTAGAGATGGGGTTTCTTCATGTTGGTCAGGCTGGTCTCAAACTCTCGACCTCAGGTGATCTGCCTGCCTTGGTCTCCCAAAGTACTCGGATTATAGGCGTGAGCCACCAAGCCTGGCCTGCACACTCCCTCTCTAAGTATAGAAGAATGTGGAAGGTGTGTGTGTGGGTATAATTTAAAAAAAACACACACACACATTTTCAAAGATCCTTGTTTAAATTTGCCCCATTATAGCTGTCTTCTCTCTCCATGTCTGTGTTTCTTTTTTTCTGAGACAGGGTCTCATTCTGTCACTCAGGATGGAATGCAGTGGTGGGATCACGGCTCACTGTAGCCTCGACCTCCCCAGCTCGGGTGATCCTCCCACCTCAGCCTCCAAGTAGCTGGGACTACAGGCGTGCACCACCGTTCCTCATGCCTGCAAATTTTTTTGTTTTTGTTTTTGTAGAGACTGGGTTTCACCGTGTTGGTTTGGCAGGTCTTAAATTCCTGGGCTCAAGCAGTCCTCCAGCATCAGCCTCCCAACATGCTGGGATTACAGGTGTGAGCCACCACACCTGGCCCGTCTCTGTGTTTCTATTCTTGCATTTTCTTTTTCATTTGTGATTTGAAGTAGCAAAGAATAAAAGAAGCTGCTTTGTGATGGTTGATAGCTGCTACCAAGAACTAAATAAGATGGTGATATGGGCAAGTCAAACTTGGACAGATGGCGTGTTAGGTCTGGGGTGTGGAGTTTTGCTTGTACTCAGAGTGAGCCAGAGGTGGGTGGGGATGGAAAGAGCGCTCCGGCCCTGCCGCACGCTGGGACTCACGTGTGCTCTGGTGGGTGGGGCGGTGCTGGTGAACGTTTTTTCTAGGACTGTGAGTCCAGCACAGTCTCGTCTTGGACTTTGAGAATGATTTTAGGGTACTGTAAGGTCTCAGAAGTAGTTTAACTTTACTTTTAAATGTTAAATTCATTAAATTTGTGCAATTAAATGCCTACTTTTAATTCGGCATATTTGAAGATTATTTGGAAGGTATTATTGTGCTTATGTCATTTATAAAATACTTCAATTTTTAGTTTCAACTTTTGGTTTGAGAGTTTTAATAATACAGTAGTAAGGCTAATTTAAGAAAAAAGAAAATGGAGATTTGTGTTGAGATGCTGTAGTAGGTTTGCTTTGGCCAAGGCTTTGAGTACTTTGGTGTGATTTGGAACTCATGGTGTGAATTCTAACAGATCAGGGAGAAGTTTTTCTTGAGCAGTAATATAACTTGTCCTTTCAATTCAGATTTTCAAGAAAAGGTTTCATCATTGGACTGTTTTTGCTCGTTTTACAGTTGAGACTTTTTCTTTGTATATGATATGGGAATAATTTGCACATATATTCTCCCTAACTAAAATTATCACCTGTCTGGCTTATTGAATTCCTGTGCCCACTGTCGGCAAGGTACCCACTGTCGGCAGGGTATCCACTGTCGGCAAGGTACCCACTGTCGGCAAGGTACCCACTGTCAGCAAGGTACCCACTGTCGGCAAGGTACCCACTGTCGGCAAGGTACCCACTGTCGGCAGGGTACCCACTGTCGGCAGGGTACCCACTGTCAGCAAGGGTGCATGTGACAAAGTCATCCCTGCTTCAGTGAGCCCCAGGCTCAGTCAGAGAATAGATGGCCCAACTCTCCAAGGACTTCCTCAGCAGGTATGCACCCTGCCCCGTGTTGGGGCCTTAGGGAGGAACTGGCTGCGTTCCTGTGGAGATGGATTGGACAGGTCCCTGTTAGAAGAGCTTGGGAAGGACTAGAGCAAGGCAAGTGCAGGCTAGAAGAGAGCTCCTTAGCTAGGCGCCGTGGCTCACGCCTGTAATCCCAGCACTTTGGGAGGCCAAGGTGGGCGGGATCATCTGAGGTCAGGAGTTGGAGACCAGCCTGACCAATATGGTGAAACCCCATCTCTACTAAAAATACAAACATGAGCCAGGCGTGGTGGCGGGCGCCTGTAGTCCCAGCTGCTTGGGAGGCTGAGACAGGAGAACTGCTTGAACCTGGGAGGTGGTGGTTGCAGTGAGCTGAGATTGTGCCAGTGCACTCCAGCCTGGGTGACAGAGCAAGACTTTGTCTCCATTAAAAAAAAAAAAAGAAAGAAAGAAAGAAAGAAAGTTACTGTATTTTAGGAAAATATTAGATAAATGCTGGTACACGTAATGAACACATGAGGATGGCAAAAACTGGGGAATATGGTACTTAAACGAGTGAGTCTAGCAAACATTGGCTGGAGGAACTTCTGGGTGGGGCAGAGGGACAACAGCAGAATGGATCTTGCCAGGTTTTTTTGTGTTTTTTTTTGTTTTTGTTTTTTTTGAAACCTAAGGGAATAGAATAGAGAACATCAGGCAGGGTGAGGTAGCTCATGCATGTAATTCCAGCACTTTGAGAGGCCGAGGCAGGAGGCTTGAGCCCAGGAGTTCTATCTAGGCCAGCCCGGGCAACATAGTGAAATGCCCATCTCTCCGAAAAATTTAGAAAAACTAGCTGACCATGGTGGTGCGGGCCTGTAGTCCCAGTTACTCGGGAGGCTGAGGCAGGAGGATCACTGAGCCCAGGAAGTTGAGGCTGCAGTGAGCTATGATCATGCCACTACACTCCAGCCTGGATGACAGAGCAAGACCCTGTCTGTAAGAAAAGAAAAACCAGTGTGTCCATGTAGTATAAGGTAATATTATTTCTGTCAAGTTTCATTTTGCTTGGGTGTGGCACGGCCTTGGCCAAGGCATGGGTTTTTTTTTTTTTTGAGACGGAGTCTCGCTCTGCCGCTCAGGCTGGAGGTGCAGTGGTGCGATCTCGGCTCACTGCAAGGTCCGCCTCCCAGTTCATGCCATTCTCCTGCCTCAGCCTCCTGAGTAGCTGGGACTACAGGCGCCCGCCACCACGCCCGGCTAATTTTTTGTATTTTTTTTTAGTAGAGATAGGGTTTAACCTTGTTAGCCAGGATGGTCTTGATCTCCTGACCTCGTGATCCGCCCGCCTTGGCCTCCCAAAGTTGTAGGATTACAGACGTGAGCCACCGTGTCTGGCCCAGGTTTTGTTTTTAATCATGGATTATACTCAGAAATGTGGGAGAGCTTCTGGTCTGAATCAGCTTGAAGGCACTGTTTACCCCTTGAGAGTATGGTTTGTTTTATTTTTGTAAGAAATATCTGTTGAACAGTTACTGCATGCCAAGGCCCTAGCCTAGGATACTGGGGTAGAGAAACAAATGAGGTACTCAAGCCTTGAGGAACTCGAGGAACTCTTTGCCTGATATGAGAAAACCACTTCTATAAAACAGTTATTATGATCTTTTTCATTGATTCCAAGGTGCACAGTTTTTTTTTACAGTTCTGAAGTGAGGATGTCTGTGGACAGGCAACTTTTTTTTTTTTTTTTGAGACAGAATCTCACTCTGTTGCCCAGGCCGGAGTGCAATGGTACAGTCACTGCTCACTGCAGTCTCCAGCTCCTGGGCTCAAGCGATCCTTGTGCCTCAGCCTTCTGAGTAGCTGGGGCTTCAGGTAGGCACCACCACACCTGGCTAATTTTTAAATTTTTTGTAACGATGGGGTCTGGCCACGTTGCCTAGGCTGGTCTCGAACTACTGAGCTCAAGATAGACGGTATTTGTAATGTCGTAATTTCTTGCAAGTGGGTGGACCTAGTCATTGCTGTTCAGACTGTCATCAACTCACTTGAGTTATATATGTTGTTACTATATATGATACTAAAAATGTTAAGTGTAGTTGATGTTAGAATGTCTTTAGATTCAGCCTTAGAAATGGAAAGTTCTTTTGTGTGCAGAAAGCAAGCAGTAGCCGCAGAGCAGAAGGCTGGCTCATGTCAGTATGTCAGTGAGGTGCGAGGTCACCACTGGTCAGATGACTCCAGTTCATCATTTCTTACCGAGCAGTAACTAAGCACTCCATGGACCAAGGAGGGGTGATGAACAGATGTGGCTCTGCTCACCTGCGAGCTGAGGAGTGCCTGTCCTGCTCCACGCACTCCACACCTGCCCTCAGACAAGCAAAGCAGAGGCTCACGCAGGAGGCAGCTGTCTGGAGGGCGAGGCAGCGTTTGGTAGTTTTTTTTTTTTTTTTTGAGACGGAGTCTCGCTCTGTTGCCCAGGCTGGAGTGCAGTGGTGCCATTTCGGCTCACTGCAAGCTCTGTCTCCTGGGTTCAAGTCATTCTCCTGCCTCAGCCTCCCAAGTAGCTGGGACCACAGGCACCTTTTTTTTTTTTTAAAGCAGCAAAACGGATGGAATCATCGGATAGATGACTTGATACATTGGGGGGAAATGCCATGTAAGTGCATAGTGGCGGCCCTAGGAACATGTGACACCTTAGCCCGGTGGCCTTCCTCCTGCCTTCCGAGGAAAGGGCTCTTGACTTGGGTTCTGCAGGATGAGGTAGGAGTTGACCAGATGCACAGAAGAGTGGTTGGTTCTGGAAAGAATCAAATGCTGGTTGGTGTGGCCAGGATGGAGGCAGTGTGGCTGGGACCCGTTGGAGGGAGGGTGGGGTGCACAAAGATCTGTGGGGCCCTGAGGATTATAGAAAGGAACTGAAGGTGAATTCCAGAGGAATTTTTGTAGTATGTGTTAGTTGGTATGTATTAGGATTTTTTTTTTTTTTTTTTTTTTGAGATGGAGTCTTGCTCTGTCGTCTAGGCTGGCGTGCAATGGCATGATCTCGGCTCACTGCAACCTCCAACTCCCAGGTTCAAGCAATTCTCCTGCCTCAGTCTCCCCAGTAGCTGAGACTACAGTTGCTTGCCACCATGCCTGGCTAATTTTTGTATTTTTAGTAGAGACGGGGTTTTGCCATGTTGTCTAGGCTGGTCTTGAACTCCTGACCTCAGGTGATCCGCCTGCCTGGGTCTCCCTAAGTGTTGGAATTAGAGGCATGAGTCACAGCATCCAGCCTCTATTAGGATATTCTGTGTTTAAAAAATACAGAAGTTATTTTGTAGCAAATGTTGTAGAAAGTAAAGCTTAGTAGAGATGAGTGGCAAGGCTCCCATAGTAGACAGGAAAGGATGGGATTTTTGGAAGGATTGGCCACGGGCGGAAAGAATCCTGGTTCCTCCAGAGAAAAGGTGCAGGTATTGAGTTGGCAATTGTGGAAGCTGAGGGCCTGCATGCCTGGATGCAGTGTTCTTAGGGCCAAAGGTGGCTGTTTAGGAGGAGTGAGAACAGGTAGAGTGTGGACACTTAAAGCACTAGGCCAAGTGTGGAGCATTGTCGTAGGATTGTGGACCACAGCAGGGATGTGGGTGCACGGACGGGGATCACGAGGACTCTCTTACTCGTAGGATTGTGGACCACAGCAGGGATGTGGCTGCATGGATGGGGATCATGAGGACCCTCTGACTTGGGTGTCAGCTTTGTGGTTACCACAGTCTAGATCATGCTATGTGATGTTTCTTTGGCATCTCAGGCCCCCTTGTTGAGGTTCAGCAATATCTGATGCAGAGACAAGGGTGTTGGGGTGTTTGTGATAAGGCGCTGGATAGGGAAGACAGGGAGGCATCTAGGGACCACTGTCTTTAGGAGTTTAATGAGGGCAAGGAAGTGGGTAGTAGGAGACAGGGCAGCAATAGTGATTAAACTTTTGGCAGTTACGGATTGCAAATATGCACTGGAGATGAGGAGGCCACTGGTGTTGGACGATGAGCTTTGTGGTTGGAACGATGAGTGTGCCCTTTGTGTGGGGGTCATGCAGGCACGTGCTCGGTGGCTCTCATGTAGTGTCTTTGTAGGGTGGGGAGGGTGGCAGGCATTCAGTGGGTGGCAGGTTGTGTTGGGTCCTTTCCAAGCTTTGCTTCATTCAGGCTTTAAGCAGGCCCTGGCCCGTGAGGTACGTGGTGCAGAGTGGAGGAGGAGAGAAGCGGATGCTCGAGGTGAGTGGGAGGCTGTGTGTGAGAAGGGCCGCTGGGTGCTCACTGGCCAGGGAGCTGCTTGCTGGTCGTGGCTGTGGCCAGTGCCACTGTCATTGTGTGCCCAGGGTCCTGCCACAAGGATCTCAGGGCTTTACCTCACAGCCCTCGATGGCCTGGCAGCCAAAATTGAGTCTGTGCGGTTGTTTTTTATTTTTGTTTTTGTGTTTTTTTGAGACAAGGTCTCGCTCTGTCACCCAGGCGTGGAGTGCAGTCGCATGATCACAGCTCTGCCTGCTGAGCTCAAATGATCTTTCCTCCTTAGCCTCCCTGTTAGCTGGGAGTACAGATGCGTGCCACCTCACCCGGATGATTGTTGTATTTTTTGTAGAGATGAGTTTTTGCCATGTTGCCCAGGCTGGTCTCGAACTCCAGGGCTCAAGCAATATGCCTGTCTGGGCCTCCCAAAGTGCTGGGATTATAGGTGTGAGCCACTGCACCTGGCCATCTTAGTGTGAAACTCCGTTTAGATGCAGATACCACAGAAGCTTTAGAAGAACCTCACCTGTTTTCATATTAGAAGCTTTTTTTCTTGTTCTCGACACTGCATCTCAGTAGCTCATTCATTGAAAACACACCCAGTTAGGGACTGATGAAGGATTTTCTACCCACTGCCTTCATGAAATGCAATTAGAAGTCCTTTTTAAACAGGTTTTCTTTTCAAAAGACAGTGGTTCTAAGTGTGGATCCATCTGAAGAACAAAACAAAGCATCATATTCTGTTAGGCAGGAACATATACTAAGCCTTTTTTTTTTTTTTTTTTTAAACCAAATCTGTCCTTTTTTTTTTTTTTAACTTTTTTTTTTGAGACGGTGTTTCGCTCTTGTTGCCCAGGCCGGAGTGCAGTGGCACGATCTCCACTCACCACAATGTCTGCCTCTTGGGTTCAAGTGATTCTCCTGGCTCAGCCTCTCGAGTAGCTGGGATTACAGGCATGCACCACCATACCTGGCTAATTTTGTATTTTTAGTAGAGATGGGGTTTCTCTATGTGGGTCAGGCTGGTCTCGAATTCCTGACCTCAGGTGATCCGCCCGCCTTAGGGGCCTCCCAAAGTGCTGGTACTATAGACATGAGCCACAGTGCCCAGCCTCAAAACTGTTTTTGTTTTTTTTTTAAATAGTTATTTCCTGATTTTATTGAAGGGAATGTTGAGGTATCAGAGTAAGAATTCAGATGTCAGGTAGGGCATTGTCCCTGTGCTTGTGATGATTGCTGTCTTTGTTTCCAGCTTTGGAGTAGCCTGAGCATTTGGAGGAGGACAGGTCATCCCCAGCCTCTGTGGGTCGTTGGGGCTGGGGCATTGGTCCCAGGTATGTTTGCAGATTGGGGTGGAGGATGATAGTGACGTCCATGAGAGGTGTGATGTTGCTTCAGGGGCAGCATCTTATGCCCCAAGGAGATGACCTCTTAGTTTACGTGAACCTCAGAGAGGCTGAATTTGCTCAGCCAGTGGTTTGAACCGGCTGAGCAGTGGTTGAACTAGGGTTGGACCTATATATATTAGTTAAAGAAAACAGCTCACTTCCCTTCACTTACTAATACATTGGTTAATGCCATATCCAAACAGCGTGTTTTACTTTTGTAAACCAGCCCCATGGATAAGGGCTTAGCTTTCTGGGAAGAAATCAGCCGTTAACATTTGCCTCCTCTGAGCTGGGCCTGCTGTGGAGAGACGGGGAGTTCAGTTGGTGAGTGCCTGGGCACCCTCACCTAAGGGGCCAGCAGACCTGGATGGTGAGCCTCCAGGTGGGTGGTGCAGGGCAGATGCTGAATGGGTCTGCGTGGTAGGTCTGCGGGGGTGGCAGTGTGCCACTGTCCGGGTGGGAGCGTGCCTGCTGCTGTGGTGATGTCCTCTGAGGTCTCTGCTTCTTTCTTTAGGTGGTGGTTCCCTGAGCTTCAGCCCCTCATGCATTTCTCACACTGCAGGGTTACTTGTGTGGCATCATAGTTGATCTTTATTTGGTAGAATTCCTCTTTGTTTTACATTTTATTTATTTATAACAGAGACGGGATCTGGCTATGTTACCCAGCCTGGCCTTGAACTCATGGGCCCAAGCCATCCTCCTTCCTGTTTCCCAAAGTGCTGGGATTACAGGCCTCGGCCACCACGCCTGGAGTAGGATTTCTAAAAATTGTCTTGCATGCTGATAGACCCTGAAGGCGCTCATGATAGCTTTTCTTTTCTTGCTTTTGGAGAAGAAACAGTGGGGAAAGTTTGATGATTAGATTTCAGGTGAAATCAAAGTCCAGGGCTGGACTAGCTCCAGGGTAACGCCGATGGTGAACCCTACCCCGCACAACCGCCCCTCCCCAACACCCCCCGTCCCCGCAAAAGTAGACCATTGGCACTTTCTGGAGCCCAGAGAAAATGTTTAGCACTCACTTGCTCTTCCCAGCAAGTCTGTCACGCGCAAGGAGTTGCAGTGAGTGGCAGCCTGTTCAGAGCTATAGTTCAGGGAGGACGCGCTGCTACCGTGGGCTTTGGGCAGGAGCTTTGATCTCGCGGAGACAGTCTTCTGCTCGCTGCATTTCCAGCTGGAAGGGCATACAGAGTGTTGTTTCTTCTGCTTGTAATTTTAAAACTTGCATATCATTATCTACCTGTTTTGAGTCTTACTAGTATTTTATGCAGGAACAGACAAATTTTAACTACCTTTTTTGTAAAATACCGAAGTGAGTTGTTACTTATTTCAGATTTGAACTTTTCATTAACTTTGTCCCAGCCTTGGTGAGTTTCAACATACTACGGAAACTGTGTTCTTGGTCTGCAGAGTCTTTGCCTCCCTGTCCAGCCTGACAGGCCGCTTTGTCTCCGCACACCTCCCCTTCGGTGTTGACGCCGGCCCAGCCCGGCAGCTGTGGTTGGCACAGGCTTTGTTGGCACTGTCCTCCAAGACAAGCCTCTGCCCTCCCAGCAGGCCTGCTCTGCACTCGCGGGCCGTGCTCCACCTTCCTGTGCAGATCTGTTTCTTTTTTTTTCTTTCTTTCTTTTTTTTCTGAGATGGAGTCTCGCTCTGTCGCCCAGACTGGAGTGCAGTAGCGTGACCTCGGCTCACTACAAACTCCACTTCCCAGGTTCACGCCATTCTCCTGCCTCAGCCTCCCGAGTAGCTGGGACTACAGGCGCCCACCACCACGCCCGACTAATTTTTTGTATTTTTAGTAGAGACGGGGTTTCACCGTGTTAGCCAGGATGGTCTCGATCTCCTGACCTCATGATCCGCCCGCCTCGGCCTCCCAAAGTGCTGGGATTACAGGCGTGAGCACCCGGCCACAGATCTGTTTCTTAATGCGTCTTGGTCATAGGTCATCACTTTCACCCCTATGCGATTCGTCCAGCTTGTGTATCTTTACATGTGAGAAAGGGGTGTTCTTGCTCCTAAGAATTGCGTTTGTCTTGCTTGCCAAAACTGGTCGAAAAGGCTTAACAGGTCTGGTGGCCTTCTGGGTGCGGAGGGTATTGTCTAAGAATTTTCCATGCGTGGCAGGCAGCTGGTGGGTGTGTGTCTGGCATCCTTCCCCATGGGTGGTGCTGACACTTGGGGTGCAGGGTGGTGCTTGTTGTGGGAATGGGAGCACCCTTTGTATCTCTTGTCTCTGACTGACTGGAAGGCGTCTGATGCCTTGCAGTGCAGGTCCCAATTTGTGTGTGTGTTTTTAAAGTACGGAATGCTTCACAGATTTGCATGTCATCATTGCACAGGAGCTATGCTGATCTTCTCTGTGTTGTTGGAATGTTTAGTACGTGTGCTGGCCAAAGCGAGCATGCTGTGCTTGCCTTGACTGTGAACAAGTTCGATTTGAAATGCTTCACGTTCGAGGCCGGGTGCGGTGGCTTGCACCTGTAATCCCAGCACTTTGGAGGCTAAGGCGTGCAGATCACTTGAGGTAAGGGTGAAACCCTGTCTCTACTGAAAATATAAAAATCAGCTGGGCGTGGTGACACATGCCTGTAATCCAAGCTACTCGGGGGGCTGAGGCAGGAGAATTGCTTGGGCTTGGGAGGCAGAGGTCGCACTGAGCCAGGATTGCACCACTGCAGCCCAGTCTGGATGACAGAGCGAGATTCTATCTCAAAAAAATAAGAAGAAAAAAAATGAAATACTTCATTTGAAAAATTTCCTGGCTAGAGGAAAAATCCTTGCTTATGTCTGTAATGAAAGAGGCAGAGCCTGGGTGCTGTGGTGAGGTGTTCAGTGATAGTGTCAGGGCCTGTGGGAAGTGGTGGCTGGCTTGTGCTGTAAGGGGCAGGAGCACTGGAAGCTCGCCAGGCCATGATGGGGTTGGAGTGAGAATGGGGCACACACCTTCCTGCCACTGGGGAGCAGGGGAAACAGCAGAACCTTGCTGTGAGTGTCTGGGGTCCAGCAACATTCCTGGTGGGTGATGGGGAGGAAAGGACTAACCGCGTCAGCACCTGGCCTTTGTGGGATGCAGGCCTCCTCCCTGGAGTTTCAGCTTCATCTGAAAATGAGTCTTCGATGCGTAAAACCATTCCTGAATGATACCGTCCAGTTGGTGGAAACATAGATTTGTTTTGACCTAAAATCTAGAGGTATTGAGAGAGAAACAGAGGCAAACAGCGTGTGGGGGAAGCTGTGCATAAAGGAGTGTTTGTGGGATTGCCTTTACTCAGGGTCCAGTTCAAGCCGAAATGGAGGAAGAGTCTTGATCTCTACAAACAGGTAATTTCTGAGACAGATTCCAAAGCATTTTCTAGGGAAGCTCTACTGCGTCCCTCCATCATATTCAAAACATTATTTCCGATTATGTTTTGAGAGTGTAGAGTTAGAGCGTAGAATATGGAAATGAAATCCTTAGTGAGGAAAGCGTTGACATGACCCGGCATGTTCGCCAAAGCACTGGCACCGGTGCACGCTGCGTCGGCAGCCGGGGTGTCCTCCCTCTGCTGAGCCTCCTTCTGAGCCCTGCGGCCTTTGCCTTGGCCCTCAGTGCACTGCATCTGTGTGCCATATGCTCACTGTGCACAGACCTTCTTTGTGCTGATGAATTCATGTGCATTACTTTTTAAAAAGTTTATTTCTTGGATCTTAGTCACAGCTAACCTTGATTTTGCTTTTTAGTGCAAGGAGTTTTAATTTCTAGATCAGATTTGAGTTTGAACTGAGGTCTGGTGACTTTGGGAAAGGTCTTTGCATGGATGATGGGGGAAGTCGCCTTTTTGGTGAGTGCCATAGTTGACTGTCACCTTGTCATCACAGAGAGATACCTGCTTGTGGCCATGGTTCAGTTATGCAGGGTATGTTTAATTTTTTAAGAATCAGGTTTGCGGATTTTTTTTTTTTTTTTTTTTTAGGCAGAGTCTCGCTCTGTTGCCCAGACTGGAGTGCAATGGTGCGATCTCGGCTCACTGCAAACTCCGCCTTCCAGGTTCACGCCATTCTCCTGCCTTAGCTTCCCGAGTAGCTGGGACTACAGGCGCCGCCACCATGACCGGGTAATTTTTTGTATTTTTAGTAGAGGCAGGATTTCACCATCTTAGTCAGGATGGTCTCGATCTCCTAACCTCATGATCCGCTTGCCTCGACCTCCCAAAGTGCTGGGATTACAGGCGTGAGCCACTGCGCCTGGCCAGGTTTGCATATTTTTTAATAATTCTTTTTCTGAAGGTTTTTTCCTGACTGCATTTGTTGCTGGGTGATGGAATATATTCTGACACTGGATGTGCAAAATCTTAAAAACATCTATGTAATAGAGTCTGTGTAAGAGAGCCTGTGTTGAGAAGTTCTGTAGCCTCTTCAGAATGAAAATTCATGTAAATATTTTAGAACTTTACTCCAGAGGCTTTTAGCACATGCATAGCGAGGAAACTTTTTTTTTTTTTTTTTTTTTTTTTTTTGAGACGGAGTCTCACTCTGTTCCCTGGGCTGGAGTGCAGTGGCATGATCTCGGCTCACTGCAAACTCCGCTTCCCGGGTTCATGCCATTCTCCTGCCTCAGCCTCCCGAGTAGCCGGGACAACAGGCGCCCGCCACCATGCCTGGCTAATTTTTGTATTTTTAGTAGAGACAGGGTTTCACTGTATTAGCCAGGATGGTCTTGATTCCTGACCTCATGATCCACCCGCGACGGCCTCCCAAAGTGCTGGGATTATAGGTGTGAGCCACTGTGCCTGGCCGCAAGGAAGCTTATTTTTTGTAAACCACAATGCCCACTCTCTTTCTGTTTTGACTGTGACACACACAGCCACACCAGGATTCGTGCACACTCAAGCATTGCCACAGAGCCACAGATGTGCCTGTTGATGCCACATGGATTTATTTTGTGTCCTGGCAGGCTTGGAGGCAGGTGGCCCCCTTTCTGTAGCCCCTTGCTGGGTGGTGCCTGGGTGTCCTCTGGCTTCTCCAGGGCTCTGCCCACATTGCTGTGAGCTGGATTTTTTGGGGCCCTTAGTTTGTGCTTGATGTTTTCTTTTGCTTTCTTCCTTTCCCTCTTCCCTTCTCCTCCCCCTGCTTTTGAGACAGGGTTTTGCCATGTCATCCAGGCTGGAGTGCAGTGGTACTCACAGCCTGGTGCTCACAGCTCACTGCAGTGTTGACCTCCTGGTCTCAAGCAGTTCTCCCACCTCAGCCTCCTGAGTAGCTGGGACTATAAGTGCATACCACCATGCGCAGCTATATTTTTATTCTGTTTTTATTGTTACAAAGATGAGGTTTCACTATGTTGCTCAGGCTGGTCTGGAACTTCTGGCCTCAAGTGATCCTCCCACCTCAGCCTTCCAGAGTTCTGGGATTACAGGGATTACAGGTGTGAGCCACCACACTGGCCCTAGACATTTTCTGCTGGTCTGCTTTTCCTAGTTCCACTGTTATTTATCCCTCCTCCCCAGGGATTATGTACATTTTACATGAATATATTGATAAAATGTTCATTTTTAATCACAGCACACTGAATTCTTTAAGAGGAAGCCTCCTGATGTGAACTGCCATTGTCCCCTTGAAGACTAGAGAAGTAGGAGGAGGCAGGGAGATGGTTGCGTGAGATGGTGAGCACTGGGTTGGAGGTTCTGTGTTTTAGACCTCAGTCCTGAAAGGCTGTGATTTCCTCTGAGTCTCTGATTCTTTGTCAGATTCCTCATGAGAGCCAGGTCACAGTTCAGGGAGTTAAGGTAGTGGGCTGTGGCTCGGCCCCCACACCTGTGAGAGACACAGGCCTCCTGCTGTGGGTGTGTGCAATAGAGCTGGAGTCCTTTACTTCTCTGGAGGCTGCCTGTCAGTCTAGGTCAGCTGCACTGTGGGTAGTGTTAGAGTTGAGCTTACAACTGGCTCTGTTGGTGATCATTGGGAATGAAAACATTCTACAGAGTTCTGAGGTGTGCAGAGCTGTGTTGAGAACCCCTTTGGCGTTGTGTGTGAGTGGTGTAGATGAAGAATAGAACAAGCTTTTCTTTGCTGATTGTGTGGTTGTGTTCGCAACCTCGATTGCTGAGGCGCTGTGGTGTTTCAGCTTCATCCTAAACATCACATTGCATTTTAGGTGGATTTCTCACCCTTGTCCCTGGATCACTGTTTGACATGGAGAACTTTGACTAAATGTGTATACAGATAGTCCCTGATGTAACGATGCTTCGACTTCGGATTTTTCACTTTACCCTGGGTTTTTTGGGAGGTAACCCCATGGCAAGTCAAGGAACATTTGATTTTATCTCCATAGAAGTAAAATCATTAATTTAGTGTTGTCCGCTTTTAAATTTTTATATATTCAGAAGTCCTATATATTTGTGCTTAGGATTTAGTTGTCTATACTGGAAAACAGCATTTTCCAAAAAAGTTTACTGAAAACAGTGGGACTTACTTGAACCTGTGCTGCAGGTAGGAAAGAAGACGCTCACTGGGACTGTGCATGCACGTGCGTTTGACCAGTGCTGCATGGAGTGTTTCCCGTTGTGATCTCTACCTTCAATATAAATGGAAGAATACAGTTCTTTTTTGTTTGGTTTTGTTTTTCTTAAGAGAAAGGTTAAATTTGTTTGTTTGTTTGTTTGATTCAGGGTCTTGCTCTGTCGTTCAGGCTGGAATGCAGTGGTGTGATCATGAACTCCTTGACTCAAGCCGTCTCCCATCTCAGCCTCTCTAGTAGCTGGGATCACAGGGATGCACCCCCGCACCTGGCTGGTTTATTTTAAAATTTTTTATAGAGATGAGATCTCACTATGTTGCCCAGATTGGCCTTGAACTCCTGGGATCAAGCAATCTTCCCACCTCGGCCTCCTACATGCAGTAACATTTGATGACTTGAGATTTGAATACTTTAGCTTCGAAGGGACTGTGCTTGGTTCTTGGGGACAATGCCTTCCAAACTGTGGATCATGACTCATTATGTCTTATTTTAGAAAATTTTCTTGGATGGACATGGTGGCTCATGCCTGTAATCCCAGCACTTTGGGAGGCCCAGGTGGGTGGATCACCTGAAGTCAGGGGTTCAAGACCAGCCTGGCCAACATAGTGAAACGCTGTATCTACTAAAAATACATACACACACACACACACACACACACACACACACACACACACACACACAAATTAGCTGGACATGGTAGCACATGCCAGTAGTCCCAGCTACTCGGGAGGGTGAGACAGGAGAACTGCTTGAACCCAGGAGGCGGAGGCTACAGTGAGCTGAGATCACACCACTGCACTCCAGCTGGGTGACAGAGTGAGACTCTTGTCTCCAAAGAAAAAAAAGAAAAAGAAAAAAATATTTCCTATCCCAAGGCCATAAAGATAGCTTCCTATGCTTTCTGCACATTTTGTACTTTTGCCCTTTGCATTTACACCTTTAATGTATCCTAAATTGATTTTTGTGTATGGTGTGAGATAAGAAGCCGGCTGTTCCTAGTCTTCATGTAGACACCAGTTGTCCCAGCCTCCTGGGCTGTGCACGCGGTTCGTGGACCCATCTCCAGTGCCCATGCTGTGTCCGAGCTTGTGTTGCCTTGCTGGCCAGTGGGCTTTCCTTGGGACACTGCCACCTGCCTTCATGGTGGACTCTGCCTGGTGTTGGTTTCTAGAAATATAATGGATTTGTGTATATTCATCTCGTATTTTGTATCCCGGAATTTTTCTACAGATGAGGAAACTAGGAATGATTTTAACCATGGCTGCCTGACTCCACAGCCCCTGGGCCTAGTTTGCATCATGCACTCCCCTGCACTGACCCATAGGAGACTGAACTGGGCACGGCATCGAGGCGCACTGGAGGGTGGGTTGCTGGAGCTGGGAGTGGCATTAGGAGCAGTGGAGAGGCACGGCGGAGTGCATGCATGGGAGATGCAGAGGCCAGAGAGAAATGAGAGTGGCCAGGGCAGCACAGCCTCCCTACCGTACAGGAAGAGCCAGAGAGAGCTGGTCTGAGGGACAGCGTCTCTAGTCTTGAGTCCACAGCTTTCATAAACCCCCTGGACATCTGGGGAGTGGGCTCTTGGGAGAGGTGTCAGGTTGGAGAGAGCTCTGGAGGACTGTTTGCTCAGGGGAGATGGTGGCGTGCTGGGGAGGGAGGGGTTGCTCGGTGAGAGAGTGGGAGGCACCGAAGAGCAGACAGGAGAAGAGGTGAATGAGGAGAGAGGAGAGGAAACAGGGGAGTGGAGGAGTCAGTGGGAGGCGGGAGGAACCAGCCTGTTTGCCGCACTGGTTTGGGAACATGAGAGTGAAGAAAATCGATGTTGAGGCAAACAATACAGTCTTTCACTTCTTGGTATTTTTTGGTGGCTTTAAAAAAAATTCTCGGCCGGGCGCGGTGGCTCAAGCCTGTAATCCCAGCACTTTGGGAGGCCGAGACGGGCGGATCACGAGGTCAGGAGATCGAGACCATCCTGGCTAACACGGTGAAACCCCGTCTCTACTAAAAAATACAAAAAACTAGCCGGGCGAGGTGGCGGGCGCCTGTAGTCCCAGCTACTCGGGAGGCTGAGGCAGGAGAATGGTCTAAACCTGGGAGGCGGAGCTTGCAGTGAGCTGAGATCTGGCCACAGCACTCCAGCCTGGGCGACAGAGCGAGACTCCGTCTCAAAAAAAAATTCTCTGTCACGGGCTACATAGCATCGTGCTTGGTTCCTGGATTGAGAGTCCACTGTTGCCCCTCTTCGTAAGTGGACATTCCTTTCTTCTCTGTTTTAGGTTAGAAGGTGTGTGCTGCATTTTCAGCGATGGGTCTGTTCTCGAGGAGTCTGGCTCCACTCCTCTCCCTGGTGTGAAAATGGTCGCACACAGGCTGAGGCCGTTCGGGTGTGTGTCGTCGTTTTCTTCTGTGACAACTCCTTCCTCGTATGTCGCTTTTTAGGAGATTGGGGACAAGTGCTCTAAATTCATCAACTGTGACCATCTTTTGTTTAAAGGAAACTGCTTCGAGTTTCCTAGTGTTCTCTGTTTTTAAAAGATATGGTTGATAAATGTATATTAAATTTTATTCAATTAGCTTAAGAAAGTAGGTAAGTTTATTTAAGAGCAAAACACAAAACATTTAACCTTAAATGACCTCTGACAATTGTCTAGTTATTAATTCCCTCACATTTACCTCAGGTGATTATAATAATTTTATTAAAACGGAAATATGGTAAAACTTTTTTGGTTTTTGCAAGTATCCTCCATTGACTTGTCAGTGTTAAGAGTTACTTTTTATTTTGTATCTGAAGGAGCAGCTCAGAGGAATAGTTATTCTGGGAAGAAGAGCTCTGACGGCCGATGCCCCTGCATCTTCCCTTTCTGCCTGCTTCAGTCCTGCTCCTGCGAACAGCCGTCCTGTTTGCTCTGTCCCAACACCCAAGGCAGACGTCGCTTGAGGCTCTTGTATAATTCTTGCTGTTAGAGACAGTGGTCTTTTCTGCTTGAATTTCTTGTTGATGAGTGTCATCTGTCAGGAGAAACTTGGATTATCTTTTTTTTTTTTT
The DNA here is from genome assembly GCF_043159975.1 of Macaca nemestrina. Classification (NCBI taxonomy): domain Eukaryota; kingdom Metazoa; phylum Chordata; class Mammalia; order Primates; family Cercopithecidae; genus Macaca; species Macaca nemestrina. The sequence goes on along the minus strand of NC_092142.1, from coordinate 88,378,945 downwards.
TGAGACTGAGTCTCACTCTGTTGCTCAGGCTGGAGTGCAGTGACACGATCTCGGCTCACTGTAACCTCCACCTCCTGGGTTCAAGCAATTCTAGTGCCTCAGCCTCCCGAGTAGCTGGGACTACAGGAGTGAACCATCATCCCCAGCTCATGTTTGTATTGTTAGTACAGAGAGGTTTCACCGAGTTGGCCAGGCCAGTCTCAAACTCCTGACCTCAGGTGATCCACCTGCCTTGGCCCCCTAAAGTGCTGGGATTACAGGCATGAGCCACTGTGCCCGGCTGAATTATCATGTTTTAATAGAAGAAAAGTTTAGTCCACTTTCCCAAATGGGGAATCTTTCCTTTTGCTGGGGGGCCTGCAGTCAGATTGTTGGAAGAATGTGTGACCCTGCAGAACCCTCTGCTCTCAGCAGCACCATGCGTGTCCCGCACAGCTCAGAACCCTCTGCTCTCAGCAGCACCTGCCGGGCTGGTGGGCGCTCAGCACAGCTCTGGGACACAACTGGCCGTCCTGGAAACGTGCGGTGATTCCGAGGTGATGGGCGGCACCAGCACGTTGAACTGAATGCGGAAGTTGAAGTGAAAAAGGCTTCCTATTCCTTGAGTGGACAGACCGAAAGCACATGTGTGTGAAGAGCTGGTGGCTGTGGGTGTGTCAGTTGGTCTGTCCCTTGAGTGGACAGTCAGTTGGTCTTGGGCTCCCGGCAGGACAGAATGAAAGCACATCTGTGTGTGAATGTGTCCGGAATTGGTTCCTTCCGCTGGGTTCTTGGTCTCGTTGACTTCAAGAATGAAGCCGCGGACCCTCGCAGTGAGTGTTAAAGTTCTTAAAGATGGTGTGTCTGGAGTTTGTTCCTTCAGATGTTCAGATGTGTCTGGAGTTTCTTCCTTCTCGTGGGTTCGTGGTCTCGCTAACTTCAGGAGTGAAGCCGCAGACCTTCACAGTGAGTGTTACAGCTCATAAAGGTAGTGTGGACCCGAAGAGTGAGCAGCAGCAAGATTTATTGTGAAGAGCGAAGGAGCAAAGCTTCCACAGCGTGGAAGGGGACCCGAGCTGGTTGCCACCGATGGCTCAAGTGGCCAGCTTTTATTCCCTTATTTGGCCCCGCCCACGTCCTGCTGATTGGTCCGTTTTACAGAGCGCTGATTGGTATGTTTATAAACTTTTAGCTAGATAGAGAGTGCTGCTTGGTGTGTTTACAAACCTTTAGCTAGACAGAAAAGTTCTCCAAGTCCCCCCCGACCCAGAAGCCCAGCTGCCTTCACCTCATGAAGAGCTAGTGGCTGTGGGGGTGTCAGTTGGTCTTGGGCTCCCGGGAGGACAGACCAAAAGCACATGTGTGTGTGAAGAGCTGGTGGCTGTGGGTATATTGGTTGGTCTTGGGTTTCTGGCAGGTGAGTGTTTGCACCTGGGCCTGCACCCTGCTTCTCCCAGCCGTCCGCATGGGCACTTTAGGTTGTCGCAGGTATTCTTGTGCCTTGGTGCAGTCTCACCAGTTAGAGCATAACTTCCTCAGGGCAAGGCTGCCCCAGACGCCCAGGGTGCTCCCCGCGTCTCCATCCAGTGCTTTCCTGTCTTAGTTATTAGATGCTCATCAAACATGAGGCCACTAGAATCTAGAAGACCTTGGCTAGAGTCCTGAGACCTCCTGTGTGTGGTGTTCCTGTGTGAGTCTGTGCCCACCCCACATGCCACTGTTTAATAAGAGCAGATTTTGGATCCCAGAAGACATCTGTTGTGGAATTTATAGGCACGGACTGTCAGGCCCGCTTTCCTTCTGCTGATGAGAAGCCAGTCGTGTGCTTCTGCAGCCTCACCGGGACTGGTGGGGCTCAGGTGGCCTGGGCAGCGGTGAGACACAGGACTGCGTGGTGTTGCTCCTCCTGGCTGCAGCAGCTTTTCTGGACTATTTTTATGGCTTTCTTTATCAGACTGGGTCTTTCCGACTTAGGTGGAGAAGAAGGGTATAAGAATTGTCAAGTTAGAGAAGAATTGCTTTATGGTCATTATTTCTACAACTGTATGATTGGGAGTTTGGGTGAGGAAGGGCTAGATCAGTGATTTTTAAAATTAGATTTACTTGGAAAACATTTAAAAAATTGCAGCCTTCACCCCCAGACACATAGAATCCATAGTGTCTTGAGGTGAGTATGTGTAGGGCACACCGTGGGTGAGTGGCGTCTTGGAGGCACTGGGGTGCAGCTGCCATGTGGCCCTTCTCTTGGTCCTGTTTGCATTTGGGGCCTGTTGTTTATTTCTAGTGGGTGGTGCGGGCCAGGCAGGGTAGTTGGGCATCCTCGCTTCTCCGTAGTGACACACTGGGCGCATCTTCTCAGAGTAACGAGCTGGGAGCTGGAAACTTCTGTATTTAGAGGCCAGTGTCCTGTCCGTGTACCCCTCCCCTTCATACTGTGGTCAAACCATCAAATGTTACTAATATCAGATGTTGACGTAGCTGTTTTCTCAGGAGTTCTTGGATTCTGAAGCAGAGAGCAGCCCTCTTCTCTCCACACTGGAACTCTGGGGCTGGAGAAGGTGGCGTGCCCAGCCCTCGCGTCCAAGCCCGTTCCTTCTCTCTTGCACTCATGCGGCTCCTTTCAGGAGAGGCCTTTTAGTGTTGCTGGAGCTGGGACTGGTGGCCAACGCCGTGTTTCTGTTCTGAATGGTATGTTTGAAAACCTGTCAGTGGTAGCGAAGTGGAAAGAAAAAGGAGTCTGAACTTGGCATACTGTTGGGTTCCTGTGCTGTCAGGAAGTGGAAAGTCTGCAGAGGAGAAAATGGACACTTTCTTCTAGAAATGGACTAATTAACTTGTAGGTTAGCAGACTGAAAGAGCCTGGAGCATTCCATATGTTAGGGCCGAAGGATCCAGCCAGTCATGGCCGCTCAGCTGGGCCTTGTCATGAAACTCTCTTGAAGGGGAGGTCTCCTTGCTGTCTTCCTTTTTCATTTCTAAATTACTCTTGTCCATAAGCTCGATCTTATGGTGAACGTCCATCTGTTCCAAAGAATTAAGCTGAATGGATCAAAAGGGTAGAATGCTCAGAGGCCAAGGAGAGCTGTTTTCTTATGGCAATGCTTCTACATAATGAATTGTGTGTGTCATGTTTTGTGTCACATTATAATGTGTGTCCATATATTTTGTGTGTGTGTGACATAGGGTCTCACTCCATCACCCACGGCTGGAGTGTGGGGCCGTGATCAAGCTCCTTGCCTGGACCCCACAGGCTCAAGTGACCCTCCTGAGTAGCTGAACACACGGCCATGTACCACCATGCCTGATTTTTTTGTTTTTTGTAGGGATGGGTCCCATCGTGTTGCCCAGGCTGGTCTTGAACTCCTGGGCTCAGACCATACTGTGATAGAGTGTGAATGGGGGTGAGTGTGTGATTGGTGAGGTTTCGGGTATGGTGGTGACATAGTATAAAAATACAAAAACCATACGTGTCACTCTCAAGAATTTGAAGAATATTGAGAAGTATCAGGAAGAAAGTCAAGACCTGAGCTTGGCTTTGAAGAATGAATAGGCGTTTGCCAGGTGGACACAGTGGAAAAGGGCTTTCTAGGAAGACGGAGAGGGACCCTCCTAAACTGGAAGGCGTTTGCTGTTGCTCAGAGGCTGGGGAGGCAGCCAGATGGTGGCACTCAACACAGTTCATGCCACGGACTCTGGGAGGCGGCTGCCACGGCGATGGGTCCTGAGGTTGCAAATAGCGGCTGCCAGCCTGGAGAAACACTGGAGTGTGTCCCATGTAGGGCTGGGAGCTTTTGTCCTGTGAAGCTTTTATTTTCCAGGGGTGTGTGTGTGTGTGCGCATGTGTGTGTGTGTCTCTGTGTGTGTGCGTGTGCTTGCGTGTGCGTGATGCGTGTGCGCGCGTGTGTGTGTGCGCGCGTGTGTGTGTGTACTGCGTCACGATGTACAACATGAATATATTGCCTGTTAGCCCAGTGACTTGTGCACACCAGCCTGAGGTGTCAGTAAGAAGTGAATCAGATGTGGCAGATTCTCGCCTTAGCACTGTGGGGAATAAGTTGATGGTGTGTGTGGCTGGAGGTGGAGATAAGTGAGTTGTTATGATGATGTAGGTAAAGAAATACTGAGACACTCTTGAACTAGAAATCAGGGCGGTGGCCGTAGGGAGGGGTGACAGTGATGGGCAGGAGCTGGAATGGACAGGATTTGTAAGTGGGCTTTTCATGGGGAGGAGGCGGCAGCTGGTTTCTGGCTTGGAGGCTAGTTAGAGAGCGGTGCCCGGCAGCAGGGCGGGGGATACAGGAAGGAGTGGGGTGAGGGCTCTGTATGTGCACAGCCTGTGTGAGGAGAGCTGAGCTCTGTGGGAACATTGTCTCTGATTGACAGCGTCTCTGGTTGGACATTGGTGCAGTGGATTCAGTGGGTTCAGCTCTCATTGGCAGAGCTGGGATTCAGCAGCAGGTTGTTAAAGCCAGAGGCAGGTGAGAGTGCCCAGGCAGTGGCTGAAGACATTGAGGGAGGAGGTGGAGGAAGGAGATCTAGCAAGTGAAACAAAATGGAAACAAAGTTTACAAGAGAAACTGGGAATGGTGGAGCGGAAGCCTGGGAAGAGAGAGTGATTTGTAGGTTCAGCGCCACTGCCAGACCATGTTAGATGAGTGCCAGTTATGTTCTGTGTTTCTCGCAAGAAACATGGAGGTGGCATCTCTTCAGGGCTGTCGTGGGGGTTGAATGAGGCGATGTATGGAGAGCACAGAGTGGGCGTGCGTGGGTGTGTGATCACCGTGGTGTGGCCAGCGGTGGTGATGGTAGGGGCAGCCCCTCAGCCGCTGGCTCTCTCTTCAGCCCATGCGGCCTGCCAGGACTCTTCCAGACACGGGCCGTGTCGCCGAACAGCGCGGAACTGGTGCAGACGTGGGTAAAGATGTTCGTCCAGTCGCACGCACCGGCCAGCTGGCTCGTATTTATCTTCTGTACTTTGCCTTTGCTGCTTGAGAGTTCTGTAAACAATTCTTAATAAACAAAGAGGCAGGTTTTATGTGGAAACTTCTGGGAGAGGAGAGGATTTCACTGAATGCAAACAGGAGGAAGGAGCAGATGTAAACCCTGGCGTCCGGAAGCAGGGTTGAGTCAGCGGCGCCTTGGTCTTAGGAGGAGGCTGGGATGGATAGGTTGAACCCAGAGTGGCCATTTCTGTTTCTCCACCTGCACACCCACTTCCAAGGCTTACAGGGGCTTCCTTTGTGACGTAGGAGGAAGCACAGTGGCAAGAGGAGAGCACAGGCAGGGCTGATGAACATGATGACTCTCAGAAAGAAACTGTGTAAGGTCATATGTAAGGAGCAGACTCCGTTCTGTCTTAAGGAAGAAATAGAATCATTTTGGTGATGTTTCTTTTGTTACAGTGGCCGGCCATCAGGTTGCGTTAATAAAATGGAAAAGTAGTGTTTCAAGATGGTGGACAAGTCTAGCTGGGCAGGGACAGAGCCTGCAGTGTGGAATGCGTGCCAGTCCGCCATTCATCCAAGGGGCATTTGTTGACTTTTGTCCTTATTAAAGGACAGCGCACCTGCTGTGTACTAGAATGTCTGAGCATGAGAGTGAGAATCCCACGCTTCAGGGATGTCGCTGTTCTCTCGGGAGCTGTGTAGTCCCTTCCCTCCCCCAACCCCCATTTACATTCTGTTCGTTGCATCTCAGACGTTGAGCTGTACAAATCATTGTGGGCTCATATTCTAAATCAAAAGAACACTACACATTCAGGGACAGTGGTGTATTTTTATTTTATTTTATTTTTTTGAGGTGGAGTCTTGCTCTGTCGCCCAGGCTGTAGTGCAGTGGCATGATCTTGGCTCGCTGCAACCTCTGCCTCCTGGGTTCAAGTGATTCTCCTGCCTCAGCCTCCAGAGTAGCTGGGATTACAGGTGCCCGCCACCACACCTGGCTAATTTTTGTATTTTTAGTAGAGACGGGGTTTCACTATGTTGGCCAGGCTGGTCTCGAACTCCTGACTTTGTGATCCACCCACCTCGGCCTCCCAAAGTGCTGGGATTACAGGTGTGAGCCACCATGACCGGCCTATGACAGTGGTGTATTTTTAAAGGGAAGAATGTTGTGTTTGTTATTGAAGAAGTTTATTTATTTATTTATTTAGAGATGGGGTCTTGCTCTGTCACCCAGGCTGGAGTGCAGTGGTACAGTCTCTGCTCACTGCAAGCTCCGCCTCCCGGGTTCACACCATTCTCCTGCCTCAGCCTCCCCAGCAACTGGGATTACAGGCGCACACCGCCACGCCTGGCTAAATTTTTTGTATTTTTAGTAGAGACGGGGTTTCACTGTGTTAGCCAGGATGGTCTTGCTCTCCTGACCTTGTGATCCGCCCGCTTCGGCTTCCCGAAGTGCTAGGATTACAGTCGTGAGCCACTGTGCCTGGCCAAATAATTTTATTTTAATTAATTAATCTATTTTTTTGAGATGGAGTCTTGCTCTGCTGCCCAGGCTGTAGTGCAGTGGCACGATCTTGGCTCACTGCAACCTCTGCCTCCTGGGTTCAAGTGATTCTCCCATCTCAGCCTCCCGAGTAGCTGGGATTACAGGCGCCCACCACCACACTCGGCTAATTTTTGTATTTTTATTAGAAATGGGATTTCACCATGTTGGCCAGGCTGGTCTCAGACTCCTGACCTCAGGTGATACATCTGCTTTGGCCTCCCAAAGTGCTGGGATTAGAGGCATGAGCCACTGCACGTGGCCGATATTGAAGAATTTTAGACCTTTCAAACTAAAGAGGTTTTAAAAAAAAGTCAAATCAGTGCCCTTGTTTTATTCCCCCCCCTTAATACTTCAAAGTAAAAATAATCATTTTAGAAAAATCTGGTATCATATGATTACTAGACTTTTTTTTTTTTGGAGGCACACTCTGTCTCCCAGGCTAGAGTGCAGTGGCATGATCTCAGCTCACGGTAACCTCTGCCTCCTGGGTTCAAGCAGTTCTTCTGCCTCAGCCTCCCGAGTAGCTGGGATTACAGGTGTGCGCCACCACAACGAGCTAATTTTTTTGTATTTATTGTAGAGATGGGGTTTCGCCACGTTGGCCAGGCTGGTCTCAAACTCCTGACCTCAAGTGATCCTCCCGCCTTGGCCTCCTAAAGTGCTGTGCCTACAGGCGTGAGCCACCACCCCAGCCCCTAGACATTTCAATTATGTCTTTTCTACTCTCAAAAAAGTTTTAAGAAAAACTTGTATGGTTCTGTAAGTTGTAGTATGTAAGAGGTTTACAGTTCCATATAGATTTTTGGATCAATTTTGAAAACGGAGTTGGAAATCTGATAGTCCCTGCACCGAATCCTTAGGCCACCTTGGGAGTGTTGCTGTTGTAAAGATACTATGTCTTTTGATCCATGAATGTGGGATTTTCCCCCCACTTATGTAGGTCTTCAGTTTCTTTCAACAGTGTTTTGTGGTTACAGGGTGCAAGTTTTACACATCTTTGGTTAAATTTGTTGCTAAATATTCTTTTTGATGCTGTTTTAAATGGAAATGTTTCCTTCATTTTTTCAGATTGTTCATTGCTTGTGTATGATGATGGTACGGCTGACTTTTGCATATTGATCTTGTATCATGCACCTGCTGAGTTGATTGACTGATTGAAGACCTGGTTGCGCACCAAGAGATGGTTCTTCATGGAGTTGTATCTGATTCTGAGGTTCCTGCTTAGCAAAACACAGGCTGGTGACAGGTGTCCTGACGTCCGCTGCCACTTGGATTATTCATTTTGTGAAACAGACAGTGAGTGTTGGGAGAGGTCCCACATAACTAAGTGATTGTTGAGTAGGAGCTTCACACTGAATGAAACGGCCGCTTCCCAGATTTCTCCATCTTCTCTGTTTCGCAGTGTCCATGACACTGATCATAAAATGGTGAGGCCAGCAGTGAGCTCCAGAGACAAGTAGATCACAATATATTCATGGTTTCTTTTGAGTTTTGCCAGGAGAGTGTGGTGCTGATTGGAATTCTGTGGGTTTACTAAGAGCTAGAAGTAAATTGGTCATCTGTGTGCCTGATTTACGCTTTCTGAAAGGTTGGTCTTATGTCTTTGTTGGTCAGGATTTCAGATTTGTGTGTGTGTGTGATGTTTAAGTGACCATCAGAGCTTCTCGTTCCCTTTCAAGGCTTGTTTTAGTGAAGCCAAGCAGGGAGTTGGCGTTTGTTGCTCAGGGAGCTTGTGAACTCGGCCGGCGCTGGCTGGGGGCCTGTGGAGCCTCCTGTGGGAGGGAGGCAGGTATTGCACAGTCCTGTGTTGTCTGTCCTTCCTGCAGCTTCTCCTGCTGTGTTATTGGGACTCTTCTCCCTGTTGGCTTTTGCGTCACTTTCTCTAGTTTGATTTCATGCCTTTGTCCTCCTAATTTTCAGGTATTTCCCAGTTTCTGATCTACAGCTTCCTTTTTTTTTTTCATTATAGCTGTGTGTCTGTTTACTTTCAAACACAAATTGTTTTTGCCGTTCCGCTGGATCTGGTGAGGAAGGGAAGGTTCTGGCAGGAGTTGGATGCCTTCTCTGAGGACTGAAGGTTCTCCTGCCTGAACGGTTGTGTGAAATCATTTCTTCTCGTTCTCATTCTGCATTCATCCACTTTGCACCTTCTTCTGCTAAATGGTATAAAGAGAACTGTTTAGGAACATTGATTTTGTTTCCTGTTTCATTTTTTCCTGTAGTAAAAAGAAACATTTGCATTGAAGAAGGAAGCCTGGTTTTCCTTCCAGCTCCTCCCCATGCTCACCTCAGTTCTGAAGTTTGCTTAGTTGCCTTTACTCCCTCGAGCCTTCTCTTTCACTTTAGATCAGAGAAAACAAACAAGTAGCACCCCACCCTTAAGAAACACCAAAAACAGGAAACAAATAACTGCACCTTCTCCGCCCTCAGCCCAAAAACACGAACGGGGCGGGTGTGTTCACTGGAAGGAGGCCAAGGTTAGGAGACTCGCCTGATCAGAGTGATAGGTGGCCTGTCCGCACCAGCCGGCCTTGGCATTGGGGGCTCCTGGCACCATTGTGGGAGTGGAATCCAATTGGTTGTGTCGTTTTTTTGACTGAGAACTAAAATGAGATGCGGCTGGATCGTAGGTCTTTAGTGTTCCGTTTTAAGTCCTCTAGAGTTACATTGTATGGAGATTTTTAAGCCATAATAATAGCAGGTGCATATTCATGGTTTTTACATTTCCAGTTTCAAGACTGATCGTGGTGAAGAGTGTGGGCTCTGGAGCCAGCCTGGTTTCAAGTCTTGGCCCCACATTTAGTCAATGTGACCTTGACTAAATTTCTCACACCCCTGGGGCCTCAATTTTCTCATCTGCAAAGGGGAGATAATAATGATACCTACTCCGTGGGATCATTGTGAGGATAAAGTGAGTTGATAGTAGATAAAGCCGTATGAAATTATCAATATTGGACTCTCTCCTTTTTGGACTTTTTTTTTTTTTAAATAATTTGAGCTTTTTAAAAAATAATTTGTGTCTTCACTTACAGTTGTAAGAAATCCTTGAGAGCCCCTTGTACACTTTGGCCAGTCTCCTCCTCTCTTCCAGTGGTAACACATTGGAGAACTGTGCCCTTAATAGAACGTCACAGCCAGGATGTGGACACGGTATCGCTGACCAGTCTTAACTCAGGTTGCCTGAGGTTTACCTGTACGTGTGTGTGAGAGAGACGGATTGATTGATCGGAGTTCTGTGCAGGTTTGCCCCGAGGGCTCCCGTCCCTGCCGTGTTGCTGTACTGAACAGTTCCACAACCGCGAGGATCTGCCCTTTGCCCTTTTCTAGCCACATTTGCCCTTCCAGCCCATCTCCCCACCCTGGTCCCTAACCCCTGGGAACCTCTAATTTGTCCTCCATTTAAAGAATTTGTCATAAGAATGTCATATACATGGAATCGTAGAATTGTGACCTTTTCGACTGGCCTTTTGCTCAGTGTAATGTTTGCTCTGTTTGCTGCTGAGTGGTCTGCGTGGTGTGGGTGGACGGCAGCTTAGTATCTGTCTACCCATTGTGAGAAACACACATTCACCCGTCCAAACCCAAAGAATGGACTTGGAGACACACAGAACAGCGGAAGCAAGACTTTCTTCTTTTTCTTTTCTTTCTTTTTTTTTTTTTTTAAAGACAGAGTTTTGCTCTTGTCACGTAGACTGGAGTGCAATGGCGTAATCTCGGCTCACCGCAACCTCCACCTCCTGGGTTCAAACGATTCTCCTGCCTCAGCCTCCCTAGTAGCTGGGATTACAGGCATGCACCACCATGCCTGGCTAATTTTGTATTTTTAGTAGAGACGGGGTTTCTCCATGTTGGTCAGGCTGGTCTCGAACTCCCAACCTCGTGATCCGCCTGCCTCAGCCTCCCAGAGTGCTGGGATTACAGGCGTGAGCCGCTGTGCCCGGCCAGGAAACAAGATTTTTAATGGCAGTCTTGCAAGATCGGGTGCCTGGTAGGCAGGCACACCCACAGCAGTCACAGCAAGTAGCTTATCTCCCAGCACGCAAGTCACTCCCCCAGTTCTTCTTTGGTTGAGTACTGTGGAGTTGCAATCTTCCTGGAGGTCGCCTGAGTTTCATTATCCCCCTTATAAGGTTGTACCCCGTCCCCTTACCTGCGTACGTTTTTATTTCCCAGTACCGAAACTTTCTTGCCATTTGTGGGTTGACCCTCCTCTGCATTTTGTTCATTATTGTGGCCTTCCCGGTGCGTGAGCCGTGTGGTTTGTTCCCTCCGCAGGCTGGCCGCCAGTGCGCAGATAGATCACGCCTGGAAAATGGACCATTTAAAATGTTTTCTTACACCATCGAAGCACATCTGGGCTGATTCCAGTTTCTGGTGCTTATGAATAAAACAGCTATGAACAACTGAGTGGGGGTTAGGGACCATTTTTGACCTGCAGTAATGGTGGGCTCACATGGCTGAGTCGAGTTAGGTCAGGTGCTGAGTGCCTGCTGCTGCACGCTAGGTGTTTCTGCCTGAAAGCAGCAGGCACCATCTTGTCCTTTCAGGTTCACTCTGACCACACATCTCATACCTTCTCTGTGCATGTATTTGAAGTTACTGAAAAGGTGTGTATCAGGAAAGCCGCAGCTCTGCACTAGTCTCTTAAAACCCATCCGTG